>NC_133349.1:20288006-20613006 GCF_030506205.2 Paramisgurnus dabryanus
ATATAAAAAAGTAATTTTAAGAACAACCTTAATGCCTTTAATCCCTGCATTCTGCTTCAACCACAACAGAGTTCTGAATCACAACACATACGCAGTCATCATTAGAGCTTGTTTTGCTTTGTTTTGGGTTCCCACAGAGTGATTCATGCTCCAGTGTGGATGTGTGAGGTTGGAAAAAGCTTGTGAGCAATCGTCCTCGTTCAGTATTTTCTGTTGGAGGCTTGTGCTGTGACAGATGTGTTGATGTACAGTACAGATACGAAGCACAAACGGGTGCACGCACGCGCGAGAGAGTGCGTGAATGTCACCACAGGTATCGTGAGCGACTCTTTCCAGCAACCCCAGCACTTTCCAGCTCTCCCCCTCCTTTCACCTCTATCACTCGATCTGGTATTCTTTTATCTCTCGCTCTCCTCGTCGCCATCGTCCCACCTCTTTCATCCTCTCTCTGTTCATTTGACCCCACTTTTCGGCCCACCGTCCTACTTCAGTTACTTCCTCCTAAAGCCAGTCACGGTTCTGTTTGGTTTTACTGCCGCCTGTCTCTGCCGTTCCTCCGTCGACCGCTCACCGTCAAGAAGGGTGTCTGATGAGTTGGGTTTGTAACAGAATCTAAACAACAGCCGTAAAGATGTAAAAATATGCCATGTTTACTTTGACCTGCCGCTGTGTTGCTCTCAGGGTCAGGAAGTGGAGGCACAGAGGGGGTGAAGGTGTGGGTGGGTACAGCGTAGAAAGGAGGTGACGGAGGGAGGAGAGAAGGAGGAGTGGAGAGTTCCTCCCACTTATTATCAGTTTGTTCCTCCTTCTGGCCACATACTGAGAGTCAAAGAGAAGCCACTGAGAGTGAAACAGAGAGAGAAAGAGAGAAAGAGACTGCATGCGTGAGAGGAAGACAGAGCAGAGGACCTCACTTAACAAGTGCACATATATCACTCAACATGACAAAGACTGTGGCATCTATGGATTATTCTCATATGTGGTTGCCAGGTATGTGTCTCCAGCATCTGTGTGGTTGCCAGGTTGGTCTTTCGTCGGTTTATAAAATGAATTCATTAGAAATGCAGGACAGTGTGCCAGGTGCGTTTGAGTTCATCAGACCGAGAAGGTCAGCATGGAGAAAATGAAAGAGATGTATATGAAGGCTGAAGTTTCTAAATGTAAAAAAATACAACTTTAAGAATTACATTTGATTTGAATTTAGACCCTTTTCTTCAAATTTAGTAAATTTACTGAATCCTGTTGTGTTGAAACTCAAAGTCATCTTTATTATTTCAGTAATGTTGATGTTTAAAAAGAAAGAAAATGTAAAAAAAGAAATAAAAAGCACACAATTTGCACTAATCAGAATCTATACATTTGGCGCATTTTAGCGTTTGTACTTTTTTCTTTTTTGTAGTCGCTGTTACTCTGTTATGTTACCATATTTACCCTTTTGTGTGGATTTGTTCTTTAGGCCTATAGATTACTTCGATTGGTTATGAACTTCAAATAGTGCATCATATTTGAATTGAAAAATGAATGCTTTGATTTGGGTCATTGTAGGACATTCACCTTTTTGCTTCTGATTGACTTAGAGATCATTGTCCTGCTGAAAGAGAAACTTCCTCCAAATCTAAGTTTCTCAGAAGTAAAATAGTATTTCAAGGTAGTACTTCCAATCCAGTCCATTTGCACGACGGGCATCACTTGATTTTTAGCAGTCAGCTTTATTTTAAGCTCATTTTCACATACTGGTAATTTTGTTCTTTGGTATCTCCTTATTCAATCCTGTGATTTCCACACTTCTTCATGTGGTTGACTCGGCCACCTTAACTTCATTTTCAGATGCTAAGGATTTTGAAGTTATTTCTAGAAAGTCTCTGGAAGAGAATTATGAATTATAAATATTAGGCCACATTGCATTGTAAATATTCAATGTAATGAATGAACTGGTTAGTGATCTGACTTAAGCTGGGACTGTAAATTAATTGCTGCTCTTTTAAATTATGTTTATTAAAGTCACCAAAATGAGGGTAATATCACTGCATTAACTGAATCAAAATATTTTTACATACACACATTACCAAAATAACCAAAGCTTATCTTTTTAAATACAGTATAAATATGCAACCTTAAAAGAAAAACAATGCTTTATGACCTGCTACCACCATTATAAAAAAGGTGATGAAATACGGGCTACACGAAGCGTGAGTGACCCTCAGGGAAACCCACTACAATCTTCTTTATGGGTTTCCCCTTTACTCCAGCTACCAGCTGCATCTTTGACCTTGTGAAGCCACTTTCAGCTCCACACTCAAAAGGCAAGAGTTCTCATTATGACAACTTTTGGCCTGCCAGACTGAAGAACTGCTATAAAATAACACATGCCGAAACACTCTGGACCATTGAGAGAAATGTCTGAAGTAATATAATATGATGTTTGCTAAGACAGACTGTGAATGTAGATTGAGTACGAATGCTACCTTGAGAAGTACGAGCAGTTCAGCAGGTGTTTTCTAGTCTGGACATCTAGTCATCACTAAATATTTGGCCTTTCATCATTTATCAGACAAGCCATGTGTAGTCCATGCAACCCTTACATCATTAATAAGAATATGAATGCATTAAATATGAGCTGCATGAGCACAATGATGAAATAAAAGAGAAATTAATTAGAGAGGCTTATATCGCTCTGATTCCTGTCATCTATCTTGACTAATTTAAGCTTTAGTGGCTATAAAATATATTATTGATTATTGACACAACATGGGCAGACTCACCCCAAGCTAACTGACATTGTGTGGTAAAATAGGATATTATGAGGTTAACACAGACATTAGACAGGAAATCTGTATTTGTGTAAGTCTGCCCTATCTCAAAATGAAGACGTTTTACTGCATTTAGTATGCACTACAATAACCGGGGTTAGTGCTCATTTACAGTATGTGCAGGCAGCGTGTAAGCATATTTATTTCAGTTTATAAATAGAAACGCAGATCTGGTTTTAATATATCCTATTAATACAGAAGTTATAAAATGGAGAAGTTAATGTGTAAGTTTAGAAATTAAACTGCGTGTGTAAGCGACTGTATTAAGATTGCATGGTATAGCAGCATTCACGACATTTACCGTGCGTACTTGTGTGTTTGTGTGTGTGTGTGTGTGTGTGTGTGGTGTGTATTAATAGCTGTAAAGGTTTGGTTTAACACATTGTGCTTGCTCTAGCCTTAGGGGAAACAGAGAGGGAAGTGAGACATTAACACCAAACCATCAAACACCCTTCATATTAACTTCATATAAATGATGAACTGTACATTTACTCTATATAAAACAGACAGTCTGTTCTAAATGAATAATAAAATAAATACTGTTGCAATGGTTTTAAAGCACACTCATTATCAAATTAATCAACAAAGTCAAATTAGTTTGCTTTATGCCATGCATAAATGCAAAACCTGTTGGCTTCAAATCAATGCTGTAAAGTTTTGATTTGAAGATCATTAATAAACAGTCTGATACATTTATGGAGCTATGTTTTGGGACAAATGATGATATCCAAACTCACTCAACATTCAGTCGTGTTACGTAATCAGAAAATATTCCTGAATTTTCGGCCTAAACTATTATAGTATCATTATGCCAGTATAAGATGTTGTGTGGAAACCCAGAATGAAGTATTTTCTCTGCATTTGCAGATTTCAAAGGGGGTTTCCTATTTACTTCCTTTTACTAACCACTTTAACTGGACACTGGATTGGAGTGTCAGAGGAAGTCGGCAATTCTGCAGCATTTTGGTGGCTTTTACATCGGTTACACAACTGATATTAATAAAACTGGTTAACTTTCTCTGGGGTTTTTAAAATGTAGTAAACCAAGCTTTTCAATGTGTTTCGAATGTCCGTGAAGAAAACTTATGCTCTACTGCCCCCTGGAGTTTGATATTAACGATTAGTATCATTGTTTAATGTAGTAGCCAGAAATGAAATATTGATGAAGGAATAAATGAAGGGTTGGTGTGGGACAGACAGATAGATCAGAGCAGGAGAGAGATAGCAGCATATGCAGGTGGGTGATATTATTAGTCAGTCGTTGGGTTTATTTGCATTTTCACAAAAGGGAAGTGAGTGTGTGTGTTCTCTCTCTCTCTCTCTCTCTCTCTCTCTCTCTCTCTCTCTCTCTCTCTCTCTCTCTCTGTGTGTGTGTGTGTCTACAAAATTATCTTTATCAGAATTATGCACGTCTGTACAGTTGTCTCTTGTATCACTGTAAAAAATATACAACATTTTTGTCAACATATATTTTTATGTTACTTTAAAAAAGGATATAACAATTTCAACTTGATTTTATAAGATACGTCAACTTATCACAAGCCCAACCTTAAAATAGTAGGTTAAATTGACTTGCGAAACCAAGTTGTTTGAACTTCAAGCTGCATTTTTCATAGTGTATGTATATGGATGCTTTGTGTTAAGTCTATTTAGTTAATTTTTTTATTTAATGTGTACCAGAATGTATAACATTTTATGAAACTCTAAAATCTAAAGCTAAATCTAAACAATATTAATAAAAACTGTATAAAGCCGTAATACATTTCACACACAAGTAGTTTTTGTTTTTCTCTCTCCGCTGAGGGGCTCTTTGGGGACGCCCCACGAGGTTGGCTTCAGTTAAATAAGTGACGCATCTATGATGACAAACTATTAGTTTGATTGATCACACACAGATCCCACATGTTTAAAAAAAATATATACTTCCTTTAATATAGTTTGTGTGCCAGTGTTTTTGATATGTGCGCAGGCATCTGAAATACGAACAAGGATAGAAAAAGATAAACACATATTTAAAAATATTAAGGTCATCTATCAATACAGTTTTATTTGTTGTGCTTTGGAAAGTGTAAGATGAAACAAATCAGCCTGTAGAAACAGATAATCACTATATCTCTCTTTCGCTTTCACAGATATCAGAATGTCAAAACCAGTAGAGGTTGAGAATCCAGCAGCAGACTCTCCGATGGAGAGCACAGGTGAACTGCAGCTGTGTTATAGTCTTAAAACTGTTATTAAGAGGATTTTATGTATTATTGGCCCCTGAATGACATTAACTTTTCTATCTCTGTTTTTGTCTCTCAGACTCAGAGAGAAATGGCTCAGATTCTAATAATCAGGTAAGTAAAAGACAAATACACAAAGGCTAAATGTTTCTTAGTCTATAATTTATTACCAAGTTATTTTACATTGTGACATTTGTGGCAGGCAAAGGTGTTATCTTTAATCTAGACTGTAATCTGGACATTTCTCTTCAACAGGTTCAGTCTATGAAAATCAATCCCTACTCCCTTTCCCCTACACTGAGCAATGCCACCAAGGTATTTAAACATATTGTAAATGTATTTGAAGCGTCTGATCTGTTACTAAGTGGTTTACATCTTATAGGGGCGGTTTCCCGGACAGGGATTAGACAAGTCCTAAACTAAAATAAATGTAAGAGTTGTCCAAACTGAAAACAACTTGCACTGAAATATCTTAAAATACATCAGTGCCCTTTGTTTTGCCTCAAAATGCACACAAGTAATGTTTTTAGGAAGGCATGTTTGTTAAAACTAGTTATATTTTTTAATTAAACTAAGGCCTAGTCCTGGTTTAAGATAATCCATGTCCGGGAAACCACCCCATTAACTTCTTTGATCAAGAATGTTTTACATATTAAGACAAGTTCAATTACATAATTTTTTTCTTATTTATTTTGTATAATTGTCCTGTAAAAATACAAAATTATCAAGTTAAACCTTAAGTACTTAATTCAGTTTTGTTTCTCATACCACACTTTCAGATTTTATTCTTGTTTAAAACACAAACTCATTTTATTCGGATATATATTTTAAGAAAACATGCCTTTATTTCTAAGGTCATGTTGATGAAAACAAGATATAAAATACTAAGCAAGATATCAATTTTCGCAGTGTGATGCTGGAGATTACTCTTTTCAGCAGGAAGTGCTTCTTGATATGATCATCCTCACTTTTTCTCACATAGCTCATAAATGTGGCGTTTCTCTGTGTCTCAGGCTAAAGTGGAGGATTGTGGTGAAATGTCTCCAGCTCCTGTACAAACTACATCCGCTCAGACGGCCCTTTCCCACACACAGCTGATGTTAGCGGGCGGCCAGCTGGCAGGAGTAAGACAAGCATTCAACTACAACTTCATATAATCATTTGTGTGTGCTTTTGCGTGTCGACTGCAGTCCCTGCATCAGCTTGCTTGCTTTAAATGTGCATTCTTTCATTCGCTTCTTCTTTTCGCCACATTTACCTCTCTGTGTCTGTCATTCTGTCTCTCTCTGTTCTCTAGTTGACTGCACTCTTGCCTGCACAACAGCAGCTGCTCTTACAGCAGGCGCAGCTACTCGCCGCAGCTGTGCAGCAGTCACATGCAGCCCACGCGGCCAATCAACAGCAAGCACAGCAGCAGGCCGCACAGCAGCAGGCCAATCAGCAGGCAGCTCAATCGCAGTCACACGGCCAATCGCAGAGCACACAAGAACAAAACGCCGCCCCTGTCCCGCCCCCTCCTCACCAACTCTCCCTATCTCAGCCAATCCAGCTCACTGCCCAGGTACAGCCAATCATGATGCTGAGACCTGTGAGAGAGGGGCGATGAAACTGAAATGATACTAGGAGCACATGCAGTATAGTATTGAAGAAATAGTCATTCTTAAAACTGAAAACATCTCTGTCTTTCAGGACATTCAGCAGCTGTTGCAGCTTCAGCAGTTGGTTCTTGTTCCAGGACACACTCTGCCTTCACCTGCTCAGTTTCTATTACCACAAACACAACAAGGGCAGCAAGGTGACTTTCTAATGACGCGTCTTATGAAACTGTTATGAAACTTTGGTTACACCATGTCCATGGTGCATTATAGACAGGTGTCCCACACACAAGCTACAAAATAATTTTTTAAAAGGATACCCCATAGTGGAATATTATGCAAAAATATGTTCATTTAGATTTAGGAGATTTTATTGTGGGCAACGCTACTAAGGCTGTCAAGTGACTCTTATGCTGCGTTCACACCAGCTGCGGTAGAGACGTCAAGCGCAAGTGATTTTTATGCTGCGTTTACACCAACCGCGGTAGAGGCGGCAAGCGTGAGTGATTTCAATGTTAAGTCAATGTGAAGGCGCATTGATGCGAGTCTGGAGGTCTTGCGGCGCGGATGAGGCGTTTGGCGCGGCGTGGTAGACGCAATTACGCCTAATTCGCGCGTGTAGTTCGTGAGAATAACACGAATTGAGCAAATGGCGTGGTACACGCGAATGGTGCTTTTTGTGCATTTTGCGTTTGACACGAATTTGCGGTTGAAAAATTTGAACTTTGGCGGATTTTCACGCCGCGTTAACCAATCAGGAGCCTGCTTGCTGCTCGCTCATTCAGCATGAAGGCTTGATATTGTCCATGAGCAGTCACAGACAAAGACGTTTTACTTTTGAGTCACGTGAAGTTTATCGACCCGCGCCATTTATTTTCCCCCTATAGTAAGGTGACTAAATACAAACCGGTAACTCTCTCGATAAATGCACAATCAACATCAGCCATCCTGCAAACAGACATAGCGCATAGCACTTGCCCCTCCCACAAGAAGCGGATTTAGCCTCTGACGCGCGTCAAATGCTTGCTTTTTCCGCGCATCTACTTCGCCCTTAACGCGCGAATGACGTGATCTTGACGCCTGAAAAGTGGTTGGTGTATACGCAGTATAAGTCAATATGAAGAGGGGTTTACGCTCGTCTGGAGCTATCGCGGCCCGAATGAGACGTTTAGCGCGGCACGGTAGTTGCGATTCTGCCTCATTCGTGCATCTAGTTCGCGCAAATGGCACGGATTGAGCGTTGCCGTAGGAAACGCGTGAGTTGAAAATGTGAACTTTGGCAGAAAAAGGCGCCGTGTTAACCAATCAGTAGCTTGCTCTAGTAGTGACGTGATTACAGGAAGCGAGCGAAGTCGCAGAAGCCCCTCCCATGACGCGAATTTCCACGTGAATGTCTCGATGACTAGAATTTCATGTGTGAATGAAGCGAGTAAACTCAAAATGTGCAAGCGGCAAAATAGACGTGGTAGACATGAATTTGATGCCTCAAGCACGGCTGGTGTGAACCCACAGTTACAATGTGGTTTAAGGATTACTCCACTTCCTTAAAAAAAATCCTGATAATTTACTAACCCCCATGTCATCCAAAATGTTGATGTCTTTCTTTGTTCATTCGAGAAGAACATTCGAGAAGTTTTTTGAGGAAAACATTCCAGGATCTTTCTCATTTTAATAGACATTATTGGAGCCCAACAGTTTACAGATTCAATGCAATTTAAAATTGAAGTTTCAGTGCAGCTTCAAAGGGCTCTAAGCGATCCCAAATGAGGCATAAGAAAAACAATTGTTATTTTCTGCAAGAAAAGTAAAAAAATTCACTTTTATACCATACTTTCTCGTCTTGCACCAGCCATCTGACGCGCCAGCATGACGTAATTTGTAAAAGCATGTCGAAAGGTCAGCGTTACATATTTGAAACACAGATTTGCAGACCATTTAAAAAAATAAACTGACACAAAGACATTAATTAGTATCATTCCACATACAACAACATCTGAACGGTCCTCTTTCTCCACACATGTATACACTTGAGCGGTAGTTTCGTATACGTTATATATGACTTTTCGACCTGATGACGCATTACGTGAGGTCGCGCTGACGTGTCACACATCTGGTGCAAGATGAGAAGTTGTGGTTTAGAAGTACATATATTTTATTTCTCTTTCTGAAAATGACGATTGTTTTGCTAGATAAGACCCTTATGTCTCGTTTTGGATTGTTTAGAGCTCTTTGAAGCTGCACTAAAACTGCATTTAAACTGTAAACTTTTGGGGTCCATTAAAGTCTATTAAATTGAGAAAAATCCTGGATTGCGTTTCTTAAAAAAAATTATTTCTTCTCGACTGAACAAAAAAGACATCAACATTTTTGACGACATGGGGATGAGTAAATTATGAGGATTTTATTTAGGAAAATGGAGTAATCCTTTAAATGGATACCACAAAAATGAAACTTCTGTCATCATTTACTCACCACCATGTTGTTACAAACCTGTATAAATGTTGTTGTTCTAATGAACACAAAGGAAGATATTTTGAGAAAAGTTTGTAACCAAACCGTTTGTGGATCCCATTTACTTCCATAGTAGGAAAAATGAATACTATGGAAGTAAATGGGGTCCACGAACGGTTTGGTTACAAACATTTCTCAAAATATCTTCCCTCGTGTTCATCGAAACAAAGAAATTAATAGACCAATTTCGAGTAGACGTCACAGTAACGTCACTGCAAGCTTGGTTGCAGAAAAACAGTGGAAATGAATTAGACAAGAGTGACACGAACAATATAACTCACTAGAAAATATCCTGTTGTGCTGTTGAGTGTCAGAATAAGAATGCCAAAAAAGATTTTTATAGAATACCATTGTGGACGACACCATTTGAAGATAAACGTAGGTGTTTATGTTTGCAATAAGCCCTTAAACGGACAGACTGGAGCGATGAAATATCTAAAAATCTATTAATAATTAGCATAGAAAATAAGTAGAGAAGATGTCCGGTGTTCAGTCGAAGTCTGTTCCCTCTATGTGTTCCTTATAGCGTTTTATCACGTTATGTCAATTATTTGATTTTTTTTTCGTTTTCTATTATTTCTTTTTATTTACTTATATCTTAGCTTATGTCTTATTCCTGTTTGTTCTAAAATTATTATGTTTACATACTTAATAAATATATAAATATAGCCCACACACACACACACACGATGTAAAGTGTTATTTATATAAACAGGCCTTTTTAATTTGTGTGTAAACATAATACTTTTATAATAGTTTTAGAACAAACACATAGGCTATAAATATAAGGAAGAAGTAATAGAAAACAGGAAAATTATGAAATATTTAATAATCGTTATAGAATACATTATAGTATTGCTTTATATGTACTTTAGCGATTCAGACTGTAAAAATAATTTATTTAGCAAAAAAGAACAATATGTATACATTACATACATGCATATCAGTAGCCAAGCTATTTAAACTTTTTATTTATCTAAAAAATAAACGTAATGTGATTAAAACGGTATGAGAAACATTGCACTAAAGAGAAAAATGAGAGGAAACAGACTTCAACAGAAAACCGGATCCATAACAATCACAGTTTAATGCTAAAACACTTCACACCGCTACTGCGGGCATATCACTTTCTGCAACCAGTTTGGCTCCGCCCATAAAAAAACGTCATCTCTGTTTGCAAACACGAAAGTGGTCTATACAGGTTTGTAGCAACATGAGAGTGAGTAAATGATGAAAAGAATTCTCATAGTTGGGTAAACTATCCCTTTAATGGCAGACCTGCTTTTTATGTTGATAGTTATAATCTAAAGGTTGTATATGTATGTTTCAGGGCTGCTATCAACACCAAATCTAATTCCACTACCTCAGCAAAACCAAGGAAGCCTGCTGGCCGCTCCGCCCAGACTTGGTCTTCAAGCACAGGTACAGCATCATAAGTATGCTCTGTTTTAGACTAGATTAACATTCAAACCAATATAATACGGCATCCAATACAAAGCAGTAGGTCGGGCGAGAAGTATGTCTGTTTTTATAGGATTTGAAAAACAGTAGGCGAAAAGTACCCTGATGACCTCCTACTTCCAGCAAGATCCCGAAGTGTTGTATTTTCACATTAGGATAATTTTGTTCATATTCACATAGTTATAATATATTCCATATTAGCATAATTTGTGAGTCAAGGCAAATTAAGGTTTATAAGGGTACATCATTGTAAAGGTTTGAAAAAACACTGTCACTCAAAAATGTTTTAAAGTGGGTGATCACTGATTTATTTACCAAAGCATAGATAGTTCTATGTAGATATCAAAGAACAATTTAACATCATATTTTTATTCATTCTTTGTCACCTTTAAATCTGATGATAGGCACTCATGTTGGATTTGTGTGGCTTTGGTTTTGCAGAGAGAAAAGGTTGGGGAGAACACGGTAACTCCAGTGACCTCACATTCTGAGGAGCCAAGTGACCTGGAGGAACTGGAGCAATTTGCCCGCACATTCAAACAGAGAAGAATCAAGTTGGGCTTTACACAGGTACACAAACACGTGAACACACACACTTAACCATTGTTTTTTTCTAACTTTCTAACTATTTGTTACATTATTTTCCTTATAGGGTGATGTGGGACTGGCCATGGGAAAGCTTTACGGGAATGATTTCAGTCAGACCACAATCTCCCGATTTGAGGCACTTAATCTCAGCTTCAAGAACATGTGCAAACTCAAACCCTTGCTGGAGAAGTGGCTCAATGATGCAGGTAAACATCACTAACAACTGATTGAATTTTACAGCTTCTGATCAAACCCAAAGCTTACAGTATCATTTCCTGTGCATACACTAATAGCATAAGCTTGAACAGTCACAAAGACTGAATATGAATTATATGATTATAAAGATGAAGTATCATGGGCAGGGGGTGTGATTTTAAGGCTTTTCTTACTTGTTTGCACAGAGACAATGTCAATGGACAGTACCCTGCCAAGTCCCAGCGCTCTCTGTTCTCCCTCTCTCGGCTATGACGGCATTCCAGGACGGCGCAGGAAGAAACGCACCAGCATTGAGACCAACGTCCGCGTCGCTCTGGAACGCAGCTTCATCACGGTCAGAAAACGTGTCTTAAAGGGACATTCAAATTTTTTGGAAAATATGCTCATTTTCCAGCTTCCCTAGAGTTAAAATTTTGATTCTTACTGTTTTGGAATCCATTCAGCTGATATCTGGGTCTGGCGTTACCAGTTTTAGCATAGCTTAGCACAATCCATTGAATCTGATTAGACCATTAGCATCGGCCAAAAAAATAGCGATTCAATACTTTTCCTATTTAAAACTTGACTCTTCTGCTGCAGCAGGCGTAGTGATATTACACACTGCCCAGAAAATAGTCCCCTGCCATTGAAAGTAACCAAGGAGACTATTTTCGGCTGCTGCGTAATATCACTACGCCTGCTGCAGCCATGTTACAAAGTCACTGATCATTACGCCAGTTTAAGAGTATAGTTCCTAGACATATCTGCCTAGAAATTCGAAGCTTTTAATTTTCCGTCGGTCTTAGTACACGATGTAACCACAGAAGAGTCAAGTTTATAAAGGAAAAATATCAAAACTCTTTGGTTATTTTTTAGAGCGATGCTAATGGTTAGGGCTGGGCGATTCGTCCCCATAAAAAAATCTGAGATTTTTTTATAAAAAACTCGATTTACGATTCGAATCGATTTTTTTCCCCGACCCCATTTAAAACAAAATAATTGCAAACTGTATATATTTTTAAAATATATATTTATTATATTTAATTAAAATGCATCAACAAAAAATTGGGAAGGAATGAAGATTGGCGAATGCAAAATGTATGTCAGTGTTTCCCACAGATCTGAAATTTACTTGTGGTGGTAGCTGGTGAAAAGGGCAATCATTATAATCCACCGACAAAAAAATGGTCTACTATACATGTGACACAGAACTAATAATGTGTGACACAACACAATACTTTGAATTATTGAACATTAATATTAATTTCACATTATAGTTCATTAATCTAACCACCCCAAACTTTCTTTGTCATGAACAAAGCTGACACTGTTTGTCAAAGCACCACGAAAACACTTTCTGTTTTTGCACTGGTATATGAAGCAATTTGACGACCCCTTTTATCAAACTCAATATATACAATACTATGTACAGTATATTAAAAGACAGTGCAGGTCTATAGATTATAAATGTGACTGATGTTATAATGGTAATAATTTCTAGAGATAGGCACTTTTACTGCTTCTGCTTTCTATTTCTCTTTTGCCGATTAAAAAAGCTTAATCCACTCATTATTTCAGATTTAAAAGTTTACTTGCTGTCCTGATGACAGACTTTACATTACAGCTTAGCGTTTTTTTATATCCTGAGTCAGCTTTAGCTTTGCTCGTTCAGTGCAATGGGCTTGACATTAGCACTGCTTTTTGCTACAATCTCTGTGCAAACTTTTTAGATTTTAGAAAAGATATGGTCTATTAATAGTATAGATTAGATTATAAAAAAATGGATTAAAGAAAATGCAGCGCGTGGGCGCAACAAGAGCCAGTTGTCATCACCATAGAAACCGGAGGCACGCTGAAACTTCACTCGAGCTTTAGGTAGCGCTCACGGCAGTTCTCCGGTCGAATCGGGTTTTACACACAATATTAATCATACTTGGGACTCAAAGTAATAAACTAGGACCGACCCGGACCAGACTGACCATTTCTAATATAAACCCGGAACCGTACGGGTCCTCTCAGGGAAGAAAGACCTCTAATGGTAAAACTCTGCTCAAGTTCAGAAACATAAAGGATACAATGTGACACTGAGCTTGCTTCGCGTCGCACCCAATTCATTGAGAAACGAAGAGCACGTGAACGGACACTCAACGGGAGAGACACAACGTGCTTGCACGCAAAATGAAGCCAACTTGGATGCTATAAACACATATGCACATAAGCATATGCGACCATTTTGGTCGCAGTGTAGTTCCCTGGTTGCTCAGTTACCTCAGTATGTGCTGCAGTTGATCCAGTTTGCCGCGCTGGATGATGAGTTTATGATGCGCTGGATAATGAGTTTATGACGCGTGCATCTTCACGGGCTCTCTCAACAAAACACGGGTCATCCAGTCGAGTTCAGAAAATACGGAAATTCGTAAAGTGATTTTTTTCCCTGGGCGGGTCCATTTTACCTGGGCGGAATGCCCAGTAGAGCCTATGTTTGGGAAACACTGTATGTACTGCTCTATACTGCAGAGGGGGAGAAAAAAAATCTAAAAAAATCGATTTTTTTAAATATGAATCGATTTGACCTGCCAACTCGATTTTAAAATCAAATCGATTTTTTTCCCAGCCCTACTAATGGTCTAATCAGATTCAATGGATTGTGCTAAGCTATGCTAAAAGTGGTAGCGCCAGACCTGAAGATACATAATAACTTTATTGTTTTGAGCCATTTTTATCTACATAAACCGCTGGTTTTACAGTAGCCCTAAATTGAAACTGTTCTACAGATTGGGTTTTGTTACTACGTTGTCTCAGAAAATGACATGTTTGTCCTGTGGCGGCTACCGTAGCTTCCCTATGCGTTTCGAAAGGCAGGGGTGAGCTGTAGACATTTGTTTGCAATTCACAGTCTCACTGCTATATGGCGCTAAAAATCTACACATAACTGGTATTGAGAGTTTTAGTGGTAATGGCGGTGACTACTGCAATAATAAAAATAAATAATGTTCTCAATCAATCTTAATCGAAACTTGTACTGAAATTTGGTGTGTTTTCTGCACTCAGAACCAGAAGCCTACCTCAGAGGAGATCCTGCTCATCGCAGAGAAGCTCAACATGGAGAAGGAGGTGATCCGCGTCTGGTTCTGCAACCGTCGACAGAAAGAGAAACGTATTAACCCCTCCAGTGCCACCCCTCCCTTGCCCAGCCAACCCCAGCCCACCTCGCACAAACCCCCCTGCTACAGCCCGCACATGGTACGACCCGGCTTGCACCCTTGACCCACACCTCCACCTGAAACAACCCCATGCCACGACACTAGTGGCTTTTCCTGCATGAGCAGACATTGATATTCCCATTCAATGCTGAATGTGGTTTCACCCACCCTGCATTGCGTTGCATTTTTAAAGCACAATTATTGTAATTTTACTTTCATAGAGATAGTTTATTGTAATAGTAATGGTATGATTGCTTGCATACTGAATGCCTATTGCATGTATTCCCTAAATTATAAACTGATAAACGTTAACATGTTGTCCATGCAAAGTGTTTGACCCCTACCTCTCTTTTTTCACCTTCCGAATATTTTCTGTTTGATCTGTGACATCATGTTCTTGTCCTTCCTTGCATTTTCTTTACAGATGGTCAGTCAAGGTCCATCCCAGACAGTGACCAGTCTCAGTACAGCAGGTATTGTGCACACCTGGACAGCTGTTTATCACATAAACACTTTACTAAATAATAACAAATACTCAACGTTTGATCTACCTTTTGTCAGTGACCACCATGTCATCAGTTTGCCCTCTGACCCCAAGTGGACCTTCCTTAAGCTCCGCCCCATCTCCGGTGACCCCGCCTCCCCGCAGTGACACCAGCCCTGCCCCTCCGAGTCACAGCACACTAAGTCTAAACGCAGGGTGAGTTTCACGCTCTCGTCCATGCACGGAAACCCTCAATAGTAGTCACAGTCATCATCTTTATGGCTCAGCAAATGTCACTTACGCTGCAGTGCTTGTGTGTGTGTGTGTGCAGATGTATTTTTATGTGTGTGATTTTGTCATCCGCAGTTCTTGGCATAAAAAGAACGGCGACGTTTCTAACTACATCACTGATTTTGCTGCGGCTTTGAGGTGAATACAGCCAGCAGAGGCTGTGTGCTCACACACACACACACACCAATATAAACTTACACACACACAAACACGGTTTATCAAGAGTTGGGAGAAATTATATCATAAGTGTGTTTATAGATTAATTTAGATAATTTAATTTCACGTAATAATATACGATGGTATTTACACAATTCATATAAACAAATCTTATCCTTCTGTACCACTTGTTTACATTCACTTAAGACAACGTCAACTGTTTAAATCAATGTTAGAATCTAAGAAATGCATTTAAGTACATTAATACAGAGACTGATGTGTCTTTGAGTTCTGCTTTTATGCAATTGCATTGCAATGTTTATTCTGAAAAGATTTGTTCTTCTTGCTAACCCTTAACTATGCTTCCTAATGCTTCCTCTCTTTCCCTTTCCCCCTTTTCTTCCCTTCTGCTTTTCTATATGATGTCTATATGTTTTCCGGGGTGGTCATATGTGAATCAGGAATGCGGTGAGGGGTATTAACACAGGAATGAATCAAGCTTATCTTGCAAACAACCCACTTGCTACTATCCAAGGTTTGTGAGACAGGGAACGAGACTGAGAAAGATGTATTAATGTCAAACAGAGCTACTCAACACGCACCCCATTTAAACACAGTGTAATTGTAGGTTATTTACGGTTGCCAGGCAATATCACATCATGTCGTTTGTACAAGTCATGTTGGATAGATCGTATTTATGAACTAAAAGTCCCACATTGCACCTTTTAGCCCCTCGTTTACGGGTTGAGAGGGCATGTCCTTGAGAAACATGGCGGAACCAATAGCAATGCTGTAGTTGGCAGTTGTAAGGCTTTATGTTTATAGCAAAATAAGCAGTCTGTACCAGTGGCGGATCTAGACCATTTCAACTGGGGGGGGGCAGTTGTACAGTTACTTTTAGACTTTATTCTTGTCATATCATTTTCTGCACTAAAGGCATTAACAGGCCAAATACCATGTTTATGACACTGTCTAATTACGGATGTAAAAAGCACCAATTGCAAAAAAATTGTAAAAATAATTTCACACCCCACATTTAGGGGGGCCACAAGGGGGTCCAAGCTTGTTGTGCCCCCGCTGGCCCCTCCCTAGAACTGCCACTGGTCTGTACGAAATATGATAGCATTGTAATATATAACAGTTAATAAATGACATTAGAGTTTACAGTGGCTCCATGAATGAATTAAAAACATAAAAAGCAAAACACATCTGAAGCACGTTCTTTGTTCTTTATATTTCTGTAAGCAGAATGAACAAACCTTGCTGTATTTTCGTGAAAGTTCATTAAATAGAGGTCATCTTGCGTTGACAAAGGTGACTTGAGCGCACCTGATATCATAAAAACAACTCAATACGAACAACCCAGGGGGACTTTAATGCACCATTTGCACAACATGGTATACAGTTGATGTGCATTCACAGGTATACAAATTTTTAAATTTCTGACATTTCAATATGTCTCACCTCATAAGTTTTTTTTTTTAGTCAACTTTAAGTGATAGAGTTTATAGTCAGACTTTCGTCTCATTAATCTTACAGGAAAACACCACTGTTTTTCAGTATTTTACTATGTTCTTACCTCAACTTAGACAAATTAATACATCCCTATCTTTATTCAATGCCTGCACAATGCGTGCACTTAATTGGCCTTAATCATTTTACTGTGCGTCATGAATGTGTTGGCATTTAGCCTAGCCCCATTCATTCCATAGGATCCAAACAGGGATGAATTTAGAAGCCACCAAACACTCCCATGTCTTCCCTATTTATAAACTGTTACATGAGTTGTTATACGAGTAAGTTTGGTGGCACAAAATAAAACGTGGTGATTTTTAAAGCAGATAAAAAATGAGAACTATATTGTATGGCGGAGGAGCACTTTGACCTCGGCGCGCAGTAACATCATCACTCCTGACTACTCCCCCTCTCGCTCAAACTTCCGTCAATATTACTGCCCCAGAAGTCGAAGTGCTGCAAACTAAGTGATCTTCTGCCATACAATATAATTCTCCTCTTTTATCTGCTTAAAAAAATCGCCATGTTTTATTTTGTGCCACCGTACTTACTCTTTAAATAGGGAAAACATGGAAGTGTTTGGTGGCTTCTTAATTCATCCCTGTTTGGATCCTATGGAATGAATGGGGCTAGGCTAAATGCTAACACCTTCACAACACAATGTACTAAGATAGGTATGTATTAATTTGTCTACGTTGAGGTCAGAACATAGTAAAATACTGAAAAACTGGTGTTTTCCTTTAACTGATCTGAATAAATAGTGCGGTCATTGGGGCAAATGGGATTCTGCTTTGTGGTCCCTAAGCTTTCCAAAGTTGAGTAGTCCTGTTTGATTGACATCTGCCACCTCATGTGTGACTTCTGATCGAGTGTTTATGTTGTCCTACCTTTGCTAAAACTTTTATTCTCCTTCATCTAACATCTGTAATTTCACATAATACTAGCCAATCACGATGCATGCTATTTTAGTTAATGTTGAGAATAATACTGTATAAGTGAATACTGTACAAGTAAACTATTTGTGACCTATCTGTCTTCAACAGCACTAGCAGCCAGTGGTGGCCAGCTGCCCATTTCCAGTCTTGAAGGCAGCAGCAAGGTTTTAATGGGTGGTTCTGGGGCTCAAGGAGCAGGTCTCCCCTCTTCCCTTTTCCTTAACCACACCTCTTTGTTGCCCATGGCAACAGGCACCGGAATGGGATTGGGCGGTTCAGCTATGGCTCAAGCAGCCAAAACATCATTCCCATTTACAGGCGGCATGAGTCTTTCCCCTTGCTCAAGCCCCACCTCTTCCTGCTCTTCCAGCGATTTGGTCCACAGCCCACACTCGATGGGAGGGTCTAAAATTGAGTGACATTACCCGTTGGCCAATCACAGGAGGAAAAGGAGGAGAAGGTGAAACTTCACCTGTTAACCAAAGCATCTTTTTGACCTCCTTCTTCCCATTTCTCTTTTACACTCTCTTTCTTCCTCTCTCCCACTCTACTGATGCCAAAAATACACCGAGTACAAGAGGGGAGAGATGGAGAGACAGAATTGACGGAGAAAGGAAGAGGAGGAACTACGAAACCAAAAAAACACCACAAGGCTTAGCAGGACGCAGCCAAATACAAAACTAATAAGAAAACAAAGAACTATTTGAAGAAACAGCGCAGTGTGAAGGGGACAAAGTGATCCTTGGAATCTGCCTGCACCAAAAACAAACTTCTACTGTGTTGTACAACAATAACAAAGAATAAACTTCAACTCTTTGAAGCTGACATGCCGAATACTGAATACCAAAAAGTCCAATGAAACTTTAAGAGACTCACTATGACAAAAAATACAAGCATACCAAAATCTCAAATGCCAAAAACAAACACCAAAAATACGGATGGAAAAGCTTTATCCAAAGGACCTGTAAATAGCCAACCGTCCAGGACCAGATCCAGTGACACGATCCAACCATTTCCGAATTTATCATCTGCCATGAAATCATGTTGTCTGTCATGTTAATACAAGTTTATTATTTTCAGCATTAGTTTTGACTACATCTGAGCCATGCTTTCGTGGTTTCATCTTGTCTAGATTCTCCAATTCTTCCTTTTTCTAGCCTCATATTTAAAGAACATAGCAGGTTTTCTATTTTTATGGTATGTTTTCATGGTCATCATCATCATCATCATCATTTCATGTCATATTAGTAAGTAGAGTACATGGTGTTTAATCCTGTGACATGGATGTGGCTCTCTTTCTCAGTAAGAGTATTCATATCTCTAGTTAAGTGTAAATACGCTCATGTCTGTCTCAATAATGCTCATCCCATTAGTCATCCATTCCTCACCTGCTCCCGTTTGAATACCAAAGCGATTCATTCATACACATGATCAGTTCATTTTTCACACGATGCAGGGAGCGATCAGGTGCTCAAACCATGGCCACTCCCACTTATAGACACATGGGAGATGGCTCTGTGAAGAAGACGCCAGTCCTCTCTGCTTTTTTACAAGCCAAAAATGACACCCAGTCAAACTTCCACTATCCCAGAACGGAAAACCAAAAACCAACCAAACCAAATATAAACGGAGAGTAACAGGTGTCGCCGTACAGTAACAAACAACGTCCCTTCATGCATTTCTGGACCGAGGTCACCCAGAACCTTGTAGCAAGGGATCGATGGATAGAATTGAGATTCCACCTCTGCCTCCCGTCATTCAAACTCTTCCTGGTCCTGGGTGGCGGGAACTTTGATGACCTCACTGAACTCATCTGATATAGATGTTTAGGGTTTGTTTGGGGGTTGGAAGGGTTGTTATTTTTTTGGTCTTTTGTTCCGTCTGTCCTTTGTCGTGGGGTTTTTCGATGCAGTGCGTGTTGATGCTGTAATTCTTCATTTGCGTGCTTTCATTTGAGAAAAAGGTATTCCTGTATTGCCGAAATCTCATTTTTACGTTCCCTACTCGTTCCTATCTAGTTGTGTTAGAGACTCTAATCAGGTGGTTGAAACAATACTGTGAACATTCAGTACAGCAGATAGTTAACCAGGATAAACACACGCTCGAGTGCATCCAAAGAAACCAAAGTCTCATATACAGTAAGCAAGCTTTAAAGAGAACCAAATATCAGATGCTCTGCAATTTACATATTCTCATCCACGACCGTACAGTTGTATTTATATTGTGCTATAATCTGTAGCAGGAACGAGGGATGGTTAACATGAACTCAGTTCTCTACGTCACCGTATAGTCAGAATGGGTCGGTTAGTGCTTCTATAGATTTTGTAGTAAATGATCTATGTTATAATGCTTACTTATTGCTAATGTATGGAAGATAAACTTTGTGAAAAGATGAAAAAAATGTCGATATTTACTTAGACCAAAAATTCACACTATCTCTCTTTTGGGTTTTTGTGTCTTCTTCCTCCCCCGTTTTATTTCTTTATTTATTCTCCTCTTGCTGGAGTTTCTTAATTTTTTATATTTATTATTTAATATATTACAAATGCTGTTTTGTAGTGGGTGTGTTTGAGGCACCAGATTGTATTACAATGTAAACTTCCTTTGCCAAGGCAACCTTTCAAACCAAATCCATCGACAAATGCAACCGTCGGTCCTAATCGACCGACCGCAACAGCACAGGGGTCGACGGCGCTCGTCTTCTCAACCCCGTAGCTGTACTGGACTGTGGAGGGGTAACCTATCAGGGGAAAAAGCAGCACTGCGTTTCAAAGTCTTGTGGTAGCGTTCGTTCACTACAGTAACCTTCAAAAGTTCGAGCATGCACTGCCACGGTGAGATTATAATCACTATTGTAGATCTTGCCCAGACAGCTCACCTGTCTTTAGGAACCCGCATTGTATCTCCACATAGTCTCACCAAAGATGATGTTACTCATTGCGTTGCTATGGTTACTGTCGTGACGGCTACCACGCTTGTGATGATGTTGCGCGCAGTGCTGCCGTTAGCCTTGACCTGAAAGCTTTAAACAGCTACAAAACCAAAAACTTTAGGAGAGAAAAGATGGAGGTATTCGGGTGAAAGGGGGTTCCGTAGCGTGGGAGGGGGGAGAGGATACAGCAAAATATATGTATTGTATGATAGCAGAAATGTATCTCCATCTTCCTCTCTGCCTCACCTCTCCTCTTTTTCCTATTTCTGTTCTGCGTTGATTTTTTTGTGTCTGTCGTTTCGTCTCTTGGGTAGAGGGTGTGAAAGAGAGATAGTTCCTCGTATACCTCACGTTCCTCAATGACAAACCAAATCGATGAATGCTTTAAACCGAAAGGCGGGCTGCATCCGAAAGAAGCGTTCTGATTGGCCAGAGCTTAGGAATCGGATGAACGCGCTCACAAACGCCAGTAATGAACAAAAACGCTCTGGTCTGTTCACTTTCTCGGCCCTGCACCAGCCGCTGGGAATGCTTTTCCAGTCACCAAACACAGGGCAAGATGTGACACACACACACACGCATATATATGTACCTGTATTGTGTATGTATATACTGTATAAATCAGACAGGTGACTTAGAGGAAGGGGTGACTGTTGTTGCTAGGTGACAAATTTTATGTCTTAAAATGCAGCAGATATGTTGAATCTTGCTTTAACTTTCTCTCGCTGTCTAGTTCACCTTTATATTGGATCTCAAAATGAAAAACTGTTGTTATGCAAGCAATGACTGTAGTGTAAGGGAGTGTGTATTTAAAGTGTGGAGTCTCTTAATGGTGTGAATCCCCAGAGCATGATACCAAAGCAACACCCCATTCTGAGACCGAACACGACACACACACACTTTCTGAAAATATGCTCAGATACTTCTGTTTATGATGGATTTGCTACATATGACTCTAATACGGTATTAAAGAACATTCCTCATAAAGACAACAACGAGCAAAGTCTGACCAGGTTAAGAGAAGTGCAGGTTAGATACCTTGCTTACTCTTTTTTTCTTACCCTGCTTTCTCTGTATAGATAAACGTGAAAAGCTTCAGTCCAAAGGTGTTTAAAAGTTTTTTATATATATATATATATATAAATAGCAAAGAACTTAAACACTTCTAGTTAAACCAAAGAGCTACACTAACATCCTCACCTATTTTTTGTCTCGTTCCCTGGTCACCTAGCAACCCAGTTTCTGGTGAAGTATAACCTCAACACATACAATGATAATGATGATGATGATGATGATGATTAAATGTATATTTTGAATTATCCATTATATGGGGGAAGTGTCATGATGATGATGATTATAATGATCTTAAAGATTTGTTTTTTTTTTTGGTCAGTGATGGTGATTTACGTTCCCTGCTCACCACATGTGCGTGCATCATTGTCTGTGTGTACATATGTTCATGTATGCATGTTACACACTCTAACACTGGACTCCTAGTTGACAAATGCAGTTATTTTGGTAGTGTGGATGAATGTGGGTGTCTATTTTAATGTGTGTTGTCACGTTTTTACCCTTTTTATTGGTTTTCTTTACTTTCCAGTTTAAATTGTTCCTGGGTTGAACAGTTTCTTCTTCCTTTTCTACTGTCTCTCTCTCTCTCTTTTCCTCCCTATGGTTAGCCTTTCGGTGTAATTATCTCTGAAACCAAAAAATAGTTGACAAATAACTTGCTTGTTCATTGTACAGTGTTGTTCATTTAAAGTCATTTTTGTAACTGAAAGTGTGTTTCACTCATCTGAATAAAAAACAGTAGAGAGAAAAACGCATGAAAACGTTGTATTTTCATTGTGAAACGGATTCAGGTGTGATGGTGTCGTTTTTGGATTTGACCACTGGGTGGCAGCATCAGCACGATTCATACATGGACGTATGATTCATCCATACGAGTTTCTGCCTCCACACATGGCGCATCAACTTAGTCACTTTCCTCACTCTCTTCATCTATCAGTTTCTCTCATTTCTCCCTCTTTTTCCTCTTTTCACAGTTCTCATTTGCTCATCTGACTCATAGGACATCTGGTCTTTGCCAGGCAGTGTGTCCTTAATTCTGCTCATCTACACATCACACTTTAAAAAAAGTCATATTCCTATGTGTTTATATAGATCCAGATGTAGCCTTTTCCAATTTTATTTAACAAAAATGTTAACTTTAAACCAAGTCAGAGTCAAAATAATAGTTTTGTTATCCCACCCATGTTAAACTGTATGGCAGGGGTTCCCAAACTTTACAAATATAATCTATACTATAGGATAAAAAATATTATTTAAATTTTTAATAATCCTTCTCTTTCAGAAAAGAGTAGTTTACATTTTCCAACGTTTATGAGGAGTTTCCCATACAGGGTTTATATTAATCCAGGACTAGGCCTTAGTTATATTAGGACATTTAAGTAGTTTTTACAAACAAAGCTTACAAAAAAACAACACTGTATCTTGAGACAAAACAATGGCACTGATATATGTAATGATATGTCAGTAAAAGGTGTTTTTAAGGCAGCTCAAACATGCACTTTTTAAATCTGGGACTAGGATAAGCCCTGTCAGGAAAACCGCCCCTTAAAGGGATAGTTCACCCAAAAATGAAAATAATTTAATTAAGGACTGTTCTAAATTCGTAAGACCTCCGTTCATTTTCATAACACAGTTTAAGATGTTTTATATTTAGTCCGAGAGCTAAATCTACGTACGGTATAATGTCCATGTCCAGAAAGTTAATAAAAACATCATCGAAGTAATCCGTGTGACATCAGTGGGTCATCGAAAATACATTTTGATCTAAAAATAACACAAATTATGACTTTATTCAGCATTGTCCTCTTTTTTGGTTCTGTTGTGAAGCACATGCGCGAGCCTAAAGTCACGTGACGCTGATGACACGGCTGACGTGTTATCTGGTGCACCCCAGCTGTTTTTTTTTGTGTGCCCGAGCTTCATTTACAGTCTGAGGGAGACGCATGCTGTAAGTTTGAAAAAACAAACTTTGCAAACATGTCTGAGGGTAACACGTCATCCGCGTCACTGCAGTCACGCGACTTTTGTCTTGCGCACGCTGTTTACAACAGAAGCGGAAGAGAAGACACTGCTGAATAAAGTCGTAATTTTTGTTATTTTTGGACCAAAATGTATTTTCGATGCTTCAACACATTCTAACTGACCCACTGATGTCACATGGATTACTTTGATGATGTTTTTATTACCTTTCTGGACATGGACAGTATACCGTACGTAGATTTTCAATGAAAGGTCAACAAGCTCTCGGTTAAATCTAAAACATCTTAAACTGTGTTTTGAAGATGAACAAAGGACTTATGAGTTTAGAACGACATGAGGGTGAGTCATTAATGACATTATTTTCATTTTTGGGTGAACTATCCCTTTAATGTTACATGATTGGTCTACATAATACCGTTCTATACAACGTATACCTGTCCATCAACAGCCATGAAAAAGGATGTTAGTTCGGCACATAAAATAAATTTGACCATTAGTTTCCATAAGCAGTGAGATGTTTACAGATTGGTCACAGGATGCGTCAGTCATCTCCGCTCCCACTCACAATCTGCCTCAGTCAGACTTTACCCACCCACTCACAAAGACAGGGGGTCAATCTGTCACTTCATCGGCACAGGTGTGTGTTTGTGTGAGCGTACGCTGATGGACCGGGATGAAACAGATGACGGCGACAGTTCAGGTGTGTAACAGGAGCACGGTAAATTCCACAAACATGGGGGGAGAGCATATGCTCCATTGTTTATGTTAGGCTATCAATCATAACACTGTATCTGTCATGAAATCATGCCATAGTGATTTAACAGTAAAGGAAAATGCACACCACTGAAGACAAAAACGACAAGAAGTGTTCGTGATTTGGTGAATATTCTCACACTATCAAAGAAATTCCATTACGCTACCTGTCTGCTTTCACACCCTGACCTGAGCTGCCGCACCTGCCCAAAGCAAACATGGGTTTACAAAAGTATTCAGCACATGTCAAACCTTAAGCAGCTATTGTTATTCGAAGTCGGAACACACAAATGGTTAATAATCACAGTCATGCCTGTGACCTGCGCTTTTTTGTATAAAAGTATTTAATGCTTTCAAAATAATTCATTTGGCAGACACCTATCCAAAGTGACTCATAGTGCATACAAGTTATACATTTTATTAGTATCCAAGACAGCAGACGACTCTGGGCCGGATCCACACCGAATTCTATCGTGGATCCGGAACGAAGTCGTCACCCTGCTGAATAAACAGCATCAAACCAGCATGAGAATTATGAAGTTTGGTGCTGGTTTAGCTGGTGTTCACTAGCAAACCAGCACCAAAACACAACATATTCTGGTCTTGCTGGTTTTTCCAGCAGGGTACTGATGTCTGTTCCCTGGGGACTAAACCCATGATGTTTTGTGCTGCTAACACCAAATATATGTGTTCATACAGTACTTACTAGTACGTGATAGCACTAGCATATACTATCAAGACAGCTGCCAAAGGTCCACCTGTGTCTTGCTCAAGAGTCAAGGGCTCTCTACTAATAACCCTTCAGGTAATCCCTATCTAGGGTATGAATCAAAGCGCTTTGGGTTACCAGATCATTAATAACATCAATACCAGCACTTCTTCCTCAGTTAAAGGCAATACATATCCTATGAGTATACAGCACGCGAATACACAAACAAAACTGAGAAATGATGGGGGTGTCCCACAACACACATGGACTTGGTGAGTCATTAGGAACATCTAGTGCCCACTGTATGAATTTAATACCTACACATATTTCCAATTTCTGTGATTAGCCCACACACACAGTAACTTACTGTTCCGTCATAGCATGTTTCAGATGAAATTTTACTTTTACAGACCATATCAAGATGAGCACTCCCAAATAGCTAAAATATGTGTGATCCTGTCTGCAAAATACAAGCTAAATTCTCATAATCTAAATGAGATTTTGAGTATCAAAGTTTGATTATACAGCTTTGACCATATTAAAGGAGACAAAATCAGACTTTTTATCATGTTTAAGTGCTATAATTGCGTCCCCAGTGCAGTGCTTGTATCAACATAGAAAATGTAAAAAAGTTTGGTAAACCATTCTCTGCAAGAATGTGAAAAAATAGGTAATTGAAATTTGGTTCCCCTTGTCAGAGGGGGATAATACCACGCCTTAATCTGCACTATCCAACCACAACACTGCCATTTAGTACAGAGATCAGCTCATTTGCATTTAAAATGACAATGGCAATTTTAACATGCTATAATAAATTATCTGTATGGTATTTTGAGCTAGAATTTCACAAATGTACTCTGGGGACACCACAGATGTATTTTACATTTTAAAAAGTCTTGTGAAATGTCCCCTTTAAAGAAATCAAGGTTATTTTCACAAAAAGTTATTTACAAGATGATTTTATGTAAACAGTCAATCAACAAAAAAATGACTTCAGCTGGACTTTTACTAAATTGGTCACATGTGTATATATTATTTTCTATATATTTAGCAAACATTTCACACTGTATGTTTTTTATTAGAAACATTATAAAATATTCTACACTGTAAGCCCGGATAAGTTGAGTTTACTTAAAAAATTAAGGTAGCTTGTTGCCTTAAAAAATTAAGTAATGATTATTTAAAAACTTTAAGTGAAGTTTACTTAAACATATAAGTTGTTCTAACAACAATTTTAAGTTGAATAAACTTAATGTTTTAATTTCTTCCAATATTCCTGCACTCTTAACCCAGATTAGTTGACATTACTAGAAGTTTCTGAGGAAACCCGTTGCATGTAACTTTAGTTTTTATCACTTTATATTACTTTTGATGTTATAAATGGTATTATAACACAAAATAATTAATGACTGACTTTAAAGGTAGGGTAACAGATTTGATCCTGAAACATTTTTAGTTATGCAGGTTAAAAGTCTCCTCACATCCTGATAGCAATCACTATGTTAAGATGTTTAAATTTATTCGTAGAAATTTATGTCAACTGTGAAAGGCGTAGGACCAAAAAATGTTCAACCAATCACAGATTTCAGACCAGACGTTGCCTTTTTAGTCCCTCATACGTAAGCGTAATTTGAATGCCCACTGCACAGCGAGTCCACGCAGACACCATAGGTCATCGGCGCGTTCATGTGCGCTCACCTCCTGTCTATAAACACCGAGAATGGCAAACTTTTCTGCTGAATTGACAACCTGCACAGGAGCCACACAACGAATGACATCTTTTATAATAACAACAGCAAAAACTGCCTGGATCAGCGAAGAGCAAAAACCCAAATTAACATCTGTAACTTTACTGCTTTACCACGAGATGCAAACAGCTGCAGGAGGCCAAAGGTCTGAAAGGGTCGTTGCACTGTTTATTTTGGTAAGGTAGGTACGCAATATGTTTGTATTGAGATGGATTCAGATATTCTACTTTGATGAAACATTGTGTTGCTTATGAAATTTGTGTTATTGTGTTATTTTGCGATATAGTTACTACGTCTACACAATCGAACGTGTGCTTAAACTAATTCTGATGTAAACCAGTTGTTTATGTTGGTTATTTTGGAAATGTTATTCACTTTGTACTGCAAAGTTTTCTCACTGGTTAATGAGACATGAGATGTGACCGTCTGATCTTTGCGTGTTCATGTGTTTTGAAAGAGGCGTGACTTTGGATGGCGATTTGACTGGAGGGTGGGATTGTGATTTCATTGCTAGACGGCTACCGTTAGCATTTTTCAAAATGTGAAACCCTACCTTTAAGTCAATCATTGAATAAACGTGATTCTCCACAGAAACACACACAAAACTGTGTTTTTGACATACATTGTCAGTGCTGTGGAGAGAAACACAATGAAATGTTCTGAACAGTGTTCATGTACGGAAACACTGATCAACTGAACGGTGACTTTACAAAATTATAATTTACAACAAAACAACATCAATAATATAAGAGCTTGAACCTATATGACATTTTATTAACAAATATTTGAGTAGTGAAAGTTCTTATCAGTTTTTATTCTGTGAAAAAGCAGAAAATAAAAAAAAATTTCAGGCGCAAAGGATTATGGGTATTCCTCACAACATGAACTAATAATTTTAACTAATGTTTTAGTTTAATAGATTTTGTAAGCTTAAAAGTTAAATCAACTAAACTTTTTAAGCTTTGGCTTCAAAACAGAAAATATTAAGTGATGTTTATTGGATTGTTTAAGTAAAGACAATTTCTGGATGAACAGTGTAGTATATAGTTTTTGTAGATTTAGTATGTACTATTAACTTTCTATTATATGTTGTTATCACATGCGATAGTAGTTTGAGTAAGGACTTGTATGGGGCAGTTTCCCGGAAAGGGTTTAGATTAATCCAGGACTAGGCCTTAGGTATTTAGGACATATTTTTACAAACATACCTTACAAAAAAACATTTCTGGTGTGCATCTTGAGCCAAAACAATGGCACTGATGTATGTTAAGGCAGTGGTTCTCAAACTTTTTCGCCGTGCGGCCCCCCTTGTGTATGGTGACCCCACTTGTACCCTTTGTGACCTCCAAAGAAAATGTATGACATAAAACATTGTAAAACATACAATTTGAATAAACCAAAACTTATTAAAATATAAAATGTAATGCAATGTAGCCTTATTTTTCTGAGGTTTAATTATACAGAATTCATGATAAATTAATGTATTTTATTAAATATTTCCCATCACCATCTCAGGGCCCCCCAGGGGGCCACAGCTCCCAGTTTGAGAACCACTATGTTAACGTATGTCAGTAAGTGTTTTGAAATTAAGACAGGTGAAGCATGCATTTAAGTCGGATAAGCCAAGTCCAGGAAACTGACCCTATAGGTTTTAAGTTTTGAGCAGCCTGAGTCCTGGAGAGTTACTAAAGCCAGCAGCCAACTAAATGTGAACAGGAGTTGCTAGTAAATGGACAACATGTGTTTTGCCATATATGCCAGTGTTTCAGCGTGAATTTGAGGGAAAAAAGAAATGATGATAACACCTGGCTCAGGTCATTGTTAATGCCATAAAAGCAATGCCGACTGCTACTGATGTATTCTGAACGGTTCATTGTTTCCAGAGGGGAGTTTTGCTAACTTTGCAACCACATGTCCTTTCTCCAAAGCCCGCACTCCGAAGGAATATCAGCCAATCCGATGTCAGCAGACCTGAACAGGGAAAATTATTTAAGGGCAGAAAGCCTTGTGATTGGCTAAAAGCACCATGGGCTGACTCTGAATGTTTATGTGCTGTTTACAGAGCCCAGGGCTGAGGCAGGTGTGGTTTCATAAGATACTGACTGTCAGGTAGAAGGGACACTGATATTCCCAAAAAGAAATCTACAGGACTAAAAAAAAGCTGAAATTGGAGCATTTTGGGGTAGTTTCCTAGACAGGGCTTAGATGAATCCAGGACAACCCTTACACAACAAAAATATATTGCAGTATATTGGAAAATATAATGTAATATATTAGGCAATATATTCCCATATATGGAATTTAATATTTATGTTTTCCAATATATTGCAATTTATCACTTACATATATATATAATATTATTATATAATATATCATGATATATTACTATGTAAATTTCACAATATATGGAGACACATGAAATATACTGTCATGTAATATATTGAGAAATATATTTTTGTTGTGTAAAGGTAGGCATTAGTTATTTTAGGACGAATAGTTTTTACAAACATACCTTTACAAATGTGGCCTTTTGAGATATGTCAGTGCCAGATGTTGACATCTCAAACATTCATTTTAGTCTCGGACTAAAAGGTCTGTCCGGGAAACCACCCCATGAACAAAAACCCTTTATGAACAAAACTTTCCAAAGCTCATTTACACTTTTAGTTCCAGTTATTTGCAAAAAATCTAAGCTATTCAGTAAACACAAATTCAAAGGCTCATTTTGGTGTATGAATCTATGGTATGTCATACCCCAGCACCATCTCAAATCACTACATGAAGTGCGTCAGCTGGCAGTCAATCAGCAACAGCACTGGGATGACCCGGTTTAGTCCCGTCACGCTGCTAAAACGGACCTCTGATTAACTCCACGCCTCTGAAATGACAGCTGTACCGGATCCAGACCCGTTCGCAGCCAGTGCTCTGGAATGAAGGTATGAAGGTTTCTTCAGAGATGAGCCATAGTGGAAACAGCAAACTGTGCCAATAGGAAGAGTTTGTTCCTAAGCAAGATACCAGAGACACTATCAACACACAGCGTGTGCCTAATATAGCAACTGACAGGGCAAGACATACATCTCTTGCTCTCTCACCCCTGCCTCTCCCTGCTCAGATATCACAGGCCTGTTACTCGGACGGGTGGATTTCAGGGTGGGTGTACGCTGACATCTAATTCTGTTTCGCCCATCATCCAGTCTAACTCGTGCATCATAGCTTGCAAACTTTTGCTCCTCGTTTCCTCCTCCTCACAACACAAACCTCCCTCTTGCCCTCCCTCTCTCAGACTTGTTCTCCTGTCTCTCCCTCCTGTGTCTGTCCTTGGAAGAGCAGCGTGTGGTAATCCTATTACTCTTGTGCGAAAACCAACTGAGAGAGAAAGAGAGAGAGCGAGACAGAGAGAAAGAGGAGGCTGCGGAGGGTGATTGTCAGTTCTGTGTTACACTGGTGGGCAGACAAAAAAGCGGTTTCAACTACAGAACATGACCCTCAAAGACCCGGCAAAGAAGAAAGGGAGAAAAAGGAGGGGCGTAAAGGGAGACGATGAGGTTCCTGACAGTAAGGGCGCCAAACTTGAAAATAAGCGCCCATTGGAAAACTTCTTTCTGGCAATATTTTTTGTTTTAGGTCAACTTTTTGTACAAATTGTAATCATAGGGGAACAATTTTTAGTGCTAAACACCGGTGCAGAACCATAATGTGCTATGTTAAACCTTAAGTAGTGCTATAGTAATGCTTTAGCACCACTTTTGGTTCTACACTTATGGTGCTATATAGCATTGAAAATGGTTCCCCTATGATTACTAGCTTTTGGTACTTTTTTTTAATAGTGTGCCTTTTTGTTTCTGTTATTTAGGTAAAATGTGTGCTTTGTTTTCCACAGTTCTTGCTAGGGTGTGTTTTTATCATCACCTTCGTATATTCAGAGCTTTGACTTCTGAGAACAACTTGTGTCACTCGGGACATTACTTATTGTTGTCGGTGTGCACTCTCATAACAGCAGAACAGAGGGAGGAGGGAGGAAGGGTGTTAAGAAACACTGTATGCTAGGGCATCTGTCTGTCACTCTGATTTAAATGCTCATCATCTTGTAAAAAGAAACCGAGAAAATGATTAGGGGTGGAGTGGGGGTGGGATAGAAAAGGCGGGTTTCATTTTTGTCGCAGATGAGCCACTGCAAAAACTGTTAAGCCAATATGACTTTTGCACTAAAAAGAAATTACAAACAATCAACCACACGAGAAAACGATCACGAAATCACATCTTGCAATATAAAAAAACAAGGACATGGTTAATTTTATGGGTTCTCATTACAGAATGTGAGGATGAAACAAAGTGAAAGGACACACAAAAAGTCCTTCTTATAATCTTAGAGATCTTAGAGTTTGTTTAAAAATTTGTTTTTTATACACATATATAATTTGTAGATATAAATAGTGCCTACTGATGAATTTCTTTTACAAAAATATACTTTTAAGTTGAAAAAAATGTAATGAATTAGTTTGGCAGACCTTTCAGGAAAATAAGGTAAGCCAACCCCTTCAATAGTTTAAATAGCATCATATGAAGGAAACCTCATGAACACCCAGAGCTGTTACAAGTTGCTAAACATCACCTTTTTTCAATATTTTACTATGTTCTTTAACTTAATTATAAATGAATACATCCCTATCTTTTTTCAATGCGTGCATTTAATCTTTGTACGTGGAAGTACGTCTTTAATGTGTTTGCATTTAGCCTAGCCCCATTTATTCCTTAGGATCCAAACAGGGATGAATTTAGAAGCCACCAAACACTTCCACGTTTTTCCTATTTAAAGACTGTTACATGAGTAGTAACACAATGTGGTGATTTTTTTTAAGCAGATAAAAATTAGAACTATATTGTATGGCAGAAGAACACTTAGTTTGCACCACTTCGACCTCGGCATGCAGTAACATCATCACTCCTAACTACTCCCCCTCTCGCTCAGACTTCCATAAATATTACTGCGCCAGAGGTCAAAGTGCTGCAAACTAAGAGCTCTTCCTCCATAGAATATAGTTCTCATTTTTTATCCGCTTAAAAAATAATCGCCACATTTAATTTTTTACCACCATACTTACTCAACAGTCTTTAAATAGGAAAAACATGGAAGTGTTTGGTGGCTTCTAAATGAATCCCTGTTTGGATCCTAAGGAATGAATGAGGCTAGGCTAAATGCTAACACATTCACGATGCGCTGTACAAAGATTAAGTGCACGCATTGAATAAAGATAGGGATGTATTATTTCGTCTAAGTTGAGGTAAGAACATAGTAAAATAGTGAAAAACTATGGTGTTTTCCTTTATAGAGTCATAATTCCCACACTGCTTCTTGTTTCTTTGAAGTCGCCGTTATAATGGAATTTGCGATTGTATCATTTTCCCGTGAGTAAAATGGCTTCTGAAATTAATTAAGATGCACCTGAATCTGGCCATCGTTTGGGCTATGTTGCTATTTGCCAACCGCTGCAATCTTTTCCCCGCCCACCTGCCATACCATAAGACCACAAGTAAAGAAAGATTGTTTCGAGGAGTGGAGGAGATGTGTTTTTGATTTCAGATTATGAAGGCATATGAATGTTTAAAAAATAATGAAGCTCACAGATAAGTCATTTGTAAAAGATACCACAATATACCAAAACAAACTCAAAACATAAACCAAGTCAATTTCATTGCGACTTTAAATGTATTGTCAATAATAAAAATAATAAGTAAGGGAAAATGTATAGGCACCAAGTTGTTATCGCAGAAATAAGCCAAAAAGATTGATCAGGACCCGATTCCAAGCAGCAATCAGAATCAAGCATTCCAACAAGTTATGTAGTCATAAATAATAAACAATAAATAGGTGTGTGCAAACCTGTGCTTTCTAAATAGTTTTAGCCCCTTTCCTGTATGTTGTGTAACATGGATCTGGTGACAGTCGTGCTGGTAAAGCCTGAACATAATCAGAACTGCAGGGGTGAAAGACTCTTGTTGACACGAAAGTGCGGGAGAATGTGAACAATACAAACTTTTCCGAGAAACCGATAACCTTGAGTTTATTGTGCTGACAGACTTGACATAAAATAGTTCATGAGTAAAAAATCTGAATGTGGAGAAGTCGAGGTCGATAGCATGAAATAATGGTGTGGATGAATAAAACTCAAGTGAAGAAAACTAGCAGAAGATGAATATAGTTTATTGGTCAGTACAATATATTGCATATGTGTGTTTGTGTGTGGAGGCGACACAGCACTTAGAAATAAGCAACTGGATGGAATGATTTAAAAAAAAAAAAAGTAAGTTACAGAGACATAAAGCTTTCCAAAATTTTGTTTTCATTTTTCCATTGTTGAGCTATACGAACACCCTCTCTGTTGTGATGGTTTCTGCTACACCCTTTAGTGCACAGGGAAACAGAGACAGAAGTAGATAAAGAGAAAGGGAAGAATCGGACTAGAGTGTGAGAGAAAGGAAATGGAAAAAAGTACAAAATTGTGTGTAAACACAAGAGTAGATTGTAGTTATTGTCCATATGGTGAAAGGAAATTGCCCATCCCAATAACTGCTCTGTTTTCTTTCCTGGGGGTAGGGTGGTGGGTCTCAGAAAAAGGTGACAGCATTGGATATTTCCAAAACACACACGTACACACACACACACAATCACACGGAGCACAGCAGCAGCATTATGGAGGTGAGATGCTTATCTGAGCTACGTCTGTTTCCTGTGACCAGAAATGACTGCTGACACATTACAGCTTAACTAGCACAAATAACAACAAGAAGCACAATTATGAGAACATCCATAACAAGTCAACGCACAATAACTGCAGTTTCCTCTCAAAGGACATGCTGGTTATCAGGACAATTGATTAGGTTAAAGCTCATAAATGTCATCCCTCAACTTATCCATTACATAAATGTCAACTCATACATTTGATAAGTTGGTAAAATGAAACCATATGCATCTTTTAGCTTTATGGATAAATGAGTCCTTATGACAGCCAAAAGAGGATCAGTGCTGCATTGTATTTTTGTCAGTATCATAATTTTTTGTTTATTGAAATTGTATGTCCAGCTTTCCCCAGTCCCCTGTTATCTGGCAATCGGATGCACTGATCTAGAATAGGAGATATGCTACACTGCTCATGGGTGACACCACATTTACTGAAGAACTGTTCATCAGTGAGGCAAGGAAATGGGAGGGGGGTCCTTTTATGGTTCAGGTGCTCAGCTTTAAAACAGGATGTGTGTGCTTGAGCAGATGGATTACATTCAAATCATACAGGAAACAAACAAACACATTTACACACTTTCTCACACTGGCAGCAAGCATCCTTGTTCAATCTCATTAGATTGTGGTCATAGCCCCACACATTTTGTTCCTGGTGATTTTTTTTTGTGAACATGAAAAGTTAGAAGGAAGTGGTTCCTAATTAAGTTCTGCTTTTAAATCGGACTCATCTAATCAGATTTCAGCGTTCATAATATATATTATAAATATTTTAATATGTTAAGCAAAGATACATTGGTTTATTTGACTTTTAATTTTTTTGTTTATTTTTCCTTACTAATAAACATTTTTTACCGACAGACATGTGATTATAATGCACACAATAAGTAATATTTTATTTTGATACAAATTATCTGAGTAGCCTGAAGATCCCTGTTACTCATTTTATATCGTGGGGTAAATTTCTAAAAGTTATTATTCATAGCAAGAATTACCTCTTCGTGGGGGTGGATAAATACTTAAATGAAAGAGAAAATGGCCAATTACATCGAAAAACACTTGTTGCTGACGTTAACGGACGCGATGACGCTGAATCGCAGCTCGTTGGACGCGGATGTGACGTAATTACGGACAGTGGCTACGGCGGTCTCCATAACGACGCCTCGTGCTGCAGTGACGCCAGCCCCGGCTCGTGGTGAGGGGGCGTGACTCAGCCAATGCTCGAGCCCCCCCTTCCCTCCTTCACCCGTCCGTGTGGGCGGCCCCGTGCGGCAGCAGTGAGCGAAACACGACACCCGGGAGAGAGAGAGAAATGGGGGAGGAGACAACGAGTAGTTTCAGACTAGGGAGAGTGGGGAATGAAAAAAAGTCGGTGTGAAAGAGAGAATGGGAAACTGACTGATATACTGCGAATGGCGAACCTCGGGAGACCAGATGACAAACTAACACAAGGATAAAATGTTGCGAAAATGATCCGCTTGCCGTAAGAGAGCGCATATGTAACGCGGAGTGTGCCGCTTTTCCGCCGTGTTTGGGATTGTACCGATCGTTCCCGGGACAGACAGGAAAGCGGTGTTACGGAACTCAGTTGCACCCCGTCCCGTAAGGCTCGTGGAAGTACCGAACCACTCAAAACTCAGAGCTGTCGGGGGGTCTGGAGTGATCGCGTAAAGAGGGCAGCCGATCCACTTGGTGTTCGTGCGGCAGGGAGCAACAGGAGCGCTGAACATTTGACAAAAGTTTGGCCTTTTGGAGACGGGGGTGAGGGAGAGGCCGAGTCTCGCCACTGTTGAACTGACAACTTAACCCAGCTTGCTGAGATAACTTTCAACATGAAAACCCCGGGGGACTCGGGTAAGTTAACTTACCCATTCATTATCACGAGCTACCGCAACTTCTTTGGCTTGTTGAGCCAGGGATTTCACTTTGGTAATCTTCATTGTAGTGAGCAATGTCAAAAATGTGCTTGAGAATGTGGTGTATTAATCCCTTGACAACTGACTTCTGCTGTAAAAGAGTTGACAGAGTGGCGGACAGTTAATGATCAGGTGTTTCCCAGGAATTATTACTTTGACACACCAGCTGATTTACTACTATAGTACTTTTCTAAAGTTTATGTGTATTTTTGTGATTACATGGTCGTGTTAATTTTCAACGTTGATTTTATTGTCTTTAATCGCACTTTGCATATCATAACGGCTAATGCGGTAAATCACCCATTAAGATTACTTTGAATAATAGGAAGTAGGCTACTGTCCACCTCAGCTTTTCCTTTCTGGTAACTCTCATGCCAACACGTTTTTATGCAGTTTTCCTTTAAAAGTCACATTCAAACATGACTGCTTCATTTCAGTTCTCGGAACACACTAAACCTGTTGAATGGCTGCAACTTTCAAAACAATGTTTGTGCTTGCCATTTGCGGGAGTAGGCTAGATTAAATGATCCGATCTGGATCCACACACATTTTTAACATCTCCCCCTACAATGTTTTCGCCGCGCCAGTTTGTGTGCAGATCAAGCGCGAGCTTTGAACTCGATAGCATGGCACATTTCAAAATGGAAGCCCGCTGTCTAATCAGCGCATTTATTTGACCCTTTAATTACTTGGTTCACAAATAAAGCACTTTACAATCATATCGGTGTTTCAGTTTTTAGCCTGTTAGTAAATTAGTTTAATGAAGATAACGTGCGATCAAGCATAATATTGCAAAATTGCGTGCTCATTTCCCGTCAAACAGCGCGTGAGCATATCACTTAACTTACTTTTGTTATAATTGTTTCAGTTGCCCGTTAATTTTAATTAACTTTCATAACTGTTTAATCAGCTTACTTGCCCCGAGTATTCATTTTGTAACATGTATCCACTTGTCCAGTTTCTGCTGTCCCGCCAACTAGAGGAAGTTTCAGTAGCTGTGTTGTTCAGGAGGCCCATTGTAGTATGTTTGGGAATCCATGTTGGTATCTCTCTCTCTCTCTCTTTTCCCAGTCACAGTTATTTTCTCTCACATCACGATTTTCTCTGCGTTTCTACTCTGCCACCCACTGTGTGAGAAGTTCATCGGCTTTAACTACTACATTGCATTCATTCTGCTTGCGCACGACGTCATTAAACCCAAAAAGGGTCCCATTATTAACAACAGAGTTTGCAAGCGCGTGATGAGTTTTGCCTCGCAGTGTAAACAGAGGAAGCGTGTCCCGATATGAGCACACCATGGTGACTTAAAAACTGCCCCTCACAAGGCTTGTTGTGTTTATTTAAATTGTCTGGTGTGTTCTTTTTCACATTTAAACAGTACGCAATTAATTATTTTAGAGATTTTGAGTTTGAGTAACAGCCTTGGGCAAAATGCAAATTATTAAGTATAGTTCACAGACTGTTACATACAAGCCTGCAGAGAGTCTTTAAATTGAAATTAGTTAAATTTTTCTGTGTACAACATTCATTAAAAAGCACAAACATCAATGGAAAACCCTTTAGATGAAATTATCCTATTTATGTGCATATTAAACCTAAAATGTATTGCTGACCTTTTGACCTGCTCGAGAAATGTTTATATTCTTCAAATGCTTTGCATTTTTTCAAATTTCTCAAAACAAATTAGTCATATCATGCACTTCAATAGATGTGAAATGGAAATGCTATTTTAATGTACAGCATTAGGAATGAAATGCAGAGAGAAAGGATGAAATTTTGCACGCGTCACGTGCCAATAACTACTACAAGCTCCTTGTGGTTTGATCCGTCTACGGCAGTGCGGGCCACATTCTGACCTCGATAGTTACGATGTGAGCTCAGCTGCTGAGTATGCAGACGAGCGAGCGAGCAAGTGTTTGAGGTAGAGAATGATACAGTACTGAGTATAGGATGTGGTTTGAGAGTGCTTAATTCTTTATCGCATTTTAGTATCTCTCTAGTCTGTATTCCTACCTGCAAACAGCCACAGCCGTGTTAATACATAGCATGTGCGTGTACACCTAGTGAGAGAGTATTTTCTGTGAAAGCTGTGGTTTGTTATGAGAACGGGAGGCGAGAGCAGTGTTGGTATAATGTGCATCTTGATAAAGTCATGTGTATGTCTGTCATTCCCCATAACACTTGACACTATCGACTTCATCAAAATCTCTCGCCACATGAATCGCATTAGATAAGAGATTTTATCAGTTCCTCTACAACTGCCACTTTACATGAATTCAGAGAGCGATTTGTAACTCTTGTGTCTACACAGACATAGGCCTCAACTGACCCTGGCTGATCTCGTTTCCTCTGTAATACCTGAAAGTGTCTGTGGTTTAACTTTAACTGTGGTTTATCCAGCAGGTCTTAGGCTGTATCCTGAATGGTTAACCCTGTAAGTTGCAAGAATGGTTCTTCTGTTTTTCACTAAATGGCCTGTCTGAAATTTCATGGTTTTCGTGTACAGTGTTTAATAACGGGTGCAGAGAAAGAAAGTGAGGTGGGAAGATGTATTGGGGTAATAGTTTTCTTATTCATTTTTGCTTCTTTTTTTTACTCGTAACAAGTCACTGGATTGGTGGACAAAAACAGGAGCTGCTTTACTTTAAGGGCAGCTGGCAACATTGTCGCAACAATTACTTGCGTGTCAGAAAAGGGGAAAAACTCACAATTTGGTTTAAACCCCTGCGTGCATAACAATCTCTCTAGTGCAAGGAAAGGTCAGTGCAGGGAATTACAAGTTCAGGTGCAAGGGAAAGTGCGAGCGCATTGCAGGCAAACTTGCACGAGGAAAAGTCTGAGCCGTGCATTACAAGCTCACATGCAAGGAAAAGTCTCGGACGCAAGTGCATTGCAATAGTCCAAAGCTGGCTCTTACAAGCTCTATCTTAGCAATGTGCATTGTTATCACAAGGGCAGGATATATCATGCAGGCTATCGGCGATATGCCTGACCACCCCATTAGGTATATAAGAGAAAAGCTGCTTACAGATTTAAATAGAATCTTTTGGTTGAATTTCTTGTCATGATCAGACCCCCATTAAAGGGATAGTTCATCCCCCCCAAAAATTCTGTCATCATTTACTCGCCTTCAAATCTAAATTTCTTTGTTTTTCTGAATACGGAGATATTTTTAAAAGGGGTTTGTTACCAAAAAGATCTGGGGCACCATTGACTTCTATAATAGGGGGGGAAATACAATGGAAGTCAATGGTGCCCCAGATCTGCTTATTGTTTTTTCACACAAGTGTGTGTCAGCCGTTTACACTTTATGCGTTTACACACAAGAACTGAAATCACATTTTCTTTTGTTGCATGCATATAATAACGGTGTGTTTGCGTTCGTGTTGTTGCCTCGCTCACTGTAAGCCGGTTGCCATGTAGTTGCAATAGATTGTTAATTTGGAATAATTAGCAGCCTTTTATCGCCTGTTCACATTGTCACAGAGGAGACCATGTGCTCTGTTTTAGTTGTTGTGTTATGCAGCCGCCTGAGTTGTTCAGGTCTCTCTGGAACCAGTTCAACATCAACAGGCACCTCTCTGTGTTTACATGCTTATGTATCCTGTTCAACTGTGTGTGTGTGTGTGTTTTGTATTTTCACTGCTCCCTGCTTTCCCATCAGGCTTCTTAAACAAGTGCTTCGTCATGCTACAAATGTCACACGTGGAGGCTGGTTGTGTAAGTGCGTCTGAGACGATATTGCAGGTGTTGTAGATATTAAAAGGTTTAAACTTTTCTCCCGCTCGCCCTTGGGAGAAATTGTCCCTTGATTTGGCCGCATTGGGAATACATGTTCGCTGTAAGTGTGGGGATAGTATATTTCTAGGGATGAATGAGGTCCTCTGGGGTTGAACAGTATTTTGTTTGTTGTTACCCTGTGAAAACAATAAGAGTGTGTCTGGTCCGGCAGGGCAACACAGTGGTTTGTGTGTGTTTGCCATATCAGTGAATTATGGGGGCCAGCGTAGAATACGAACGAAAGTGTCCATGTGTTGGAGTCATTTATGGACTGACAGAAGCACAGAGACCCCTGTGTATGAAGGGGGGAGGGTGAACATGTGTATGCATGACCCTGACCCAATGACCTTCCATAGCTGCACCCCTAACCCTGCATTCCAGCACACGCCCCTGCCCCCGCCAGTCACATGCCAGGCAGCCAATGGCGTGAGGGCCCGATGCCATCTTCTCCATTTCGTGCATATATTGATACTCTAGAGAGCGTATAAAGTACGTCAGCCCAGTTTCATTTCCTTATCGAATTTCCTAAATTCTTTTATGTAATTTCCCATTTCTTTAAATCAGAAATACTAGAATTTAAACCTATGGTTTGATGTAGTAACTAAGGTCAGATGTGTTCACTAGTCTGTTCACTTGTCCTTTCAAGCATTAAGAGAAACATGTCTAACCTAGTTTTCTAACTTTTCTTTTTCTACTCACAGACAGCTACAGTTGGTTATGAAGGGTGGATTTTGAAAGAGTAGTTTAACCATGGGTGCATTGTGTGGTTGGACATTTGCATGTCTTTTGCAATAGAATGCATCACATATCCTAAAATCTAACAGTGAAGTATTTATTAATATTTTTAAAGCATGTTCTCACAGTGGTCGTTGTTTATTTTTGTGTATGTTATATTTCCCTGAATGAATTTTTGGTTTGCACTTAGGGGCTGCCACATAGATCACAACGCATGCAGTATTCTAGCCTAGACTTTAATACTTTTATAATTTAAAAAAGAAAAGTGCACATTACATGTTTTTACACATTTATATATGTTTACATTTTACAAATCTAAAATATAGGAAGCATGACTTTCACAGATTAGGGACTTTCTCTGTATTCGAAAATTTATTTAGTTAACACTTGAATACAAAGATGAGATCAAGTGCTACCTATATATATATTATACATTTTAGCAAATTTTAGTTCATATTTATGTTATCTCAAAATAGCACAGATAAGTACACTTGGATGTTCTTAAGATTATCTTAAGAAGTACTAAAGAAGAATATTTAGTATATAAAGTACAAAAATTAGTGCTTGAAAATACAGCACTTTAAGTGGAAGTGTACTACTTTTTCACTTGGCATAATAGAATGATATTTAAAGTTTTCTAGTTTTTTTTAATGGTTTACCCAGAACTGCTTACCCATGATTTGTACTTGAACTCAACATTTTTATATTGTCTGTCTCACTGTGAGTTCAAAATACTTGAGATTTGAGAACTTTTATGTATCTTGGTATGTAATTTTACAAACCAATAAAAAATGTAATAGTTATTGCATTTCTGTGTGACTAATACCACACCGTATACTTTACAAAAGTGTTTTTTAAAGTAAACTCATTAAATATGAAGAAAGCATGTTATGTCACAACACACAAGATGTAACCAGGAAAACTAAATAATACACTAAAAACAGAGTGACTAGACTGGTTTAACTGACTGGGAGTGCTGGGAGGGTTAAAGGGTTTAATGTCACTTTTTTTGGTATATATATATATCTTGGCTAAACATCCACAGACTGTCACTACTTTTTTTGAGAAAAAAATTCTTCACAAACAATAGTTTTAATGGAGCAGAAGTTATAAACAATCATAATCAAGTAAATAAACAATCATTCCCAAACTAAAGATTACGTTTTTGTTAATGTCTGTGAATGTGTGTTTTTTTATGAGACACTAAAGGTTAAGCATTTGTTTTACTGATTTTTAAGCCTCTGCGACCGCTGTATACCCTAGCTCTCCATTGTGCTTTCAGAGAAACCTCCATTAGCCTGTTATTAGACCAACTCATAATTGCACCGCACATAGGAGAGTTCAGACATCTGTTTTCACTCATTTAGGACAATGCAATAGAGTTGCACACACTACATATAGCCCTACGGACTACTTATAGAGAGTAAAGTTTATTGATTTTGAATAATGGACAAAGTGTTGATATTGGACGGACGAGCCATTGACAACCGATAATAGGGCAATCTTCTCATGGTTCAGCAAACACTCCCTCTTTTATCGCTGACACACTCTCTCACACTAGTTTGTTTTGCAGAAAAAAAACGTGGACCTCCCACATTCCAGCTCAAAGCTTAAATCACTGCAGCATGTGTGGCATTACTCATTCCAGGAATTGCATTCGGCCAAACACACATAAGCGCTCGCTCATTTACTCAAACACAACTCTCACACGTCGGATCACATTCTTGGTAACTCTCGCTGTTTGCAGCATTCCTGTAGACGGATGCACAAGTCTGTTCCAATAACAGATGCCGTACACGCACAAACACAACCATTTAGTGGTCCTTTAATGACCTTTTTGGTCATTGAGCATGTTTTCAAATCTATTGAGATTAAAGCCTTTGACTTTAGCCGTGTTTGTGGGCTGTGTTTGCCTCTGTCACACTGTATTTAGTCTTTCCGCCGTTATCCGGCTGCTCATTAGCTCTCAGCTGCCGCTCGCCTCTGTTCGCCGGGTTCAGACTGTCATCGGGACTTACAGCGTGTTTGAACCTAATGAAATTCAGGCCGCCGTGAAAGAATGCTTGTATTGCATGTCTCTCCGCATGTGTGCACATGGGTGTTTAGAGCGAGAAATGTAATACAGGTAGTTTACAGTTCCTGCATTGTCATGAGCATTACTCATTGTAACACCTGTGAGATAATGATGCGAGTGTGCACGCACAAATACACACGCAAGCCTAACAAAGCGGAAACTAACAAAAAAATGGTTGCTAGTTGTAGAGCATAGCGTTGGCAGTTCAAAGGTCATGGGTTAATTCCCAGGAAACACACATTTATTTACACTGATAAATAAATGTTTAACTTGAATGCACTTTGGATAAACGCGACTTGGGTCTGCCAATACATACATTTAAATGTACAGGACAGGTCAACAGGTTCATGTGAGGCTTCGGTTTGAAGGATTATTAATATGAAAAATATTTTTAGCCTGGTTTGAAAACAATAGAGGTCTATAAGAGTCACTATTATATTGAGAAATGTGTGTGTGTTATATGTGCATGCCTGTGAGATTGTGATAATGTTAATGATACAATAAAAGTCACCACACACACACTTCTGTTCACTTACTGTATTTCATGACACAAATACAAAAAAACTGTGTGAGAGAGAGTGTGTGTTCGTGTGGTCAACTGCCGGGAATTCAAATGCTGTCTGGCGCCACTTTAACACCCGTCCCCCCTCCACCGTACCCCGTCCCCTTTCCTTCTCTTCTTAGGAATGCAAGATCATGTTCGCTCCCTTTCTCTCTCTCTCTCTCTGTTCGCATTTGTTTAAACCTGTTTAGGAGTTTGATCTGAACTTTGGACCACTTTGTCACCGGCTTTTACCGCACTCACTTTGTAATTCATCGGTTAGGCACACCCTGACTTTCTGTTTTGTCAAGGGATGGTCTGTGTATGTGTTTGATATGAACAGGAGTGTATATGTGTGCGCACCTGTGCACTAAGTTTTACGTCCAGGATGAAGAACAGGTGGAAAGTATTTTCAAGATTGCGAGGAGAGAGCGGCCGATCCGCTCGTGGTTGTGTAGATGCTGTGCTTGAGTCGCGATATTCTCTTACACGTGCTGTGTGTTAACATCGCTGACTGGATTTCAGGCCTTACACCTTCTGTATGAGGAGATTATAAATGATGCTGTCATTTGGATACAAGACACCATTCAGTTTAAATTCAGAACATTGCAAAGTTTCAGCACTGTTTTAAAGAGCAGTTTGTCTTTCATCAAATCGCACAACTTGCACTTTCACAGCCAGACGAGATGATGTTAACTCTGCACATGTGCAATGTGTGCGTTGGCACAGATTTGGCTATACCTACGAGGGCCAAGTTTTAAAAAGGTCCTCATAAATGGAGTACAGCACACCAAACACTGACCTGTGTGGCCATTTTCAGTAGTCTAAAATGCTCATACATTGGTCATTTAATGTTTTATTGTAAACATAATGGTGTGGTCTCCTGGACAGGGCATATCCAGACTTTGAGCTGCCTTTATTTAAGAACATCTGACAGACATATCTTTACACAGTGGTTTTCAAACTGGGGGCCGGGGCCCCCAGGGGGGCCACGAGATGGTGCCAGGGGGGCCCCAGTTTTATGACATTTTATGAAATACATTAATTTATCATGAATTCTGTGTAATTAAACCTAAAAAATAATTAAATTTTTGTATAATGTTGAGTTTTAGAACAGTTTTTTGTCACAAATTTTCTTTGGGGGGCTGCAAAGGAATGCACCGTACACAAGGGGGGCCACACGCTGAAAAAGTTTGGGAACCACTGTCTTAACATATTTCAGTGCAATTGTTTTGTCATTAGGGCCACATCAGTATTGTTTTTTGTAAGGTATGTTTGTAAAACTACTTAAATGTCCTTATATAACTAAGACATAGTCCTGGATTCATCTAAAACCTGTCCTGAAACTGCCCCTATATGTCCACGGCCTGTTCGAGGTTAGATTCAGGTTTAAAAGATATCATTAGCGTGATATGAAAATAAAATCTCTGTAGGTGTTCTCTGGTATCTGTGGGATTTATTTAATAAAATGAATCAAATTTAAAGAGCACCTATTTCATTGCTAAAAACAACGTTATTTTGTGTATTTGGTATAATACAATCCGTGTGTCTCAATCAGCTCCCTTGTTCAGTAGTCAGGGCACTGATCAGGGAGTCGGCCATTTTAAGGGCTGTCTCAATCGCAAAATCCGTTCAGTGCACTGGAACGTTCGTTCCCTAAAAATTCCCACAATGCAACGCAAAAACCAGTGAGCATCGATGTTCCCTATGTTCCCTAACCGGAAATCACGTGACCTTTTCTGACGCTCGCCACCCGAACATCACGTGATCCAACTCAATAAACTTTATGAAATGTAACAGAACTTTTATAAAGACAAACGTTTATTTAAGTTATAAATATAAACACACATTGCTACACAGTAAGGGACCACACTCTACTCAATTTTTAACATAATAATATTTATTTAAAATTGTAAATATATTTATTACATTTAAAATGTAATTATATGCCTCCAATTTTATGCACAGATATGTAAGAGAATAATGACAGCATTTTCCACAATGTACTGTTTTTTAAAATTAAGTCAGAGAGATGTTGGTTTTGCCGGTTGTTGATGAGTAACAGCTGTGAATAATCACAACGCGCTTAAGCAGCCACGTGACAGAAAAATAAGTGAACATTGTCCCAATGTGAAGTGAGCTAGGGTCCTTACCAGTGCCCGAACCTGTGTACACGATATACTGATTCACGACCTCGGGAGCTAGGGAACGAATTGAGACACACGGAATGTGTTTGCGTGGTTTATGGTTAAAAAAACACATAATTTTCCACATACATAAAATTTTTGTAGCTCCAGATTTGAAAAGCTCAGTGTCCCTGATTGGCCAGCTAATCTGTACACTGTGATTGGTCTGAATACCTCTGACCTCAGCCGGAAATTTGACACTCCTTACCATGTTTGAAAGATTTGGTCACAATGCAATGCTAACAGAAGTTAGCTTACAGACTGTGAGTCCGAAGCCGGAGGAATTATGATAATGTCGGTCTTGTCTACGTCACCAATCCTAGGAAGTAAACTGTGGCCTACAATCCGTGTATTTGTTGTAGCCTAAGAAAAGAGATTTACGTTGAAGACAATAATTCGCGTCATTGTTTACTTTGGGGTATGTACATTTTGCATTTCGCTAAAATGTACTAATACACCACTTACACACCAAAGGAAATGTAAAATCGTGAATCAGACCATACGTGCTCTTTAAAATAGAAAACCCTGCCATGACGTGGATACATTACATTTATGCATTTGTCAGATGCTTTTATACGAAACGACTTTAAGTATATTCAAGCTATACATTCGTCTTTCCAGTATTTGGGTACCATGTGACTCGAACCCAAAACCTTATGCCCTGCTAACATATAATAGACATATACATAATCTGTACATTAAATAACATACTAAATATATGTTAAAATAAAACAAAAAATATAACTTACACAACAATAACAATTGAAGTCAGAAAGTTGTCTTCAAGATAGAAAAGGAAACATGAGAGCAAGTGTGTGATGTATTGATTCAGATGAGTTTTGTGTTTCATAGTGAGCTACAAAAGAAAAGTGTGTGTGTGTGTGTGTGTGTGTGTGTGTGTGTGTGTGTGCACGCGTGTGCCTCCCTGTGTAGAAAAACCTTTTAAACCATCGATTTTACCTCCATCTTGCCACTCTTCTTACATACGCACACACATAACCTCTCTGTCACTAATCCATGCTGGAATACCCCAGTGGCATCTCATCTTCCCTCACTCTCTCTCTTTCTCTTCGTCTTTTCCCTCCGACCTTCTCCTGTTTTTAGGCCGGGTGTTGGTTGCACCCGCCTGTGCTTGTGTGCATGTGCCTGTGCTTGCTGATGTATGTGCCGTTTCATCATCTCTGTACATTAACGCATAGAAATCTCTCACTTGCCACAAGTTTGTTTTCCATCTCACTGGCGTGACCTCTCCGAGTACGCCAACAAACAAACATTCAAGCTCCTAATGCTCGTTCTCCTCTTTCAACATATGGATATGTAATGTCTGCGCTGTTGAATAATACATATCTGATCGAACTGAGAGGTGCTGTATTTAGGAGACCCATCAATTGTTAATGTTTGGCTGTCACAATTGAGTAAAATGCAAAACATCCATTCCTCATTGCTCTTATTTCTGTGGCTCTGGGCGATGTTAATATTCTGGGCCGAAGATGACATCAGCTTTAAGCTTCTTATGTGTGTGATCTCTGGCCAAAGTGCTTGCCTCATAATTGTTTTAACTGTGCCATATTTAGCCTCAGACATAGTTCGGCTGATTATGCAATGCTTATGTGCATGTGGGCCAGATATTAAGAGACACACTTTATTATTACTCTCTCTCTCTTTCTCACACACACACATATTCAAAGGCAGCTCACACATCATAACAGCATGTGATTGTTGTTTTAGGGGATTAGGGTTCATAACAGTGGCAGAGTCACAGTGCAGCTTCAGCTTTCTGTCTCGCACAGGAGCGCCTGCCCTGCCTCACACACTGTCTCAGCTTTTACAAGTTCAAAGGTGACATGTGTCGTTTTTCAATACTTCTCTATTTCAGTGCAATAGGCAATGACAACTCTAGGTGCTTTTTGCCCCAAAAAATTTAAACACTCCTAAAATCGGAGAAATATGAATAGGAACAAAAAAAGAACTGTGGATTGTAAATGGTATAAGTAAAACAGTCTAGATTTGGTTAAATTTGATGAAAAATGTTGACTTGCAGACTTTGCAAATCTGAGCTTAATTGTGACATTTTTTCAGATCTTATGGAGACATTTGTGAGATTTCTAGGTCTTTCTTTGGAGAAATATTTGAAACGTGAAGGACTCTCCATTAGCTCTCCATTTAAACTCATTGATGTCTTAGAGAAATGATTTAAATAGTAAAAAAATCTCATCTGTGATTTTTCTTATAGGGTTGAGTCGAAACTGTTCGTTCATCCAATTAATAGATATAGGGTAGTTGGAATGAATGGGAAACCTGATTGGAAACATTTATTATTACTGCTTTATTAATGTTTTGTGCTGATAGTGGAACAAAAATACACACTTCACCTGCAAAGATGTCACAAGTTTCATAAACCTTTAGCATTGCAGATAAAGCCAGATAAATAGATAAATGATTAATCCCTTTATGGATACCTTGTGGGAAATAATAAAAGAAGAAAATTTCCCAGTAGAGGGAATTGAACCCGCACGACAGATGGAGATACAGGCCACTACTACAATAATATACAAAATCAGCTGCCACAATTTATACACAGACTACCTAAAGCCTAGTTTATACTTGGCACGTCTGCATGAGCACGTTGGTACGCATGGCAAAAATGACGTCAATGCGGAGTGGGCGGTCGTGCGCGTTGGGTGTGTGAGACCTCATTTTGCGCTGAAGTGTGCGCGGCAATTTTTGTAACTGCGGGAGCGACTACACATCTGAAAATGACCGACCTTTAGGCGATTCTGGCCGAGCAGACAAGCTGTGACGTATCTCTTTGATCAATCCATGCAAAACAATGCATATAATATTTATCTTAAACTCTTAAAGTAAACATTTTCATTAAAAACATAAATTCAAATTCTCAGAGTTAGTGGCTTATATTTGTGTTGAATGTGTTACACTGAATCAGAAATAAAATACAAACTTCAAGATTTCTATATTGTTGTTTAGTAAAAACGTTAATGATAATGTTTAATAAAGACATATATTTAAAAGATTGTTGTTTAATTCATGTTCACGTCAACTATAAACAGCTCGTCCGTGTGTTGAGACACGCATGCGCTGAGCAGAGGCTCGCGGTGCGGAGTATAAACAAAGCTTGAGGGTGTTGATGGCGACTGGGCAGCCATGTTTGGCTGGTATGACTGAAGTGAGAGTTTGTAGGTTTACCTTGGCCAGCTTCTCAGGGACTGTATGTTTTCTCTGTGTTACCTCAGGTGGTCATTTTACCACTTTATATGTGTAACAGTTCATTAAAGAAATGTATGTGGATTTTCTGTGAAGTTTACGGTGTGTGTGTTTGAATGACTAAGCGAGATGTGTGTTCTTCAAACCATGAACATCAAGTGTCTTTACCACTGGTAATGTAACTTTATTCCTGCTGAGTCTGTGTGTGTCAAGCTGTGAAGACAGATATGTTTTTGGTCGGATTCCCTTGGGTGGGGTTCTGACTTGTCATTTTCCATTTTGTATTGTGCTTGTGTGTTACTGCCAGTGATTGTAGATGTTTCGTTTTTTATCTGTTCCCTGTGTTTGTGGTTTATGTGTTGTGTTTATCCAGTTACATAATCACCAGCAGCATTGGAGAGTTAAAACAACTCTCTTGGCGTACCCCACAGTTTGGTTTGGGGCGGGGTCAGATTACTTTTGGGGGCTTTTCCACTGGGTGCAGTACGTAGTACCCCATACTTTTTTAGTACCACCTCGGTTGGGGTTCCAAGCAACCCGAGCTGATACCAAAAATTGACGCGAAAACACTGTAGATCACTGAGAGAATCGTCACTACCTGCGTCATCGCTATAATGTAAAAGATTAGAATTACCTTCATGCTAGCTTGCGCTGTCTCGAGTAAACCTGTTGTCATCTGTGCTTTGCTGTAAGTTTCCAAACTCCCTTTTAGCGATGAAAAACATCCACAAGTTGAGAATCAGGAACACCATAACAGTTTTTTTTCAGACTTGCAGTTTGTGGCGGCACATTCTCACACAAAGCCGTAGTTCACTGAAAATCGGGGCAGTTTCGCATTATTTATGGCGGACGTATCGCATGCGTTATGTATGCGATATGGCCCAGCTTCTCTGTGAACTACAGCTTTGTGTAGTAAATGCTGCTCCATCTGAAAGCAGGTGATGGCGATTTAATACTAATCATAGAAACCGGCTTTACTGACGAGATGCGCATGACTTGCGCATGCGATTTATCATTCAGCTCTACTTGGCATATTTTTTCCATGTCCTTGCAGTTTTTAAAGTATACTCAACCGCAGCTGCGAACGGATGTCAGTGTTCTACCCATACGCAGTACAAATTATTTCTTATTCAAATTATTACTCTAACAGGCTGTCAGGGCAGCACTAATTTGCCACATTTACATTACATTAAAAAATTCAGGATAGATGAAGAAAAGTAGCGGATCCACTATTGCAAACAAAGTTTAAAACAAACAAGAAGAAGCTTACACATAGCTTTCTGTTCTTGGGAGAAGTAATGGTGTGTGCAAATGGTGTCCTTTGCTTTTGTGTATGTTGTTTGTAGTGGAGTCTCAATTTTTTATGTTTTTCCCATGAATGAAGAACTGGATTCACACCATTTGGATAATTTGTAAAAATGTTGATCTGCACTATAATTAGTCATGTACCCACATACTTTGGGGTAAATTGATAAAAAATGTCTTATTTAAAAGAAAACGTGGTCCTCCACAACTTATTTAAAACTATTTTTTATTTGATGATGCAGTTTTAGAGTTTAACAGGGTTAAAAAAGGAAAACTTGGATAATGTTGAAAAAATAACTTGGAAACCGTGTAACCTTGGTTTTATATTTTGAGTAATACAAAATGTGTAAAGAGCACCTATTTCATTGCTAAAAAACAACGTTATTTTGTGGATTGTGTTCGCGGGATTATAGTTAAATTATTATCCACATTCCGTACATTTTTGTAGCTCCATATTTCACTCTCTTCCTGGAACACACGGATTTGAAAAGCTCTGTGTCCATGATTGGCCAGCTAATAGGTTCTTTGTGATTTGTCTGAATACCTCTGATGTCAGCCGGAATAGTGACGCTCCTTACCATGTTTGAAAGATTCCCTCACAATGCAATGCTGATTAGAGTTAACTTTCAGGCTGTGAGTCCGTAGCAGGAGGAATTATGATAATGTCATTCTTCTCTACATCACCAATCCCAGGAAGAAAACTGTTGCCTACAATCCGTGTGTTTGTTGTTGTCCAAGAAAAGACTCGCGTCATCGTTTACATTGGGGTATGTACCTTTGCATATCTTTAATACACACTTACACACCGAAGGAAATGTAAAATTGGTAATCGGACCATTGGTGCTCTTTAAGTTGAATCTTGTGACAGTGCTGATGTTACAGTTGGAGTTCCAGTGATCAGGAAGATTCGATTTTTTTTTAGATTCCAATACTTTATGGTTGATGGCGATATACATTGTGTTGCAAGTGAGTGAACGCAGTTACATCATCAATGACTTGCTTAATGCATCAGCCTTTACTTACTCTTGCGGGTCAGACAGGGGGACTTGGACAGGTGGAGAGACTCACAAGAGGACTGGGCAAAAGAGAAGAGAGACCGGTCACTGGGACACAAAATAGAGAGACAGCGGACAAGGACAGCGAGAAAGAGACTGGTGACTGTCTGGGACAGATAGGGTTGGGACTGGGACAGATAGAGGGTTATAGTTGACTGGGACAGAGAGAAAGAGTAAGAGAGGGACAGATGGGGGACTGGGAGAAGTAGAGAGATATATCGGGGACTGGGACAGAAAGGGATAGAGACGTGGAAAGAAGGCAGGTAACTGGCTAAAGAATGACATGATGATTGTGTCGGATGGGGAGAGAGACAGATAGCCATCAAGAGTGAAAGACAAACAACAGAATGAGAGGAAGATGGATAGCTGTGGTGAGATCTTGACCCAAAACACTCACCACTGATAATTCAATCACTCCAGTCATCAATGAGATCTATCCCTGCTGTGTGTGTTTCTTCACACACATACACATACACAGAAGAAGATAAACAATGAATATCTGGACAGATACTGAAGTTATATAGTGTGATCACACATACACACACACACAGAGAGACGCAGTGTCTGTATGTCAGGTCTCCTGTGGTGTCAGTGAGGTGACTGTTATGTAATGACCAGCAGCAGGACTTTAATCAGCTTGAGGAGATTCATTTAAGCAGCTCTCAGATACAGACTGCAGCCGTCCTGCTGCTCACCACCACGCCACCGTCACGTAGAGACACGTCTGCATGTGTGTGTATGTGTGATGGTGACAGGCGCTATCTCTGCATGTTTCTCGGTCCTGTATATGTTTACCATTGGGCAAACACACACACACGCATGCTGCGTCCTGTCCTCTGTCTCCCCGTTCCCACACATACACTAAACGCACAAATCTTAAAAGCTTTAATGTTGAGACTTCTTTTAGACACAGTGGTTTTCACACCAGGGCAATGCTATTTACTATTGCTGACCGATGAACTCACACAAACTTGCTGACATTATTAGATTGAAAGTAAAACATGACTTTGCCAATTTATGAGCCTTTCATATGGTGAGAACCACCACAGGTCATTTTTGACACTTTATTTGTGAGGGCGTTTTTAAAGAGTTGGCCCTCAGAAGTATAGCCAAACCTGTACACGGCGCACACACACACACACACATACGAACGCTCTCCCATAACTCTTTTTGTAGTTTCTTACTAACGTAAAGTATTACAACTGTGGGAGAGAAATACTTGTAAGCGCCTCTCTCTCTCAGATTGTTAGCAGATGTGTGGTGGACTTTCCCCCTATATCTAAAATTAGAGAGGTAGAAGAATAGCAGGAAGAGAAGGAGAGCAGGACTGATGGAGGTGAAGGAAGGGGGGTGAGGAATGAGGTGATAGAGATAAAGAAGAGGGAGTATTTTTGGCCGGTTACACGTCACACAGACGCAAATCAGACTCGTACACAAACAAAGATGAGAAGGGTGATAAAAGCGCTGTGCTCTGACAGGAGGGGGGCGCCGTTTGTGTGGACACTCGTGCAGAGGTGTCGTTTTTGAAAAGAGTCCGATTGTGTTTATTAATGGATTTGTTTGCTAAGAAATTTTTATTTGGTCAGCATAAAGCAGCACAACTTCATTTCTTCCTCAGACAAAAGGACATAATTTAACGACTATCCAATTGGGTAGATTCAATACAGTGGTATGGTAGTTTGTAAATGTATGACTTTAAAAGAGGGGGGTGCATGATTTTTATAAAAAAAACTTTTGGGCAGAGTACCAAAACACACTTGTAGCCAATCAGCAGTAAGAGGCGTGTCTACTAACCGACAACATTGCCTGGGTTGTGTATGTGTAGGGCTTGTCTAGCAAAAGAAGGTCCAGATTCTATTGGGGTAGGGGCGTGTTTGTTTAGGTGATTACAATTATCAACATTGGTATTCCTTTAAATATACATTTTAATAATGACCCAATAAAGCAACCAAGATTTTCATTTTCTAGGCATATAATTGCGTGAAAACGTAAAATGTGGGGAATGGTGCATTGCTGCAGATAATTTGTAAACACCGCAAGATGAGTTGAAGTGTATATGGTGGCTGTCATAATTTACTGTGGTTTTTTGTCAGATGTTTCACAGTTATTTTTAGATTGTGTGAAGTCAGTTTTCATCAAGTTAGTACAGGTGTACTAGCACATTGTTTTACATTAACTGTGGACCGGATCCAATAAAATTAACAACTTGTTTTAGCAAGTGTTAAATTGAGTGTTAAATGTTTTATAGGTGTGCTCGTAATATGTTTCTTTGTTTCTGATGCAATAAAATTAATGCATCCTGTGCATGAATACTTTTTGGGGTCCACCAAATCTTACATTGCTATAATATTGTATGTTTTCATACTATACGCACTTTTTTGTAAATTAAAAACACACGGAAAATAAACACCCATCAGCCCACCTGCTACACCTGTAAAAACTTTGTACCACCGGAGTCACAGTTGCCTGTGTGTGTTGTAGACCCTGAAAAGTCTGCTCTGTTCCCAGCAAGCTGGAAAGTGTTAAAGTTGACAAGAAAACTAACAAATACCTGTTGCTCGCTTTCATTTGCTTTCCCTCCCCTCCAGGGGCTTCGCTTATTTCTCTATTCCCTTTTCTTGATCCTACCTATTATATTTGAGATTCGGCACTCTGGTGAAAGGATTAATTGTCGTTTATGTTTTATTTCTTGTTCTCTTCATTTCTAGGGGTTTATTTTTAGGCCTGAAGTGTCTGGTTGCTAGGAGATGGTGTCCAAGAGAGAGAGGGAGGGAGAGAGGATGGAGAAAGCAAGGGAATGGAGGAGAGAGATTGTTTGCGTTGTGAAGGCTGAATTACAAACACGCTCACGCACTGAGTCAGCGCTGACGCAAACTCACACACACACTCGCTGTCTGTTGCTTGTTTTTCTTTATTATATTTATTACTCAGTGTAGCTTATTGTTCATTGTACGAACTGCGTGACTCTTTTAAAAGTTTGTGACTTCCATCCAATCTGATTCGAAATGAGGGGAAGTGACAAATGTTTGAGCACAGATGTCAAAATCTGTCCCTCTCTCTGTCACACACGTTCAGGAAACAGAGATGTTGTTGTGGTGCAGAACAGTTGCTAACTTCCTGTACCGCATTGGTGACACATTCCAGGAAACACCCAGTCACACGTACAAATACACACAAATACACAAGCATACCCGCTTGCTTTACTGTAACTCTTTAGAGCATTTAACCCTAGTGCTCCTGTAGTACAGTTTACTTCAAGACCCACCACGGCACTCATCCACACTGGTGAAAAACTTCATTAATTTAGACAGACAGGAGTGATATTATGTGTCATTCATGTGTCATCTTAGCCAGAGGGGGTACGTCACTCACCCCAGTGCTTTTTTTATTTCACCTCAGGCCTCAACATTGTGACCTCGCAAAAGGGTTCCGCAAGGGCGGGTCCTGGGCCCGCACAAACTGACACAAACACTTACCCGGTCATGTGATGTGTTGACTTAGAAGGGTTAAACTATCAGTTTCTCACCTACCTGTTGGAACATTAACACTAGCTGAAAAGTGGATGGTGTGTTTGTGTGTATGACATGTATGTGTGTGTGTGTTTATATTTAAAACTTAGCTTGAATGTTACCTTTGCTCTGAATAGCTTTGAATGTTAGCTTTGCTTTGAATTTGTGCATCTCAACTGCCCCCATGGCCTAACGTGGACCTAACCTTTATTTTTGACAGCTGTGAGTGAGAGGGGGGATAATAATAGTGGGTGGGGTTTTGTGTGACATTGACCTGTAAAAGCAGATAGAATGGCTGGATTGCGTTTACATTACACTGAGATCCATTCACAAGCGTTCTCAACTACTATCAGAACACACAAATCGGATAACATTCCGATCACAAAAGCATTTGTCTTTTAAAGGTGTATGTGGACAAAATCCGGATATAGGTTGCATGTTAATGCCAAGTGTAAACACAGCCAAATATACTCTGAGCTTTGGGACTCTCTGCATGTCCTCTGAGTACTTCTATTTTGCACTTAACACTCACACATAAAAGGAGTGTGTGTTTACAGGTTTGGCTATACTTGGAAATATAGGCTATATTAGAAATACTATATTTATAAATATAGTAAAAAAAATTATATAAATAATTTAGGTTGTACTGTAGTAAAAAAGAAAATGCAGATAATTTTTTACTTTGTATCCAAAATAGTTAGTAGGACTGTGATCCAATTACTTGGTGAAACAAACTTAATATTTATCCGGTTATAAAGAATTGTAATCTTTATGCCATTTAAAGGCCATATGACCTCTATAATGGAACACAAATGTAGAATTAATTAATATTTAAACTTGCCATGTCATCATTGCTTACATGAGAAAATAAATGACAGCTAATGGTGTTTGGTGCCTTTGACATCACACATTGAAGCACACCTTTTAGACACAGCTAGTTTAAAACTTCCCACTCACAAGTTTTTGGGCTATTGCTTGGTTTCTCACACAAAACTAGTGTATGATTTCAGAAGACTCGAGTATAATGGCGCTTTTCCATTGCATAGTACCCCACGGTTTAGTTTAGTTTGGGTCGGGTCAGCTCACCTCACTTTGGCGTGGTTAGCTTTTCCATCGAGTTTGGTATCATTTCAGAGTGGGAGGGATTATAGGCGTGTCGTTATATTTACGCTGCCTACTGCTGTGACATCATACAAGTGAGAGCGTTGTTGTATATTCCCATACATTTATTTCTTTCTCAGTCCGCCACAAAATAAAAAATGGCCACCACAAATTTATTTTGCACATTGCGTTTATAACTACCTCTGTCTCACATGACAGTTTCTGTTCAAACACCTGTGGCGTCAGCCGACGGTGCTCCGCTTGCATTTAAGCATATATAATGCTGACGTGCTCGTCGCGAATGTTCCTCCACAAACTGCAAGTCTGGAAAAAAACTGTTATGATGTTCCTGATTCTCAACCTGTGGATGTTTATCATCGCTAAAAGGGAGTTTGGGAACTTATAGCAGAGCACAGATGACAACATATCTGCTCGAGACAGTGCAAGCTAGCACTAAATGTAAAGCTAACTTTATAGCGATGACGCTGCCTGGTAGTGACGATTCTCTCAGACCAATCAGTGATCTACAGTGTTTTCGCGTCACGTTTGGTATCAGCTCAGGTCACAAGTTGGAAACCCAACCGAGGTGGTACGAAAAAAAGTATCGGGTACCACATACTGCACCTAATGGAAAAGCCCCCAAAAGTAAGCTGACCCGACCCAAACTAGACCAAACCGTGGGGTACTATGCAATGGAAAAGCGCCATAAGAGAAATACAGTTGTATGAGTTTGGAACAACATGAGTGTGAGCTACAATGAGACAATTTTTGGGGGGTAAGCTACTCCTTTGAGGCAGTAGTGAGTTTTTGTGATGTTTTTGAGGGGGTAAATGTTATTTTCTGCAGATGTTGAATGCACAGATGTGTGCAGGTGTCTTTTCTGTGTCAAGGATTTCAAGTGAAATTATGCAAACAACGGGTATTTTCATAGCATTTTCCTCTCTCTTGCAAAGTTCCTGAAAAGTGCTGCAACTGGTTGTGAGGATTTTCTGGTCCATGAAAGCGAATTGTTGTGAGAGTGTAAAACCGTGTTATTTTGCTTTTTATTTTCTTTCCTTCTTTCTTTCTTTCTCTCCTTCTCTTGCTCTCTCTCTTGAACAATAACCCCAGTGTGTTTTTTTCTATTTTTGGAGCTTCAAGGCCACCGCTTACCTTCACGTCTTATTTCTAAGTTCTCCAAGGTACAACACTGCTCTCTCTCCTCCCTCTCTGTTTTTTTTCTAACTCTCTTTTATTTAAAGGTACTTTACTGGCCAAAGCATTATGAAATAAGAAACATAGAATAACACAATAACAAAAATTGTGCCCTCCTTAAATGCTCATTATGTTGTTAAAATACTCTTATTTCATATGATGGACTTTAATTTCTCTCTGTCATTGTCTATATGATTTAACTGTGCTCACTAAAAGCCCATAGCTCTGTGTATAAGCTGAATAATGCTACCTGTCACATTTCTGTTGAAAAATATGCATCGCAGTCACTAATTATTTGCATGATTCTTGCTAAAGCTCACTTGGATTTGTTTTAAATCATTTGATATGAAGTTTGGAGTTCTGGAAATGGTTTTCTTCAGGATGATGATACTCCTGGTGGTATTAAGGCACTGAAATAAAGTATTTAAATAGGCAGTAGTTTAGTCAAGAATAAAGGCACTCTGTGAATGTGTGAGCAAACTGTGTGTGTTACACACTGAAGAAATCAGTCTCAGCATGCTCAACCAAAGTCAGGGACTTCTGACACACATGAACACACATCTTATCATCTCTGTGCTAAAATCAGCCCTAACACTGCATGTTAGTGTTAAGCCACTGACAATTTCTCTCTTTTCTTCTTACATGATGCAGCAATTTTTTTATGAATTTACATCGGTAAGCACAAACATGCCTACAGTCTTAGCAGAGGTGTGAAACTGATCAGAGAACAGTCACAGGTCCAGTTATACTCTGTCCGGTTATGTTATATAAAAATTAAGTGCTAATGAAACCACAGGAAATGAGGTTCTGCTCATCTGGATTAGTTCTGTTGGAAACAGAAGAAAAGGCTTTGGTAGGTGGTTATAGTTTTGGAGAGAACCACAGAGAGTTACAATTCATATACACACATCCAAACTACAATTCATATCATATATACACATCCAAACTCTATTTTTTGAGTGCCTCTGTCTGGGCGAAATAGGGAAGAGCTGTCATTGTGTCTTTTTCTAGCCAAGAACTGAATCTGTTCCCTGTGCTGCCTGACAGAAACTTTTTCAAAAACTTTTTGATAATAAGTTATTTAGGGTTTCTTTCTTTTTAGTCCAACTTTTTAAACAGAGAAAGTTTAGAGATGGATATACAAGATTAATCTATTGATATTAAAATGAAATATCTTATGCTTTTATATTTCATAATTTAAATGTTTGCAGAAATGATAATACAAATATTTAGGCCAGTGTACACCAAGTACAGTAACTATAATGATATCAATAACTTTATTAGCTCCACACTAATAATTGACGACGTGCTGTTGAATTATTTGAAAATAATGCACACCCAAGGTGGTAATGTGTGCATTATTTAAAAAAAATGTATTCCTCTTATACCACGGTTACCACAAAAATGGCTCTGGTGCCTATTTTTAAGACATTTAAAGGTTAGGTGTGCGGTTTACAGAAAAATAATCAACACCCATGGAATATTTCTCAGCCAATCAGAATAAAGCATTCAACAGCCCCGTGGTATAAGTAAGGGATAATGTACAGGCAGCCGGTAGTTATCGGGAAATAAGCCCCGACAGTGTGATCAGGACCCGACGCGAAGCGGAGGGTCTTGTATCACACTGAAGGGGCTTATTTCCCGATAACTACCGGCTGCCTCTACATTATCCCGCTTATTACACGGCTACTTGTCACATAAGAAAAAAACCGGACATGAATATGAATTTGAAACATTTTATTGGCATATTTGTTTTAAATTAACATTTTTATCCTTCCGCGAAACTTTGCACAGATGCATAAAATGATCGTAATGCCTTATTAAGATCCTCTGCTTCATACTTGTCTGTCTCCATTTTTTCTCTTTTAGCCAGTCTTTGAGAAGTTTTAATGCCCATTCTGTATTTTTCTGTGTGTTGGCTTCGTAGCTGTCATGCTCTATTTTGTCAAGTTCAGTCTCAGTAAGCTGTCTGTGTCTTGTCGTGGTTGTCCAGTGTTTGTCACAAGATGGCGCCAAACAGTAATCTTTATTGATCTTTATTGGCGCGGAGCGATTTTACTCGTACAAGTAGTACCGGCTATGCGTTATTACTTTGGAGCGGTTATTATTTGAAAAGAACGAACCTGCAAATGTCTCAACTGACCAATCAGAATCAAGCATTCCAGAGAGCCGTGTAATAAGTAAGGAATAATTGACTACAGGCCGTTGAATTGACCCGACATTGTCCATTATTTTTCAATAATTTAACAGACCGGAGTCAATTATTCCACTTATATTATGGTTACCACACCTCAAGACATCGATCACATGATATATTTAAAGGGATTTTTCCGGTTTTTGTACTTAAATCGCTATTGTTATTAGGGCTATTTCTTTCGCGTCTCATCCAACGGCTCTTTTGCTTTTTCCAAAACGTCTTTTTAAAGCTGGCAATGGAGGCTTGAGCCATTAATAGCATTTTAATGCAGTTATTAATAAAGTTATTAGAAAGAGAGAGAAAGAGCAAGCGAGAGAGAGAGGGCGAGACATTCTGTGAACGAGGCTACCTGTGTGCGTCTCTAAACAGCCATGTTATTGCCTTGGAAAATCGCCTGTCATGTTGTTTTTGTTAGTCCGTTATTACTAGCCTGGTTAGCCAGACCTACATCAAGATGTAAGGTCTGGCAACTCTTCACACAAACGGCTCAATGCAAGGGGCGGGATATAAGGTTGTCCCTCAAAATGCCTCTGCACGCAATAGGATAGCGCTATGACGGATCAGAGCAACGAAGAAGGTGACGTAGTTACCGTAACCAGTCGGCAAAACTCCAAACACATCTTTCTTGCTTAAAAAGGACTTCAGTAGGGTTTATTTGCTCTTCTCTCAAAGAAAAACATAAGTCTAAGTCCTCCAGAGTCGCGGCCAAAGCCGCTTCAAAAGATAGCTGTTCGCCAGCAGCAGCCATTCTCTGTTTTCAAGTAGGAACCGTTGCAGCTCTGTCGTCATCATGTTAAGCCCGCCCCACAGACGCTACACACGATGTGATTGGCCTGACCAAATTTTGGTTTTTTGACCGGTTAAGTGTATTGAGAGTGCCTAGACTAAACCCTGGCAGCAAATATATTTTGCGGCCGCTAGGGTGCGTCTAGATTTCTAGGCTACGTTATTACAGTTAACTATGTGAAGTGATATGGAACTGTTATGCGGTCAAGAGAGCTGCCTGGAACTACGTTCCTAGGAAAATAATTGCACACATCAGAACTTTCATCATCCAACCCAAGCATTCAACGGACCTGTATAACAGTCAATAATGTTATGTTTATATTCTAGTTTGTACACTGCAGTCTTCCGTTTAAATGTCTGAGCCCTCTCGTTTTGGTTGTCAGGTTTCATTGTTCATGTGCTGGAAAAATCTGTATCCTTATAGTTTTGTAAATGCACCTATTCTTATAAATTTATAATGACTTTCAAAACTCAAAAGTTTCTCATCCTTGGTGTAAACAGGCATATTTTCCCTTAGACATGGTGACCGCGCTTGTCATATCTGGCAGGTATTCGGGTTGCATGTTTTTTGTTTAATTCAAATTTGTTTAGTTTCTGGTACTTGAAATAGTTCAGGTAGTTGGTAAAAATGTCTTTCTGATAAACCTCATTTCTCTCTCTCTCTGTATAGACATGTCTTTATGCAGCAGCAGCAGTCTTCCTCACATACTCTGAATTCTTTAAATACTTCCTCTGTAAAGACTTAAGTGCAGGAGAGTTTACAAGATTTACAAGAGGAATCGATGCCAGAAAGAGAGAGAGAGAGAGAGGGGGGGCAATTTGACCTGAGTGACAACAGACTACTAGAGGAGCTATGATCTCATCCCTCTCTCTCTTTCTATCTCTCACCCCATCCCCCTTTCCCTCTCTCTATTGTCTCCCCATCCCACTCCCTCCTCAGGCCCCTCTTTACTTGTCTTTCTTGTTCTCTTCTTTCTTTCTCTTCTGTTGGTCTCTTTTCTCTTTTACACATCGTTCTGTTTTTTCCAAGTTCTTCTTTTTAATTTTTCCTCTCTTTTGGCACTCTTTCATGAATAGGGTACAATACAGGGCCTTAAGCTTTTTTCAATAAATCATCACTCAGTGAAACGGTGTGCTTAACCTTGAGAAAAACACAAGGTCAGATTCAGTTTCATAGAATTTTTTTTTATTAATATTAGTTTTACCTGAGGTTTTTGTAACTTTAAAATACTTAAAAGTAAATACTGAAATACAATGTTAGTTACTTTACTAAATATCATGTTTTACTTTCTTAGTTACTATTAAAGTAGTTGAATATCTATTAACAGATTGTCAACATGATGATTGTGTTTTTTTAATTGATTAATACAAACAACATCAACACTTGGATGTCCTAAAATCACACTTAAATGATTTGATATTGTTAAAAATAGCTCATTTCACGTTGACCTATTTTGTTAACAGTAAATCAATCATGTCTTAAAAGTCAAACAACCAAATTTGTACTTCCTAATTCTTAAAAAAGTGTCAAGCGTAGCGTATTCTTGGAAAGTGCCTTTTAACTCTCACACAGGGACACACTTACACCCTGATGTCCCAGGACAGAGAGTATCTCCCTACATGCGAAGGCGGTCAGATTGTTGAATTATTGATGTGTGTGTGTGTGTGTGTGTTTGTGGGTCTATCTTCTCTCCTCTGTAATGGGGATCTAGTGTCTCCCCCTGGGGGAGGGAGGGAGTGGATAAAGAGAAGGAGAGAAAGAGGTGTATGTGTGGGGGGGAGGTCACAAAGGTTAAGTAGGGTGGGGGATGAGGTCATACACTCTCACACAACCCAACATGCCGCTAACACACTAACACAACTTGGTGTAACACGCCAGTGCTACAGAATGCGTTCTGTCAGACATCAGGTGACTTACGTGATCATTGAACTTGGGGAGACGTGACTCAACCAGAAAGATTTGGGATTAAAGTTTCATTATGGGCGGGGCCACCCAGGACAACGCTGCAAAAACCAAGACAAGCGGTTAACAAAACATCCCAATTTCTGATTTACATGGAAAACGTTTATTGCTTTACCCCGTCACACTGGTTTGAACACACAGTGTAAACAACTGTGCACAGCTAATGCCACAGTGTCTGGTTGTGAGTGTGTACATGTATATTATGTGTATATAGAAGCATGTGTGTTTGTATACTCAGGTTGGTATTTCTGAGAAATGCTAGTGTTTAATTTCACAAAACTGACCATGTGAGTGTGAAATATCTGCCTAAACAAAGCGTTGTTAAGCTGGAACCTTCTCTAAAGATTAATATCACATACACACGGTGCCTGAAGAGGTTTCATCCCAACACATGAGCTTATTGTCATTATAGTTTCACTGCATATATAACAGCCGCCCACCCTGAGATGGTACAGTGAGCAGCAGATGAGCGATGCCAATTCATTGACATCAAAAACCTGAATCAAGATGTTTCTGGATGAGCTGAATTTGTGATATGTACATCAGTTTTTTTGTGTGTGTCCTTAGAGCAGTAACTGTATCTGTTTTACCCCTGTGTGTGTGCGCGTGTGTGTGTGTGTGTGTCTCATGGAGTCTCCACTTCATTGTTCATCAGGGAGTTTGACAGACATATTGAATTTGGCTCAGACTTCTTAGCAAGGATCCTTTTCATGCGTGTGCAAGTGTGTGCGCGTTTGTGTGTATGCGTGTGTGAGAATGTGAGCTGTGAAACCAGATCCGTGTCTGCAGTTTCTGAAGTCAGACTTCGCTCTGTGGTGCATAGTACATTTGACCTCTTAAAGCAGCAATGTGCCCTCTAAAGTGCGTGTTTTTGTCTTGTGTGTGTTTGTTGTCTATAGGGAGACAGCTGAGGTTATAGGCTATGCTTCATTTGATTGCATTATGTTTATTTGCAGACAAAAAAGATCAAATTCCTTTCTACATATGCAGGTGTAAAAGCTGGACATTTTAAACTACTTCTCGAAACCAAATGATAAATCGCAACTGTGTTTTTCACAGGGTTTCTGTCGTTCAGGCTGTTGACAGGTAGAAACCGGAAAAACAGGTGATTGTGTTTGTTATTAACATCCGATGAGTCAGCAACAGGAAATGATTCATCCGTTTTCTAAGAGTTGTCGAATAAAGTCTTTTGAGTAACGTGCTTCCGATAATGTCTAATGGAAACGTAATTAAACATGCATCATAAAATAGTTTTGTGGCTTTTAATTCACGTCTGTTAGCTTTGAGTTTATCTACAGTTTATGCACTCATAACAAGTTGACAAAATTAATCTTTAGCAGATGGACACGTTTTAAATGCACAGTCTTTATCTTCAAGGAAATCATTAAAATACTGATGACTCATCTTGCACTACACAGGTTGTTTTGTCCAATCAAAAGTTTTCCAGGATGACAATTGTCCAACATATACCACCAGCATACATCAAGTCATTACATGATTCATGATGTGTGTGGTTTAGGTTTATCAAAAATACATTTTTTACCAACTACCTAAACTATTTCGAGTACCTAAAACTGAACAAATTTGAATGAAACTCGAAAATGCAAATACAACATTTTACCCATACGAGTGAGAGAGAGCGAGAGAGACACTTGTAGCAGTGTTAAGAGGATCAGGTGTAAAGAAACTCTTCTGCCATTAACCCATTCAGCCTTAACCTCACCTGACCCCATTTCATCCTCTTTTACCCTCAGTGACCATACATCTTCATTGCAGTCCTTGCAAATGATTTCTCTTGTCTTATAAATAAAAAAAACAAGTTGTTTTACTTGTCAGATTATGTCTTACTTTCACTTCAGTCCAGTGTGTGATCTCTTCTGTCTCTCTGCCTCCACAGGGTTTGCGTTCCCAGACTGGGCCTATAAGCCTGAGTCCAGTCCCGGCTCCAGACAGATCCAGCTGTGGCACTTTATCCTGGAGCTGCTGAGGAAGGAGGAGTATCACGATGTGATCGCCTGGCAGGGAGACTATGGGGAGTTTGTGATCAAAGACCCCGATGAGGTGGCCAGGCTGTGGGGCGCCCGCAAGTGTAAACCTCAGATGAACTACGACAAACTCAGCAGAGCCCTCAGGTATTTTCTTTAAAAGTGATGATATTTGAATGATATCATTTGAAATTGTTGAATTTATTGACTGCCTCAGGCTACCGGAGTGAGATGGGACTCGGAGTGATTGTTTGGTTTCATGTCAATATAATGCTGGCATCGTAACAAAGACAAAATTTTGGTATTGATCCAATACTAGATGTCAGTGTTCCCACGTTTATTTCTGTAAACATTCACTTGTTGCGAGCAAATCATTTATCAGACAATTTAATTTGACAGGATTTATAGTACACTTATTTCAGGCGCAATCCTTCTTGAGCAATCTGGACTTAACTATCTTGACCTTACAATGGAAATAGCTTGTGGATTGCCTTATGCAAGTTTGCAACCACTAAACCTGCCACTACGAAACCAAACCGTTCAAAGTTCCTGGCAACATCCATGGCCAGCTGTTTTCTGTATAGAAAACTGACATACAGTTACTATTTACTTAATATTTGATATTTTAAATAAGCAATAAATCTCACAACAGCAGTGTGTTTGAATTTGCTTCTCAAGCTAAAATCTTCTAAAGTAAGCAAACTATAAATAAAGAGATTTTTACTTAAATATTGGACTTTTATTCCTACACTTCTCGCATTTATTTTCCCTACAAGTGGATCCTCCTAATACTCGCTGGATTATCCCACCGTATCAAAAGAAGCTGATCATTACAAACCTTGTCCATCGCAAACACTTCCAACCCTTTAATCGTTTACTGTTTAAAAAAAACTAAAACCCCTTAACACAGTTTAAGTTTGGCCAAAGAAGACTAAAGTCTATTTCTGCTCAATCTAAATGGAGAACAGGTAAACTGAGCGGCTCTTGTGTTGTGTTATGGGATTGACCTTGCTGTTACTGTGCAGTTTGATTTCTAAAAGGTAATTTATAGTCTACAGTAAGAACAATTATGGGCCAAGTTAAAGAATTAGTCCATTTTCTTTAAAAAATTCTGATAATTTACTCACCACCATGTCATCCAAAATGTGTATGTCTTTCTTTGTTCAGTCTAGAAGAAAGTATGTTTTTTGAGGAAAACATTTCAGGATTTTTCTCATTTTAATGGACTTTAATGGACCCCAACACTGTTTTAATGCAGTTTAAAATTGCAGTTTCAAAAGACTCTAAACGATCCCAAACGAGGCATAAGGGTCTTATCTAGTGAAACGATTGTCATTTATGGTAAGAAAAATAAGAGAAATGCACTTTTAAATCACAACTTCTCGTCTTCCTCCGTTCATGTGACGCGCCAGCGCGACCTCACGTAATACGTCATCACGTCGAGAGGTCACGGATGACGTATCAAACTACACCCCAGTGTTTACAAGTGTGGAGAAAGAGGAACGTTCCAACGTTGTTGTATGTTGAATAATACTAATTAATGTTTTTGTGTCAGTTTATTGTTTAAAATGGTGCGCAAATGTGCGTTTCATATAGGTAACACGTGACCTTTCCACGGCATTATGCAATTACGTGAGGTCGCGCTAGTGCATCACACGAACAGAGAAAGACGAGAAGTTGTGGTTTAAAAGTGCATATTTTTTTCTTGCCAATAAGGACAATTGTTTCACTAGATAAGACCCTTATGCCTCGTTTGGGATCGTTTTGAGTCCCTTTAAAACTGCAATTTTAAACTGCATTAAAACTGTTAAGTGTTGGGGTCCATTAAAGTCCATTAAAATGAGAAAAATCCTGGAATGTTTTCCTCAAAAAACATAATTTCTTCTCGACTAAACAAAGACAGACATCAACATTTTGGATGACAGGGTGGTGAGTAAATTGTCTGGATTTTTTTTAAGAGAATAGACTAATCCTAGCTGTTGCACTACTACTGTGGAAATTTCCTACTAGCTGTCTGCATGTTTAATTGCACGTCAATGCGGACGGACAACATCGCAGGAGTATATATGAAAACCGATGCAAACCCTACAAATCTATGCCGTAGGACCTACGCAGAACTATAATGAGCACTTAAGGCTGGATTTTACTTGATGCCCGATTCCAATTTGTTGACTATATCTGATGTTTTGACAACCCACTTATATTGCTTACGCTAATGCCTGTGTCCAATTTATATTCAATTTATTTCCACTAATGATTAAAGCCTGAAAATATCAGGACCTATGCACTTTTTTCCTGCGTACACGTTCGTGGGTCATATCCGATCTGTGTCGCATGAGAGAAAAACTCTTGAGTCACTTCAAATATGCAGTGTAAATGCGACATAAGTAATCCTAGTCCGTTTACCTGCGCAGTATCTGTTGTCATTAGAGGTCACACAGGTGAATGTATTCTGAGCCCAGGCTGGCAGGGAGCAGATAATGGTTTTACTACATGTTCTGACCTAATCTGCATTTGTTTCTGTTATATCTTTATTTTGGTCCCTCGCCATGTCAGTGCTGATCCTCAAAGCGGATAGAGGCTGATCTGTTTATATTTTTAGAGTATTCTCAGGACAACCCTCACCGTATATCAACTGAATGATGCTGCACTGGATGAAATCAATCATACAGACTATTGATCCCATTGCAATTCAAAAACCACTACATATGAAACTTGTTTATGTGACTTAAGACGAGGTAAAACCATATAGAAGGATAAACTGCATGTTATCCAGAAATAAGCACTGCATTTAAAACTCCAAGTAATCCAAGTTATTTCTTTTATTCTTTTACAAAAAGAAAGTGAGCTGTAAACTGTTCAGCCCATGCCATGCTATTCTCCTTTATCTTTGTGAGCGTCCGTCTGTGTTTGTGTGTGAAGTGTTGGCATTATTTTGATCACTTTGCCATGTGTTGTGCTTTGAAAACAAGTAGCTGTGAAGCCAAGACACGTGTTGCCCTAAATTTATGTGGCTTTCCCTATCCCAAACACAGTGTGAGTTAGGAAACCAGAACCAGGACAATGTTGGACTGGGGTGAAACATCATTTGCTGTCAGGAAGAAAGGTGATCCTTTGATAAATCTGTGTATGAGTTTCTTAGTGTGTTTTGGGATGCAGATCTTTGCCTCATATTACGTCTTATTTTTTGTTGTCCTCTATTCTCATATCACTCCCTGCACAGATTTACAGATTTTGCAACCATAAGGCTGGATTATTACTCAAGTTTTAAAATCTGAACAGATTTAAAATACTAGGCATCATGCAATTGCCGACTTGCCCAAAATCTCATGCTGAGATTTACTTGAATGTATACAGTCATACACTTGCATTGTTTCAGTCTATTAGAAAGAAATTCGCAAAGAATCGATAAAAACATTTTCGAGGATTTCTTTTCTGATGACAAGCAAAATAAACATCAAGTAGATTACCTCAGTTTAAATCATAGCTAAAACGTATTAAAATCTACACTGATCTAATGTTACTGTGTAAAATGTGTACTATATAATGTGCAGTCTTAACTACGGGTCGGCTGCCAAACCTCGCTTAACATAGCGGTGATTCATGATTGCCGTCTTCCCTCGTCTTAAGGAAACAAAACATTTGTTATTTTCGATGAGGTATTTGTACCAGAGTTCAGTTTAGCCATTAGCCAGACCATTAAACAAACAGAGACCGAAAGTTAAGTTCAGACACATAACCACATCAACGCATGTGCTTCTGACAAAACCGTCTATAGGTTTTTTGCTAGCATAGCACATGGAACTAACACAAACCCAAATATAGTATTAGTCTGAATATGGGAAATGCACAGCAGTTCCTGCATTACAATATCAATGGAATTTTAGTGCACTTAACAACAGACCAATAATTCACAGCACAAAACACATTGTGGTCAGCACAAACCATATTTATCCTCGCTGGATCTAAATCCATATTTAATGTAGTCTGGCTCATATTTTCTTATATTTCACATCATTTTGTTTACGAGTGTTTCTGTGTTGTGTTTTGCTTCTTTTGGTTTGTAAGAGATTAGTTAGTTGTGAGCGTTTTATTAGTGAGATTATACAGACATTACCGATTAGAAGTTAAAGTTTCTAAATTCCATGTAAATATCATGTGAAAGTTACAGGGCGTCCCACATTTACATGATCATTACGCAAGATATTATTGTGCACAGGCGTTGTAAGTGATTTTATCACACTAATGTAAATGTTGACACCAATAATGTTGACACACACTCTGAAACAGTGTGTATTTAAACTAGGGGTGCACCGATACCACTTTTTTCCATGCAGAATGTTCCACTTAAATCATCCTGTCCAGCAAGAAGGTCCGGATTTGGCTCCGATACGGATCCCAAGTATCGGATCGGTGCATCACTTATTTAAAGGTGCCGTAGAATGTAAAACTGTATTTAACTAAGGCATAGATGAATAATAAGAGCTTTGTGTTTGTGTGTGTGTGTGTGTGCGTGTGTGTGTGTGTTGTGTAATGTAAACCTCATGGATGCAAAAGACAACTGAAAAACAGTCCAATCTCAACATAACACAGACAGTGACGTTATAGTTGAGATGTACTCCCCAACATTAAGTTACACATTAAATTAATTACAATGTCGTTACATAGTTAGCGCTTTATGCTAGTTAATGCTGTATGCTAGTGTTTAGGCCTCCATGGTCTACCATTGATGTAGGCAATAATTACTCAAAATCTGTATCTTTTTCTGATACAGGCTTAAACATAAGATCTGTTTGCACACACACTGAACTATACTGCTCTGAGAAAAAGCAAATCAGAGCAGAGCTCAAGATTATTCATGAACCTTTCAAATGAGGTAATAATAGACCATTTCATTCTGGGGACAAATCCTATGGTTATAAATGGACATGTAAAAGCGTTTCTGGATAATGTAGATATTAGAGAATAATGTAACATATTGTATCAATGCATTCTTTGGCACCTTTAAACGCTTATTCCATTCCAGACTTTCATTATATGTGCATTACTGTAAAACCCAAATTTCTTTACCCAAGGACGAGTCGACGTGATTTTCTTTCTGTCAATAGATGTTAACTTGTTTTGAACTCTGAATATTCCTGTAAAACGGCACATATTGAACAGACTGCAGCCTCTTAATGTCAAATGAAATAAGTCATCTACTATGTTATCTGCTATTGTTTCTTTTTTCTCTTCTCCTCCTCTCCTTTCTTCCCCCATCTTATTTCCTCTGCTTCATTCTCTTCATGATAACAGTGACTCACTGCCTTTCCTCCACATCTTCACCGCCTCCTTACTCCACAAACCCACACTGCACTCCTCCATCTGATTCATACCTTCAATCTGACACTTCAACTCACAACAGACCTTTCAGAACCAACCCAGCACGCTTGTGACATACCGTTATACCACAACAAAAGTGCTGCTTTTCATGTATTGAATTTGCGTTTGATGCTACTGTGTTCTTTCTAATCCTGAAATTTGACTTGATGTTGGCTTAGTTGGGTTGTTGTTTCATTTATGTTTTCCCGCTGGGACCTGGGCTCATCACCTTCCTGCCACACGCGTGTGGAAATTCCACAAAAATTGACTCTATTGTCCTACTGTTGATGTTTCACAGAACATCAGGACACAGAAACATTACAAATTTCCCGTCTGGCTCGAAGAGCGACGGACGCCCAGCCACACGCTCCCCTCCCTCGACTTATCTCATCCAGCTCTCGTTAAAGCTGTCCCAGACTGGAATAAACAGAAATCACTGGAGCTAAATCCCTCAGTGCCTATGTTAATGATTTTTCTTTGGCACTGAGCAATGAAGTCATGTGATGCATTAAAATGCAGCAAGTGGCCAGTTTTTCTCTCCTACTGTTGTTTATCGTGATCTTTTACTCGTTTCCCATTCATCTTTGCTCAACAAATGGTGAACATCTTTGTTTATCATAAAGCCGTTGAAATAGTTTAGATCACAGGCATATCAGTGTCAGGGAAAAACCGGCTTGGTTTAATTGTACATTGAATATCAGGGAAAGCTTTGTCTTCAATATGTATTATAGGCAGAGATACTTTCTGGGCTACTTGGATATTTTTAACTTTGGTCAAATAAAATAATTTATGTGTGTCTTCTCAGAAACATGCAGTGCACTTTTCACCAATGCGAACCATTCCGGTACCAACAGGAAGTCACAGAGCTGCCCGACCAACTCCTCCGTCATTTTATAATGTGATTTTATTTGATGTCAGACACTTTCAATGCAATCATCAGCATCAGGACCGATCGAGTGTTGATTGAAGTGGCTGACCGTGATTTCTTCTTCACTCTTTGGAGATTTGATTAAGATTGACTGTGTGTGTGTGTGTGTGTGTGTGTGTGTGTACTTGTAGAAAGTGTGTGTCAGAGGCCTTGTCCTACAACAGCTCTCTTTGTTCGGAGGAGGATGACGACATGAACATGTGTGTGTATTTTTGAGGGCAGCCTTGTGTCTTATTGTCGGGGACAGAATGAGCTCTTTATTAGCTCGGTGGGTGGAGATACACACACACGCTCATGCTACACTGACACGCGCTTACACGCAGCGCACAAAACATGATGTTTATCTCTGGCTTTTCAATAGAGCTTATGGATGGGCTGGATCACACTGTACATCCACCATCCGCCCTAGAGCCACGCAGGTCCATCCGCCCCCCCCCCCATTACTTAACATTTTCTGTCTCTTTCTTCTCCCTCCCTGCGTTACACACACACACACACACACACACACATGTAGCCTACTTTAACAGACTTGTATAAGCTTTTAGCTGATTATAAAAACTTTAAGCTTTATTTGAATAAAAGAGAAACATTTTATTTTGTTTAAAGGTCACATTCTTCCTTTTAAACCCTAGTTAGTGTAATGTTGCTAAAATAGCATAAATAATACCTGTAAAATGATAAAGCTCAAAGTTCACTGCCAGGTGATATATTTTCTTTAATTTCCAGAACCTGCATTCAAAGCCTCAATGTGTACGGCCGGTTTGGACTACAGTCCTCTACTTCCTGCTTTAATGACGTCACTAGAACAATTTTTTGACTAAACTCCGCCCACAGGAATATGTCAGTCCCAAGCTAAGGTAACGGCAAGCTAAGCTGCTATCGAATCACAACACACTAAACAAGCTACATAATCAGAACTCGTTACGTATTTCTGAAGGAGGCACTTCACAGAACAAGGTAGACTTCAGCCCGTTTTGAGGACAGTGAAAGCAGCGCTATACATATAAGTAAATTGTGTGAAAAATACCGCGATTTTTTTAATGTGAAACATGAACACGTTATATTGTGCACTGTAAACACAATCAAAGCTTCAACAACACAGGAAGAACGGGACCTTTAATTTATAAAAAGTTTTTCCCAAATGACGACATAAAAGGTCTTAAACGGGCCTTAAGCAAGAATAAGAATGATAACTACATAAAGGGCTCGTTATAGTCGTGCGTAGGTCCTATGGCATAGCAGCAACGGCGTAGGTTCCGCGTCGGTTTTCATTTATACTTTTGCGTCGTCGTCCGCGTCGACGTGCAAACACACGCGCGACCGGTGGTAGGCAGTATCCACGCGTGTAACAGCAGCAGCGCGACCGTCAGAGAAGAAGCTTGGCAAGTTAACCCACAAACGAAGAAGAAACAGCAACTTGTTGTGTATGTTTTGAGAAGAGCAGCAATGATGGAAGTAAATAAACAGCAACTTTTGATGCAGTTTGAGTTAAATCACTCCTCAACTTGGCTCATCTTTGTTTTCACCGTCACAAACGGAAATACCTATGACGCAGTTTTTTTACCTGACGGGAGGGGTTCTGGTGGACCAATCACATCGCTTGCGGTCCGCGTAGATCTGACGCGCTGTTAAAATTTTTGCGAGGTGCGCGTCAGGCTACGCACAGGCTACGGATATAAATCGCCCTTAAGTGTCTACACCAACAGACAATAACATTGTTTATTCTAGTATTAAATGCACAAACCTTAAACATTTCAATGGATACTGATTGGCTGTCAATGTTTTATCTTTATCATCACAAAGATAGTGTTCCTTTTGTATTAGGGATGCTCCGATCGATCGGCCGCATATCGGTATCAGCCGAAAACGCCATTAAATGACTCGATCGGTACTCACTAAATTTGCTGATCTCATGAACCGATATTTCTGTATGCTTTTGTCATCATAAGGCTCCTGAATGTGTCTGCAATTAGAGACGATTTTTACGCAGTGCGAGCATTTACATCCCCATCAAACGGCGTATACAACACATATCTATCGTATCCTTTATGCATTTTAAAGTTTTGACAGTTTAAGACTTCATTTTACCCGGAGCTACAGTAACCTAATTCATCTCTCAATAAAATCACTCTCTGCACTTGACTAAAGATCTGGTGTACTTCATACGAATGCGTTTATATGTAATTTATACAGTAGACAAGACTGTGAAGTGTTTTATTTTCAGTACTTGAACAGACATAAGCCTTTTAAAAGGCATATTAAATTTCTCTTTGCAGAAGAAATATTTGTCGTGCTAATTTATTTGATTATTTAAAACAATAATATATCTAATTACTGCAAGTAATATAACAAAGGCAACATCTGTGGTATTATTTTATCTAGAAAAATTTTTAACAGTTACAGTCATCAAAGAGCTTTATCAGCTTTAAGAATCTGTAATCAGCATTGGTATCGGCCGGTCACGAAGACAAACAAATCTGTAATTGATATCGGCTGCAAAAAAACCTGTCAGGTGCATCCCTATTTTGTATCATTATCAATGTAGAGCAATTTTAAAGACTTTTTTTTAATAGTAATCAATCATTCTTGATGGTGATATTTAGCTAATGCTGGAAACACATTTGTTCCTAAAGTATTATCTAAGTAAAAGAAATTAGGAAAAGTGTATGTGTGTATATGATTTAATCAGGACATAAATTTGCCACACATTTTTGTGGATATTTCAGACCTTTTTCTCAGATATTTTGACTTTAACCATATAGGCATAGTGCAACAAGTGCTTAAATACACATTCACAACGTCACTTTATCATACTTCTGACTCATAATCCTCTCTCTCTCTCTTTTTCTTATTCTATCCCTTGTTCGGACCCGATTTGTGAATACCGGGAATTACTGTAGCTTTTGTTCAGCTCCCGTATTCCCATCAGTTACAGAATATGTGCTCGGAGAGCTTTTAATAATCTCTGTTTAATCCAAGTCTATTTTCAGTGAAATCTGTTTGTTTCCTGGAAACCTGCTCGCCTGTACCACCTATAGTCATTTAGTCACCAACGTGAGTGTGTGTGCCTGCCTGTGAATGTTGCAGTTTAATCATTTTTCTCCTAACCTTTAATAATGTTGGTCAAAATGTACCCTTTTTGACAGTCCAGTATGCGTGTGTGTGTCCATGAGTGTGTTCACAGTTTAAACACAAGTGTGTAAGCGAGTATGACAGAAGAAGGGTTGTGGCCGCTAGATGCACTTGCTCAAAGAATCCTTTCTTGTGCTTTGAAGTCAGGTCAAAAGCTCTTTAAAGTGTGTTTGGGTCCACATGCAGTTGTGTGGGGGGAATGCACTGACTGCCTTCACTGTTGCTGTTCTGTGTCATGGAGCATCACATTATTGACCTGTAAAATTGTCATATTTACAGGAAGAAAACAATTATGCGGGTTGTCGTAGAGAGGTTTTATTCAAGATTGTCTCTCATGAAAGCGCAAAACGAATGCATGCAATAGCAGTCACTTAGATAATTATACACTGGTTTTTGCCGTAAAAGGACAATGCAGTTCGGTGTTTAACCTGTGCCCACACAATTAGAAAGTAGCTTGTGTCAGTGTTTTTCTTTATTTTTGCACTAGTTCTCTTTAGGAACGGAAATGATAATCCGGAATTCAAGAAAATGGCTCTTCTGAACTGGTTCGCAACGACTCGCAAATGATTTACAGATGAACTCATCTGTCTGAAATAGCTCACACACTGACAGAATCAGTCATTGTGGTTACTGAATTAAAATCTGGCTTACTGACTAAACCATAGGTCATTACATTTGGTCATGTCCGTCTGAAAATAAACCAAGAACTGTTACTATATTAAAGCGATATTACACCCAAAAAATGAGAAGTTTTTAAATACCATTTGTTACACCAAAGCTATTTTTGTTTGCAGTTTATGAAAACGCAGATGCAGATCCCTCTAAATGCGTCATGTTTTCTTGTAAATAACCATTTTTATCAAGCTCTTATGTTAAGGTTCAGTAATTTCACTTTAATGGGAATGAAAAAGTTATTAGTCAGTAATTGGAATGCCTTATTTTCACTTCATGGGCCCTATTTTAACGATCTGAAACGCAAGTGCGAAGCGCAACGCGCAAGTGAGTTTGTGGGCGGATCTTGGGCGCTGTTGCTATTTTCCCAGCAGGAGAAATAACTCTTGCGCCGGGCGCAAATCAATAAGGGGTTGGTCTGAAGTAGGTTCATTATTCATAGGTGTGGTTTGGGCGTAACTTCAAATAAACCAATCAGAACGCTATCCAACATTCCCTTTAAACGCAAGGGCGCAAGTTCCATGGTGGGTTGCTATTATTATGACGGAATTACCAGGCGCACGCCAGGAGCGGTTTACAGCGGAGGAGACCCACGTTCTTTTAAGAGCAGTCAAAGACAGAGAAGTTGTTTTGTATGGGGATAGGAGAAACCTGCCCAAATCAGCGTAGGTTAAACAGGCGTGAGAGGAAATAGCCACAGTCTCATCAACTGGCATCCCCATCGTTGCGCCAAGCGCTACAATGATGTCAGGAGACGGGGGAATCCCAAGCTTGCCAGCATAAATCGGGCACGCCGTGTAACGGGAGGTCCAACCACCGCTGAAAGGGTTTGGGGGCTTTGAAATCGGACCCAAGAAACGCAAGCAAGGTCCAACCCCAAAGTACTCCTACAAATCAAGTTCACATACATTAAAGTTTCTTATGAAAACATTTTAAAAATAAACGTAATACAGCCACACAACAAACTTATGAAAATATTTTAATCGTTATTTGCATGAGAATTTTTTAACGCAGCCACACAGTAAATAAAAACTATCACCACAATGCTCACCACTATGATTCCCCTTATCTCGTGTATTAATATTTTTTAGTGTAACAATTTATGATTTGCAAAAATAACTGTTGCATCTGTGTAGATTAGATAAGCAAAGTGTGTGCGCGTTGTGCACGCTATACATTATGGTCAAGCATGCGCCCTTAAAATAGCATAATGAACAACGCGCAATGCGCCACTGACTTTAAACTTTTTTTTCTGGTCAGTGGCGCAATTGTTTTTTGAAACTGCAAAATAGCATCAGGGATGGTTTGCGCCGCAACACGCCTCTTTTTTTGCGCTGAACTGCCCAGGAAGCGCAAGTTCATTCCCTAGTTTGCCGACGTGCGTCTGTGGAGGGAAAAACCCGCTGTGCGCCGGTGCAAAATACGAATGATACATGCGTCACTGACAAAGTCAATTGCACTGGGTGCAAGATAGGGCCCCATGTCTTATTCGTCATTTAATTGATATGTAACACATTAAATTGTCTTTCACTGCAAAACCCTCTAAGTAGATGCAAAAATCTCCACTTCTAAAAGTCACTCTTCACTGACCTTTCAAAAAGAAAGTAAAATGCCTCGAAAATTCTTTCAATATCCTTATATAATATAATATAATCAATATAACCTCTTTTAATTGGGTATCCGTGCACTTAGAGGACTTTGCTGAAAAATCATTGTGGCATTTAACAGATGAATTTAACAGATGATTTAACAATTTTTGAATAGCCTGAGGCTGGGAATAATCAGATATGAGGTGAAAGTATAATACATCCCGAGCACATTTGGTTAATATCATTATCTCATTTTTGACGGAGATGGCATTTAGCGGCTTTTGCGCCTGAGCTTTTCATATATAAATGTATTCATAAAAGACAGAGCTAAAGCACTAAGAATCGTAAATGTTACTTTAATGAACCCGTGAAATTCCTTGCCAATCTCATCCTCTGATGTCTCTGACACTCATAAGTTGAATAAAGGGTCTCTTTCCCAGCCTGTTGAATTTGTATGTCAGTCCAGGATGTCATCATTAGAGCATCCCTTCATCTCAACTCAACATTCGTCCCATAGCTCAGGTTATTGCCTCCAGCCAAACAGTGCAGAAGTAAGTGGATTGTGTGAGCTAGTTGTCTGTTTGGTTGGCATGCTAATCCACAGCTGTCTCAAGTATATTTATATCTCACCGCGTGAGTCACATGATCGCCAATCACCTGTCTACATCTCTGCTTTTGTTAATAATTGTATTTAAGGTAAGGTACGATCTGTGAATTCTGTGGTGTCTTTAGCAGCAGGCTTTTCCTGTTCGGCGGTTGACAGCACACAGTAGTGGCCTATAAATGTAATTCTTCTCAGAGCCCAAAAAAACAACGTGTTTGAACATTCTCAAATCGTCCAGACCACATTTTAAACACACACGCGTCTCTTTCTAACCACAAGTCTGTATCCGTCTGTCTCAACTTAATCTTCTACAGACACTGCTGTCTGAACTTTAAATGTAGACACACACATGCAGGGTAAGTTTGCATATCTGTGCTTTTAAAAAGCAATGCGTCAGCGTCTTTCCAATGGGTTCACTGAGAATTGTGGCTTGCAGGTTATCAAGATAAAGATGAATTGTAACATGGGATTTGAAACACACACTGTTTTGCAGGTCTGTAAGGAAGTGCAATGCTGTTGGAGTTACATAAATGGATGAAAGGGTTGTGAGGCAAAGAGAGAAATGTTATGTAAAGAGCCGGGAAATGACAAAGGTTAATATATAGATAGGAAGAGAGAGAGAGAGAGAATGGGATTATATAAGAGGATTAAGAAAAGAGAATTTATCGGTGGTTTATAGTGTTATATAAACATGCACTTCAGTGACCTAAACTGCCCTGACAGGACCTCCAGTCGCACAAATATACACATGAAAACATTTTCATGATTCACTTTAACCCCATGATCTGACAATGTATTAAACTGCATAGACTTTGAATTGAATAAACTTTGTATACAGTGTCGTCTGGACAACCACTTGTTAAAGGGATAGTTCACCCAAAATCATTTACTCATGAGTTATCATTTACTCACCCTCATGCTGTTTTAAACCTGTATGCGTTTCTTTATTCTGTTGATTACAAAAGAAAATATTTTGATAAATGATGGTAAGCACACCACAGTAGACTGTACCCATTGACTTCCATAGTAGGAATAACAAATACTCAATGGGTACAGTCTACTGTGTGCTTACCATCATTTATCAAACCATTTTCTTTTGTGTTCAACAAAATAAAGAAATGCATAGAGGTTTAAACAACATGAGTAAATGAAGACAGAATTTTATTTTTTTGGGTGAACTTTCCCTTTAAGGTACTATTAGGTTAGATATTTAGCATTTTTTAGGGATGCACCGAATGTTCGTGAACCGAAACAAATTGAACATTATAAAATGCTTCCGGCTGATGACGTTTGCTGCATTTATAAAGCATGCGCACCTATCTCTCCATGCTGGTTATTTGATAACTTCATCAAAAACTTTATTGTTCAGGGAAAATGTATTCTGTATTTTCGCCTATTCGGCCGAAAACAAAAATGCTTTATTTGCTATTTTTGTGCCAAATAGTTGCCGAACATTCGGTGAATCTGTAATTTTTTCAAGTTATTTTGAAAAAAGTTTCATTTAAATATTTTTAGTTTTTAAAATTGAATTTATTTTATTTGTTTTATATTTTTTATATTTAATTTTTTATATTTTTATTTGTTTTATAATTTAGTTTGAATGACAGGACACGTTCAGGTCGTTCTTTCTTCCACAATGAAGTTTAAATGTTTTAATAAGCATGTTGTGAGCGTGACTGAATCTGCAATATTTCTTTAACCTTTTACATAATCATTTTTATATTTCTGTATTAAATGTCAGGTTTAAAATTAAATGACGAATCACAATTTTACCTTGTGGACTTTTTTCCCCGTTTTTTAACCATACGCAAAGGTCCGCACTGCCGGATTTTTGTAACCACACTTTGTATGCGTAAGTCACGCAGACAGGAAAATATAGTATGTAGCCCAGGAAATTGTACATGTACACAATGTCTGTGTACATGTACGAGTAAAAAAAACTATTCTTTGCCAGGCTGTGTGTTCGATCGAGCACGTATGTTTGCGTACATGTAAAAAACAGACTATACTCCAGGCGTAATACTAATGAGTCCTGTGTTTCTGTTTGCAGATATTACTACAACAAGAGGATTCTGCATAAAACTAAAGGAAAACGCTTCACCTACAAGTTCAATTTCAACAAGTTGGTTTTGGTCAACTACCCTTTCATTGACATGGGGTCTGGAGGTAACTAAAAACAGCACAGTTTTCACACATGTATTTACACAATATAAAACTCGACTCACATCCTTCCATTTGTTTTTTGTCCTCCCACAGGAGCGTCTGTTCCCCAGAGTGCTCCACCGGTGCCTACAGGTCCCCATTTCCGTTTCCCTCCATCTACTCCGTCAGACATGCAGGTGTCAGATGTGCTGCGGTCTCCAAGCAGCGAAGAGCTGCGCAGTCCCGGCATCTTTGGCACGTCCCGTCGCATGGGCCGCGGGTCCGTCTCCGACTGCAGTGACGGTACGTCCGTCAACTCTGAAATTGAAGAGGGGAATGGAGGAGCCCCAGAAGAGAGAGTGACGGAAAGAGTGGCCGAGCGAGGAGGAGGTGGTTTCCGCGGTGCGGTGCATCCGCGTCTGTCTCACGAAGCTATGTTCAGGATGTATGGCGGACACGGGGGTCACCGAGGTCACCGGCTTTCAGAGGTCACCGGGCACAGGGTTCATACTGAGCCTCTCTCGCCCTTTACCGTTTCGCCTCTACCCGGTCCAGGAGGGTCAGGCCTTTTGGCGCCTCCCCTCTCCCCTGCGCTCTCCATGACCTCTGGCTCTCACCTGCCCTACTCCCCCTCCCCAAACCTGTCACCCATGCCTGGCTCCATCTTTTCCTTCAACCCAGAAGACATGCAGCGCTACCTGCAGGCTCACAACCAGAGCGTCTACAATTACCACCTGAGCCCTCGTGCCTTTTTCCATTACCCGAACATCATCGTTCCTCATCCTCAACGGGCCGACAAAGGCATCCCTGGATCCCATGGCTGCGACCGCGGCCCTGCCGAGAGGCCTACAGTGCTCAACAGCCATCACTCCAGCCTCCCCCCACCGCACGCTCCATCCATTCACCACCACCTGGGGGAGGACCAGCACCATTCCTCCCTAAAGTTTAAACTACAACCTCCACCGCTAGGCCGAAAGCAACGTGATGGTCAGGGCAGACCGGGGTCACTGTCCTCCACGTCTACATCTGGTTTGGGATCCTCCTTGTCGTTTGGCAGTGACCTTAGCTCAGCCAGCGGATCGGGATTAGTGTCCAACTCCTCTTCAACCGGCTCGCTAAACAGCGCAGGGCTGCCCAAAATTAAGGTATGCAGGAATTGAAAGACATTGTGTTAAAAAATGTGTTCTAAATTAGATATAATAGCCCTTTGTCGTATATCTTACATGCTTCCTCTCTCTCTCTCTCTGTACAGGTTGAGCCCATATCTGACATTGAGTCAGAGGAGGAGGTTGAAGTGACTGACATAAGTGATGATGAGCAAGATGAAAGAGACGAAGAGTTTGACGTTTTCCCTCCCCGCTTTCATAAACATCATCATCACCACCACAATCATCATCCTCAAAGCCAAAAGCACCAACAGCCCAACGGCACTGACGCCCACCCAGATGATGACTTAGAGGAGGAGGTGTTCAAAACCCCTGCCCCTCCACCCTTTTTCATCCCACCCGCCTCTTTCTCAGGTGACGGTCGGCGCGGCAACACCATTGTGAAGAGCGAGCCCGTAGAACCCGCAGAGACTCAGTCAGGGTCCGGCGTGCTTCCGCAGACACCATCCCAGTGTATCCCGCTGAAGCTCAGGTTCAAACGGCGCTGGGACCAGGACCAGCACATGGAGGAGGCAGAGGACAAGAAAGTGAGAGGAGAAGAGCGGAGGAACGGAGAGGCGGAGGAGAGCGGGAGTGGAAGTGGAGAGGCAGAGAGCCCTCCTCCTCTCGCCAACCACCGGGTCAGCGCCGAGCTCCACCGCGCCACCGCGCAGCTGTCACTGGAAAACAAGGACTGCTGATACGCAACGACTGTCAATGCGCAACACTGCTGATGGACTCTTTGCGTGAAACTTTGTAGATCATTGACTGCTGATACTGACAAATGGCTTTCTGGACAATGATACTGACACACACACCTGCTATAGCATAGCTACACTGACCCCTGCTTAAACCCTGTTCCTCCCCGCGTCACTCGACTTTAGCCGAGGGTCTTGCCAGCACACGTACATACATACAGTGCATCTCAGTATAACAATGATGTGGAATGAATTCACCCATGTGCCCCAGTGACCCTCAGGAGTCATGAACTTTGACCTTTGGCACTAAAGAAAATTTTATATTTTTAAAAGAGAATTTTATTTTGCAAAGTGCCTGTGAGCCTATCCCTCAAAATCCCATGAACAAAGAAAGAAAGAAAGAGAAAGAGAGAGTGCAGGGAAGACTAGCTTAACTAGAATGGTTTTATGGGTTTGATCTTAATTTTTCAGCTGCCCAGCATTATTTTCCTCAGTGACAGACTATGATCATGTCATGATATGATGTGATCGTATACAAATGCACAGAAGTCACAAACTTTCTCTCGCAAACAGAAAGACACTGTTTTAAAACCAGCCTGGTCAAAAGTCAGAACCCTCAGGGACAAATCCCCAACACACACTCGCGCACGCACACATACACAGATATAATCCCTTCCTTGTTCCCTGTATGAACCCTGAACAGATTGTTGAAACTGTATATGTCACAACTGAGCATTTGTGCAGAAAACGTGTGTCCGAGTGTGAATGCGTGTGTTTTTTTTTGAAAGTTTAGCTGTGTTGTAAGTTCTCAGGATTTGTCCATCCATCTCCTTTGTATCCAAACCAGCTCACATTTCATTCTTTTTCTGCTCTTCTTCTCTGGGACCATACCTGAATTTCATTGAAGTGATGTTACTCAGGCAAAAAACACAGTTCAGAGACTACACTTTTAAATCTCTTAGCCGTTGAATCAGCTGACCTTCTGAGGTGTCAGTCCTTAACCAGCATTACACACATTAGCGCATGTACAGTGATACTATAAATGAACTGTTGATGCATTTAAGAATCTTGCTTGCTTGTACCCTTCATGTGGTCATTCTGCATCTTGGTTTATCCTCCACTGTCTTTTAGTCGAAAGCAGATCTGACTCAGGACCACTATGAGATCTTATTGCGAGCTGGGGAAATAAAGAATCTGTGGTTCAATACATAACTTAAAGATCTTAAAAGTCACTCCTTTACACACGTACACACACACACAGCCTCCTATGCCTTGTTTTATTAGCATGTCAGAAAAGATTAAGGGAAAATAACTTTAAAAGACCAGTATACACCTTTAATATACCTTTATATAATGTGTGTTAACCATACTGTAAACAGAACTTGCATTAACAGATGTATCAATTTCAGAGGGTTTGTAACATTCGGTTTGGAGGGGAAAGTTGACTCCTCTCCTCAGGGAAGTTTTTTTTTATGGGCGAGGGAAAAATACATTTTTTTAACTATTTAAAAATTGTAGGGTAGGGAAGCGAAAGGCAGAATTAGACAAAACTTAACAAAGCAGGAGACTTTCGCACTACGGATTTTGTGGCACATTGGGTTCTTTAACCAGCATGCACTTCCCCGACATCCTGTTCTTACTGCCACAACTGATGTCTGTGTGCTCGTGTGTGTATATATGTGTGTGTGCGTGTGTGATCGAGTGAGAGATTTTGACAGGCTGTATGTCGGTCCACATCCAAGAGGTTTTTGCTTCATGAACCTCATAAATCTGTGTGCACTAAAGCCTCTTGGAGGACTGACCACAGGAATGAAAGTAAAGTGACATCAAGTGAGGTGCAATGGTTTCCCAGTGACAGGAAAAGTTATCTCAGTGTCTCGGATAGCTATAATGATACATTTGACAGAATCGGACTGTTTAATGTTTACCGAATGTCAACCTTCTCCTTTCTAGCTGCCTTACTCCCTCTTCAACCAGATTTGATTCTGTTAAAATATCCCATTCTACTTTCTAATGAATTATTGGACATTATTTGGACTTTACCCATGGTGCACTTGTTTTGACGCCCCGGTATACTTTTTTATGTAAGGGGTGGTGTTAAATTTAAGATGGACTCAGCAGCCCATTCATTTAGGGTGCTGTGACAGGTTATCCCAGGATGTTACTCTTTTAAAATCCAACATCATGTCGTTTGTTTTTTCCACTCAAGTTGCTCTTTTTTTCTGTTGTCGTTGTTGCTGTTAATCATAATTATTATTAGTTATTATTATTTTTGTTCAAATTTGTTTTTGCTCACATTGTAGTCATGATAACATTGTATACATTACTGTAAAAGAATGTTTTCCCTCCACCCATGCCTTCCCACTGAGCAACAGTGTGTCTAGTGTAACATTTAAAATATGTAAATTAACGTAAAACTGTGTCTTTAATATGGGCGGATATACGGATACCAGATGGAGGAAGGGCATTCTGGGTGGATCGGGCGTATAATTTGAAATCGAGTCATGTCATGTAATTGTTATTTTGTAGTGTTACTTATTTCTTGCTCTTGTAAATTTTTTTTCATTGGGGGATTGTATGATTTTAAAAAGATATATTGTGTATTGTTTTATTGTGTAAAAGTCTCTATCTTTCTCACTTTCTATCTCAGATTTTATTTCTGTGGTTCCATAACTCATAATAACAGGTTTTAATACCATGATGTAACATTTTAATTCCTCCTTTATTCATTTTTGTGTTCTTTCAGAATTGTAATTAAAATGTAATCAGGGTCAATTAAACTGGTTAAAAGCCATCTGATTCTTTCTGGGTTACTTTTGAGACTCTTCACACCAAACAAGTGATTTCTTCTTTTCATAATGGGCAAACTATAGTCTATATCTGTAAGAACTAAATAAATAAACATTTTAATGCAAAGTAATGAGACATTTTTAACATTTCGCACTTCCGAAGTGCTCTAAAGACTTTGAGTACAGTAGACAGCCTGTTGATGTATCTCGCATATATTCTTTAAGACTGACCTCTGCTGTCTAAAGAGTAGAATTACAAGCGTTTACATCATTTACATTTATTTTGGAGACATCTTAAAAATAATTTTGCACACACATACTATTGACTTCTGTTACATGTATTAATTATATTTAATGCAATACTGCTAATTATAAATTAATATTTTTTTAATTTAGGTAAAGTATCTAGATTTAGTTTTTTTCTCGACTAGAAATATCATAATCATACAAAACGTGGCATTTAATAAATGTTCACAGCCCAGCTTACACTCTAAAAACAAATGGTGCTATATAGCACCAAAAATGGTTCTTTGCTCGTAATCATAGAAGAACCATTTTTAGTGTCATATAGCACCGGTGAAGCACCTTAGAACCATATAGTGCTATGTAGAACCATATGTGGTGCTATATGGCCCCTATCTGGTTCTACACAGGTGCTTCACCGGTGCTATATGGCACTAAAAACGGTTCTTCTATGATTACGAGCAAAGAACCACTTTTGGTGCTATATAGCACCATTTGTTTTTAGAGTTTACATCACTAAACAAAACAAATGTTTTACTATTGTGCTTTTGTTGCATATAGCCATTGCACAGATGTGTAATGTTCACTAAAGAGCAGTAAATGTGTTCTTATATGTTCAAATAGCTCAGTTGATTGAGCATTGTGTTAGCAGTGCATAGGTCATGCAACACTCTTACTGATAAAACACAGTACAGCCTGAATGCAATCTAAGTCGCATTGGATAAAGGCGTCTGCTAAATTGCATACATTTGTTCTCTTACATATCCATATATAACTGTTATTGTCTTATTAATTTTTAATTCATATTTATTATATTTCAACATCTTATTGAGCATACAGACAAAAGCAAACTATCGTTTTTTTTAAGCGGTTAACCTATTAATAAATAAATATCATAAATGATCATCAGCTCCGTCTATTCATTACAGTAAGTATAAGCACATGCTGCATAAAACAACTCTGGTTGAGAAGTGGGTTATGTGATTTAAATCTGATCACATTTCTGCCTGTGGTTCATCTCATCATCTCTGTCATGTTTTGTTTTTGTCACATACTCTGTCTGTCGTCCCTTTTTTACTTCTTTTATCACCACAATCATTTCATGGAGCTGGATGAGGGAATGCCGTTTACTCTTGCGCAGTGGGAGAGTATGGTAGAGGGATGGACGTATGACAATTGATTGGCACAGCATTACAGAGCCAAATAAAAGAGGTCGTCATCATGGTAGGGGTCAGGTCAAAGGCCGGGGCTCTGGGGAGTGGAAGAAGTGTTAATGAGGGAGGACAGACACTTCAAATTTGCATGACCATCTTTTGTAAGCAGACAGCTACTTGAGTAGTGCAAGGTTTAGTATTTTTTAGTGCATCTTATTATTTTTCTTAGCATTTTGGTAAAGTTTTTCCTTGTTTAGAATAAATTTAAGTAGAGGCCATTCTCTGTTGTGGTGTGTGAATAGTTTAAATGCATTTCAAAATGAAACCAACAGGTGTCGCTGTGCATTGCCTTTATGATTTTGGGATGGTGCGTAGTATCTGATTGTGTCTACAACAGCGATTATGTAACGACATCTTTACCGTTTTTCAATCGCTTATATGCGCCAAAGGGTGTGAAATATGAATAGCAATATTCAACTAAAGTAAACACGCAACGACAAGGGGTAATATTTGCTTTTTAAACAATATTTTAACAAAATATAATTTTCAGTATATTTAATTGATTTCTTTATTTAAAAAAAATGTACACTCCTTGTTTTGCAGTGTGTCATGGAACAGTAGTTTCAATTGCCTTCCTCAGTCACTAGTATGTTGTTGTCCTACTACGCATCAAGCATGGGGTTATGTGAGTACGTCAGGCCACGCCCCTACCATCCAGCTGGTGGCAACATGGTTGATGACTTCATCGCTGAGTTTGATCATTGGCTCGTCGACGCTCTCCTTCTGGCCAATCGCATGGCGACCTGATGACGTCACCCCTGAATCCTACAAGGATTGTATGGAAGGGGCGTGGCGAAACGGCACATACGTTAGATACAGCCGGATGGGCCACGGTGATTGGCTCTTGCGCACGAGGTGAGGGGCTGTTGCTGAGAGAAAAGAGAGGCAGAGTGGGGAAAAAATTTGTACGCGAGAAAGTCAACAGTGTCCGTCGTAGAAGGTTCCCGTATTTACAAGTATAGTAGTGGAAAAGTGAAATGCTCTGTCGGAGACATACCCATATATTTTTTGAGATCCCCATTCAATCTAATTGTCAACTTTAAACTCTATTTAAGATATTCGAGTAAATGTGTATTTTATAGACAATATTACCACAAATTTGTAGGGTGTGTTTAACTTAGAAATCTCATGGGAAATATAAAACTGAGGGTGGTATATTGCACTGTTGTTTGTGGTAAACATGCACTTTTATTTGGGGAGCGAAGACTAGTATTGCGTTATTGGCCAGCGCATCTTGAACACTACCCTAGTGCCCGCCCACGGCCTGTTCCTATGGTTCCCAGCGCTCTCATTGGGTACTGTAACTTTTGGAGTGTGAACCGGCTTGCTGTCTTTTCCAACGTGATTCGTCGACAGGACACGTCAATCAAGGAGAATTTGCCGCTGAGAAACGCCTCTTAGTTTGTGCTGTCACATCCATAGGTTACTGTATCTGTCAGCGCGCTCTGATTGGTCAGGCGGGCCAGCTGTTAGTGGTTCATTCACCATTTTGTGACTGTAGTGAAAAAGGATTCATATAGTTTTTAATCCCTGTCTGAGTTTGTGTTGGGAGGGGGGCAAAGATCTTTAACGGAGGACCGACAGAAAGTAAAATTCCCGACAGAAAGAAGACATGGACGGACGTCGCACGCCACTTCGGACTAAACGGGAGAGCCCATCTGCAATTTGCACCGTAAATCCATCGGTTAGCACGTATTTTTGCTGTTTTTGGTGAGTTGTTATCAACCAGCTGGGTCCACTGCTAATACTAATGACACATCGTATTTTACAGACGGATGTGTTTTATGCAAAAGTGATCGCTGACTGAAATAAATATCAAGGAAGAAGCAAGAAAAAGGGAGGGGGTGGGGATGCAGAGTTAAACTTTATCAAATGTTTTAAAGACTGTTCAAACCAAGCGTTTCAGTAACTTAACAAGTCATTTCTTCTCGAAATGTTTGGACTGAATGGCATGAGTTTGAGCAACTTGAGCAGAGCAAATTGGCACTTACGCGCGTTACGCACTGGCAGGATTACGCGAGTTGAGCTCGAGGAAGGATTGCACTACCCAATAATAACGTCACGGCGCCAATGTAAAAACAAACAAACGAATACTTCACTCAATAAGCGATACTTGGGCTTACTTCACGCGCTGTCATCTGCACACTTTCCCGTGACCTACTAGAACGGCGCATGACGGTGGATCATTTGCAACTTTTGCCGCTCGTACGTCCTTATTGACACGAACAACCTATGCGTAGTGTTTCTGCACGTTGGCGTGAGTGTGTTTTTACACGTTTTAAAGCTTTCTTTTACTCTGTAGTAAGGCCATTGTGTATCGTAACCCCGGCTGTTGCGAGTCCTTGGCATAGTACTACTCGCGTGACATTGCGAAGCGCTGCGAGTACTCGAACTACACCGGCGGGTTTCGTGCGCAGTCTGACGGTATGATTTTCAGTCTTGTGCATTATTGTAACGACCCACCGCATAGTCTGTATATTTTCGAAATACGTCTGTATAGGCTGTCTCTAATAATATTTAATACGAACTGCAGTTTTTCTTACAAATAATTGTGTATATTTGATTAAGCATTATTTTAAAAGTATCATTCACGGCCTTCTTCAGCAGAGCTTCTGTGCTGGCACCAGTTATTTATTTATTTATCTTCCTTATTCTAAGATTTTGTCAGATCTGTTATTTTCAGAAATGCATGTAAACGTGCTCTCTGCAGTTCATACACTTTGTTGTGAAAGAGTGTCTACATAATGATTGTCTGCATTGAAAACATCCATCCATTTATGTTTTTTTATCAGGTCAACTATGCATGGTTTTGCAAATGGTGTGTACAACTGAGGACCTTTGCTCTTTTGAGTCATTTCATATAAATGAGTAATATGATTCTGGTGTGACTGATGTGGTGGAGTGTTAAAGGATAGGATGTTGTTTTGGGCAGCATTGTACCTACGTCATTCAGTCCATGTACTGCTTCAGCGTCGAAACAGCTTGATGGCTGGCACGCACTTGGTACACACTTGCAGAACCCAGCCAGTAAAATTTTAAGGCACCGATTTCGAAGTGTCCGAGGACTCTTGGAGAGGCTTTTTCAAGTGTGTGAAGTGTTTGGCAGCTGATCTTTAAAGAGTGCGTCATGTGTCCCTGATCTCCCTGTTGTGCGCTTGTCTCTTGACTTTTTTGTATTGCATGTTTTTGCTGTTTCATGTTTGTGACTGTAACATCCCCTTGGTGACCCACTTTATGTCCAAATAAAGCAGGTAATTTCGTGGGAAACGGTCGGGTTTGGGAAGGAAGTCATAGCACCCATGCATGCCCCGAGCTGCACGGCACTGCACTGCTGCAGCCCTGCACCCTCCTGCATGCCCCCGAATGCACATTTGGAGAGCAATCTGTGAATTAGCACATCATCCATAACAGAATCTGTGTGGATATGCAATGTGTTGCACGGAGTGGGCAGATGCTTTATTTTTAAAAATCGCATTGTGGTGTATGGCATGTTACACTGCATGTTTTGGGTTTTTGTTGGGTTTTTGTTTATGTTGCTTCGTAACACTGCGGCGAGGCAGTGCACTGTAAGACTTATTCTCCAATTAAATCTTTGCAGTGTGACAGGCTGGCATACTGGCATCACAACCATGTGTCAATCCATGTCCCCCTTTTTGTTACTTTTTGTTTGCACCTCAGTAGACATTGAGATTTTCGGTTGCATTATGGTTTGAGCAAAGTCTAATACGCAAGCAGTTGCTTCAATGTAATGACAACTGGTGCTCGGTGAGAAGCGTGTGTATGCGTATGTTTGATCTTGTGGTGTGTTTGAGCTTTCCATTGCTTTGTGACGCACATAGACATGTAGGTTTTGACAAAAAAAATATCATAATTCTGCCATATCAGTTTTAATAAAATTGTCCTCAAGACCAATATTTAATTTAGTGTTATCACATTTTATCCAGGGTGAACTGAATTATGTTCTGGCTCATTTAATTCACCTTAATAAATGTATAGGCTTTGTATACGGTAATGACTATAATTGAAAAAGAAAAACGCTTTTGTCAGATATATAAATAAAGAAGCATCTTTTAATAATTCTCAAGTAAATCATTTGACCTTTTAGCATAAAGTAATATAATGACAAGTGAAACGTCTCATTCGTTTGTCAGTGTGTGTCTGTTGCTTTTTAAATAGAATAAGGTTTTAATGTGTGAGGGGTTTTAGTAGTTGCCCTGGTTGAGGATGGGATGTGTTGTAACACAGAGACCTGTTTAATACCGAGAGCCATCAACTGAAATCACATTCCTTATAGTGTCGGTACTGGACTTCTGTCATACGGCTGATGTTTCTCTTGCTTTATTTGTACCTTTAATGTAGGTATCATGCTTATATCCAAAAGACTTTAATTGACCAGATATAGTCTTATCTATAAGAGTTAGACCTGACGCAGTCACATGAAGCAGACGTTGACTGAAATGTGTGAGTTTTGCATGCCTACATGGATGCACAAATTAAATTCATCAAGGTTTAAAAAAAAATTACAATAAGGTCATATTTGTTAACATTTAGTAGTAAATGCATTATCTAATATTAACTATCAATGAACAGTAAAGCATTTATTAATCTTAGTTCATGTTAATATTAGCATTTACTAATACATCAAATGTTGGAATGCACTATGAACTAACGAATAACTGTACTGACATTAACTAACATCAATAAGAATAAAATAAATGATGAAAACTATATTGTTTATTGGTTGTTAGTGTTAGTTACTTTACTAATGTTAACAAATACAACCCTACACTGTAAAAAATGTCTGTAGAAATTACAGTATTACTGGGTATTACTGGCAACTAGCTGCCAGTAACTTACTGTAGATTTTACATTTATGTTATTTACTGGCAACAGTTTGTTCAAAGTTAAATGAACATGAAACATTTTCAGTCTTTATCTTCTACACTAAGTTACTGGCAAACAGCTCCATAATTACAGCAATTTTTTACAGTGTATTGTAAAGTGTTATAAAAAAAGTTTAAATAAAATTATTTTAAAAATAATAACTTGTTTGAGAGTGTTAATAATCAAGCATACTACAGCGGCATATAACTATTTATTTTAACTCTTATATACTAAATTTAGAAAAATTAAATATCAAAGAACATTGGAAAGCTTTTCTATTAACACCATTCAAGTATTTAATAGACGCCACCTTGAATCGATAATAAATTGAGACATGACAGACTTTTTGCAAAGGAAACAGCTGAATGACGTCCTGTAAATGAATAGCAAAGTTACATTTTAGTTGTGGAGAAGTACTGAAGTAATTGAATTGGTATCTAGTATCACTTTCAACTTGGCAAGTGGTCAAGCAAGTGCATTTAATCTAGTGGATGCATATTTGAAAAGCAAACTTCATCTTTGTGAAATAAAGAATGAAAACCAAAGATAAAAACTAAATCTAGGTTATAGCTTCATATTTAATAATCAATGTCATTTCCTGTCAATTATCAGTGGTTCAAGTATATAAGCAGCTGAATAGGGATTTTGTGGTTTGCATGATTAATAGATTAAACAAATCACGTTTTCAAGATTGTGGGTTGTGCTGTTTGACGTCGTCCGTGGTGTTTCAGTTTCCTGAGTAGGAATTTCTAGAAGCAGGGATTTGTAAATGTATGCAAACTTGGCAACACATTTTAACAGAATGTTTTAGCTTCGTGGCAGACAAGGTTATGTGATCATGGCATATTCTAAATTGCTGTGATACATGACTTCTTATCATGTTATAAAAAAATTAACACATTTTACTATTAACAAATTACTTGAGGCACATTTAAGGGTCATGTTGGCAAGATCAGATATATATAACCAACAATTTTTTAAAGAGTCATGTGTTTAAAGAAAATATATTTAACATACATGTTTTGTATTCTTCAGTTTTGATTATACCTAAAAAAATTGCCTATTATTGTTACTTGTTTTAGTTAATTTAATCCAAAATGTTGTACATACAGTAGTTAACTATGAATATAACCAAATAGCAACTGATAATGTAAACACATTGCAATACACTGTGTGACTGTGTCTCAAACCTAAGCCAGATAGTTTTATGAAACCATTATGTTCGATATGTGTCCCTGAACTCATTGTTTTACGTTCGTCACTTGACTTTCTTCTGTTGCATTTTTTTTTTTCATGTGTGTGACTGTAACATCTTGTTGCTGACACACTTCAAGTTCAAATAAAGCATGCAATACAAATAAAAATAGTTGTTTTTGGACTGATTTTGATATATTTTGTTAATGAGCATAGAACGCGTTTGTGGTTGTTATTAACACCGAACAGGAAATTAAAGTGAGTCATTAATACAAATTTTTTTAGACCTTCCTGTCCAAATGAAAACACACCTTTTGGTTATAACAATGGCTATTAAAGTCGCCATGAAACGGAAGCAGCGATTGTCTTATTTTCCCTGTGGTGACGTATACTCGAGTGAAACGGCTTATGAAATGAGAAAAGGTAGGGCTGGACTTGAATTCGTTCATCGAGAATTAATTGGATCGTTTGAAGTTGGGTCATGTTGCTAATTTCTAATCACTGCAATCTTTTCCCGGACACCGCCCACCTGCCCTACCATATGACCGGAAGTAAAGAGAGATCGTTTCGAGGAGCAGATTTGCATTTTTGATTAAAGATTATGAGGCCACATACATTTTTTTTAAATGATGATACAGATAAGTCATTTGTAAAAAAATTCCACAATATTGCAAAACAAATGACAGTTTTTCATTTCAATTTCATTTTGACTTTAAGTGAATGTAGGGAAGACAAAAACAGCTGTCAGTCAAACAGACAAATCGTAAATTTACCAGTAGTTACATAACTGATACTAGTGGAATTTATTGTGCCCAGATTGTTGATAGAGAATAGGCTGACTCATAATTGGTTCTGATGCATCTGGTGCATCTAAGCAAATAAAATTGAAGAGCTCAGATGCAAAACCCGCTACAGTAAAGGCATCTGACATGTTTTCTTGTCAAATAAAAAAAAAATTACCAGACTCTTAATAGATTCTGCCTACAAAAAACTGGTATTTCTGACTGGCCTGAGGCTGGGATTAAGTGGATTTGAAGCGAAAGAATTTGATGAACGTATAATACGTTAATATCATTATCTCCTTTTTATGAAGGTGACATTTAGCGGCTTTTGCATTTGAGCTCCTCAATTATTTAAAGGAGTTTCCAAAAGAACATGTTGTGAACACTTTGAAAAAGAGTCCATCCGAAATGTACAGGATAAAGTAGTGTTACTTATAGAGCAGTTGTTCCTAGTCTTGGAATTACTTAATTCCTTCAAATCTCCGATTTTAAGGCCATCTCTTAAAGAAAAATGCTATGCCTGTTTTGTTTGTAAGGGATTTTCTGTTAGCACATCTTTTGTGAGTGGGTGGAAGTGTGTAATAGTAAAGAGAGTGAGATATTTTGTGAAGGGGAGTGTGTTTTTACACATGTGTTTGTCTATGAATGAATAAAGACTGGTGAGTAAGTAGTGACTGGTGGAAAGCGTGTTTATGGGTAAGGAAATCTGTGAATTTATACATTTGTTGGAGATTAAATGAATTTATGAGTATTGATTAATTAAATTTAAGATTTGACAGTGGATACTAAAATATTATGTATTTTTTGTGTGTGTTTGTACTAACATAAGGATAGGAAAAGGAAAAGCACAGATTTAATAAAAAAAATATTAATATGAAGAATGGCACATTGATCATCTGACTCCAAAAATGACTTCTGCTCCGTGTATTGTAGAAAGAACTTCCTTTTCTGAAGGGAGTGTAAACATATTTTTATATTCTGTTTGATGCACAGCTTGCTTTTGTTTTTCTTTTCTTTTTTTCCTACTTTCTATATGTACCCTGTCCTTTATGTGTTTCACCTTTTCTCCGTGTTTCTTCTTTTTGTTGACATTCCAGTATTTTTTTATTAAGATGATTCATAGGCATCACATTTGTAAATCATTTAGTGGATTTAAAAGTGGCTTTTGCAGTAAATACATTTTCATTTTTAAGTCCATATCTAACCCTGGCCTTGTGTCCATTGTAATCTGTTTGCAAGCAAGTTTGTCAATCTGTTTGATATGGACACAGAACACGTTTTTTGTTTTTGCTCTTGTATGTATTTTAAATTTTTCGTTTATGTTAATTTAATCAAACTAACCTATTTGGCCAGTGATAATTCTGTGTTGCCTTTAAATATGGTTGAGGAACGTGGATAACCTGTGGTCTTGCAAAAATATAAAGGTGGTTTATTAGTTAATTTGATAGTTGGGAAAATCTTTTCATTTATGCATGGGTTAAATTACATGATTAATTAATTTTTAATTTTTATATAATTATTCTTTATGATTTATTCACATTTTTGTAATGTGTCTTTTTTAATTATCTATTAAGTAGTATCTTCACAACTATTGTATTTTGACAGGTATTTTACTGATTTATTTCTCTTATTGTTTCAGGTTGTTGTGAAGAAAAGCAGTACTAAAAACAACCTCAAAAGAGCCTATTAAAAGACAGAAGGACAACAAATTGGAGACATATCCTAAAGTTGTCGAAACGAAAAAATGAGGCCACCAAAGAAACAGAGAGGACGCTCTCCTTTATCAGCAAGAGCAAAAGGAGCGAGAAAACGTGCCAGCAAGCTTGATGGACATTCAAGAACAACACAGCCTGCACTTTCACCCCAGAAACAAACATCTAAAGCAGACAGCGCTCAGGACAAGCAAATCAAGAGTAACAACATCCCAAACAGGGATGGGCTTAGAGAACAATCAAGAGAAAGAACAGTGGGAACATCAAAAGCCGAGGAAAACATAGTTATAGTAAATAAAGCAAGAAGCCCAAGGAACATTATCACAAAGAATTTAGCAGAAAATACAGACTCAATTAAGATAGCCAGCAATGCACATGAAAATGTATACAATAATAGCACAGACATATCTAGTACAAATACACAAAACTCTTCTAGCACAATCAGTAAAGGTAGCAACCAACATGCAAGCAGCACTGCTGGCAACACACAAAATACAAACTCTGTAGCCAGTGGTTTAAATAAAAGCAACTCTTTCAGTGCCAACCACACTACTACAACACTCTCAAGTCGAAAAACAGCCACTTTCAAAGCCAGGGTGCCCAAGAAGAAATACATGTATGAACATCAGGCTTCCGTTATCTCTCCCATCAGTTTAACCCCTGACTTTCCCTCACACACTTTTTATAGCAACCATCTAGGTTCCTCACACACCTCAATTCCTCAGAACAGTACTGTAACTGATTTGGTTAAAACAGAGAGTTCTGATCTGGAAATTAGTAGAAATAGCAGTAAAGAAATTTGCAAAATTGCAAGCACAGAATCTCAAAAAGTAAATGAATCTATGGGTAATTTGATGAAAAGCAAGGTGGCATCTGCCGGAGAGAAAGTTGTGCAAACAGCAGAAGCGGATGGATATGGGGAGCAAGCCCCAAATTCTGTGCGTTCTTCATCTACAGACACAGCCAGTGAACATTCTTTGGATCTAGAGGTGCTAGAGCACTCCGGCGTGCAACAAAATTCAGGGAGTCATGTAAGGGTATCAGAAAGACTGCTGCCTAACAATTCAACCCTGCCTGACCAACAGAACGCACAGAGAGGATCTGCAGCAATATCAGAAGCACTAGCTAAAGGACTGAAAAACCAAAGAGTGCTAGCACGTAGACGTCCAAGAACTAATGAAAAAGAATGCGGGACCCTAAACAAGGAATGTGTATTTTTTTGCGGTGTGGTGCGTGGGTCCAATAAAGAGCAGCTGAATGTAGAGTTGCAGGTTAATGGGGAGAGGATGCTGCTCTCATATCCATTTCATACATTAGTTAGTCGCCCACACCAACCCATTGACCTCATTTTAGACGCCCCACCCCCAGGAAATGAACTTGTGGAGGTTGGGACGCGTGTTTGTGTGCCTTACAGAGGAGATAAAGGTAAAGAGTGCTTCAGAGAAGGTGTGGTGGCTCAGGTAGACTCTCATTCAGCTGTTGCATTCCCCTACATGGTGCTTTTACAGGAGGAGCCGGAGCAAAAGAAAGAGAAGTGCACCAGTGAGGAGTCACAACAGACATCAAGTAATCAGACTGTTTGGGTGGCCCGCCAAAACCTGCGCCTCCTTGTTCCACCATGGGATGGGGTTATGAGGGAGAAAGAGCGAGAGGAAAGAGAGCACATGGAGGAGATGGAAGTAGAGAGGGAGCTATGTCAGTTAAGTGAGGGATTGGATTTGGAAACTGCAGGTCCTCTCAGGGAAAACTGCAGATTCCCATCTCCAGGGGTTCATCGCTATGAAAGCACACATCTTTCATCTTCCACTTCACCAGCAGTTGTGATGGTAGCAAAAAATATTTTTAATATAGCAGCTAGAAAAGTGTGTGAAGAAACAGGGAATAGAGAAAGAGTTAGAGACAGAGAGCATGAGCGAAAACAATTGCAGACCCCAGAGGTGGACATGGAAGTTTTGCAGCTTAACATGACACCTCTTAGAGTTGGAGGACCCTTAGTCTCAGGGGAGCCAAAAAGTGGGCCTAATAACCACAGACACATTCTTTCCAAACCTCCTGGGTATCCAAGTCCCATTACAGTGATGCGAGGCACCTCTGGGACATCTTTAGTAAGTCCACAGCCAACCCCTTTACCTGTAATTTTAGGGTCTGATGGAGGGATCGCTCATCATATGCCACCCTCTGTGCCTCCTTCCCCTAACTCTAGGGGGTCTTTGACACCTCTGGAAAAGACTCCTACACAGTCACAGACCTCCACCCCAATTCCAGGGAGTTCTGCCTCATCTTCTGCTTCTTCCTCAAGATCAAGGACACCTTTGTCAGCTAACCAACAGAAATACAAAAAAGGTGATGTGGTCTGTACGCCTAATGGAATACGTAAGAAGTTCAACGGGAAACAGTGGAGGCGCTTGTGTTCACGGGAAGGTTGCATGAAAGAGTCCCAACGTCGTGGTTACTGTTCTCGCCATCTTTCCATGCGTACCAAAGAAATGGAGGGAGCAGCTGGAGAGAGAGGGATTGGAGGTGGTGGAGGGAGCAGCTCAGGGACTGTCACCCCTTCAGATCTGCGGGGTCGTGCTAGCAGTGAATTTGATTGGGATGAGACTTCTCGGGACAGCAGTGAAACAAGCAGCCGAGGTACCGACTCTCGCCCACGTCTTGGATTGCCATCACTGCTTCCTCAGGATTTCTCTCGCTTTGACTTTGATGAGTGCGAAGCTGCAACTATGCTGGTATCCCTGGGCAGCTCAAGGTCTGTAACACCCTCATTCTCACCAATTTCCAATCAGTCCCCATTCTCACCCACACCTTCTCCATCTCCTTCACCACTTTTTGGTTTTCGCCCTGCAAACTTCAGCCCCATCACTGCCTCACCAGTCCTACCTCCCCGCCGCCACAGACAGCCCAGTGGTACAAACAGTTGTGCCGCAAAACATGGAACAGGAGGTCTAGAGAGAGAAAAAGACAGACACGTGTCTGGTATTGTGCCATCCTTTCACACCAGTCTAACTTTCACTGTACCCATGAGCCCGGGCAGACGCCGGACGGATGCCCCACCTCCCCCGACTTCACTTTCACAGGAATGTGCCAAACCTGATCAGGAACAAATCAATCATGATCCTTCTCTTGTAACAAATGTCTGCATTATCACTCCTCACACAACGACTGTCACACTCCCACAAAGACTTCCTTCAACCACTGCCTCTTCCCCACCAGCTTCACCCTTGATCGTAGAGTCAGGTTCACAGTGTACAGTCTCTCAGCAACCTTTGAGAGATTCTCCGGTAATAGTGAGAAATCCCGAGGTTCCTCTAATAAAGTTTACAGAACTTCCACTGGCTAGAGTTGCAGAGGTGGACAGGACCATTTCCACAGAAAATAACCAAAATGGTGTACAGTCAATGACAGGATTACAGGTTCCTGTACCAATTAACGCTTCTTCCACTAATGGACCAGTCTTACTGCAAAACCCCTCCTCAACTCTTGTTCTAGTGTCTACTACCTCTTCCATTCTAAACCCAAACCCTGCAGGTCTACCTACGCATTCCAGCGCCACCTTGGCCTGCATTTCAGTGCCTAGCCCTGCCCCAGGGCCTGGTCTCATTGGTGCAGATTGTGGAGGAGGACAGGATACGAGTGGTCCAGTGATGGTGCAGCAGCCTGTCCCTTGTCATCCTGCTCCCACTGCTTTGCTGCCACTCATACTTCCCACGGAGACCCTGCATCCTGTGCCCTGCAAAGAAATCATCATGGGGCGACCTGGAACTGGTAAGAGAATTCTATATTTACATTTAATGCAAACGCCAGTATTCAAATTGTGATCCTCTAGGCAGATTGTTGTTTTGGTTTGATATTACCAACATAAAAGAACATGCCATTCAATAAATGGTTAAAAAAAATACATTTCGGAGAGAAAGGATACGTCTTTTTTTCTAGTTTTGGTCCCCTCATCACGAATGTCAAAGCAGATTCCATGTCATTTAGACGATGAAGATACATTTTAGATCATTAAATTATTTTTTGAAAGAATTCTTTAAAATATGAGCATTGGTGAGTATGAATTGTTAGACAAATCAATACTGAAAAGCTTGACATCTATTTAAAGCATGAAGGAAATAACATGCTTTGTATATATGCAAACCATATGGTAACAGTTGAGACAATGCTAAGCATAATATCATTAAGGGACCGTGAGATCAACATTTTGTTACAATGCAATGTTGGGCACAAACAAATATATTTAATTCACCCCAATCATTTTACAGTATTCAGTGTTTTTAATTTTAAAATAAGTCATTAAAATCAAATAGTTTAAATATTTTAATATACTCTCCCTTTTACCATCTCTTAAACATAATCCCCTGCGGTGCTGCACAATCTGAAACTGAAGAGGTGAAATGTGTTGAGCAAGTGAAATTGTCAGAAAAGAAAGAAAAATGAATAACAAAGAATGACCTGTTTACCTGTCAGGTAAACAGTAAATACACTCAGTAAAAAAGTGCAGAAAAATATATTGCACACATGACTTTATCAAAGCAAATGTTTGCTAGGTCACATTTTGTGTACTATAAAGGGGCCAAAAATTCCTAGCTATGACCATTAACTGACCATTCTTCCAGGCAAACAATTTCCAACATAACTGTTTCCCATATCATTCTCCAGACCTTTTCCTTTCATAATAAAAATATTGTCAAATCAATATTTAAAATCATTTATCTATGCTAGGTAGCTTTCCATTTATTTATCATATTTGCTAAGGACAGACTGTTGATCAAAGAAGTTATGTTAAGAACAAGGCATGCACAATTTGTACTATGTATTATAGATTAGAATAGTGTGCTCTAGTATAACAAAACAGTCTGTTTTTGACAAAAAAAACTGGTATTCTGGCCTTTGACCAGTTATCTTATTTTATCAAATTCAGTATCATTTTTATTTGTGATATTTTATTTTATCAGATGCAGCTTTTCAAATCTTAAAATTATGTATGAAGATTCAGTAACACTTTACAATAAGGTTGTATTAGTAAATGCATGAACTAACATGAACAAAAAATATCGTTTTCAGCATATGTCTTAATTCTTGTTAATGTTAGTTAATGTCAATACAGTTATTCATGTTAACTAATGTTAACAGTTATGATGCTTGATTTTATGATTGTATTAGTAAATGCTGAAATTAACATGCACAAAGATTGATAAATGCTGTAGAAGTTTTTTTTCAATGTTAGTTTATGTTTACTAATGCATTAACTAATTGTTAACAAATACAGCATTGTTGTGAAGTGTTACCTAAGATTCCATTTAAAAATCTTAAATACTGATCATTATATTGATAATTATGTAAATGTTTTGCGCTCTTACAAGCAGGTTTTTGCTTTAGTTTAACATAGTTTTAATTGACTAAAACAAAATTTCCTTGAATTTTCTACATTTTCATAAACCATTCCTTCTTTTCATTTAACACGATGCTCTGTCCCTGCTGATGAAAGGCAGCCCACAGTTTAATGCGACCACATATCTCTAATATCTCTTTAAATTATGTCTTAAAATCTCTGTCGCGGTCTAATCTGACAAACTCCAGATGTAATACAGTTCAGTGATATGCAGAGATCTTGACATGGTTGACCCCTTCTCAGCTACTGTATTAGTTTGAGCTAGTTCAAGTGTTGCTCTTATAAATCCCTTTTATGTGAACATTTTTTTAGTTTAGTGTTTGTATAGTTTGTTGTAACTTTCTAATAAGATAGTCAACAGTACAAACTGGTTTTAATTTTTGTATTCCAAAAGCAGTTGTTTTCCTTATGTAACATCTTTGAAATGCTCTTTATTTTCCAAGCTGGAGAGTCACAAATTGCACAATGACCTCTTTATCCAGAAAACATTGTAGTTATTTTAAGGTACAGACTATGGCAATTTTATTTTTATTAGAATAAAAGTTTTCAAGTGTGCACGCAAATTCTGCTTCACAAGACCAAAATGCTAAACAACATTTTAGTATTAAAATGAAGAATCGGTCTACCATAAGTAAATGGCACATCAAAATAGATGTTTTGTAGCCTATCTGCATAGAAAAAAGCCCACTTTTATATACTTGTGGAATTTAAGTTAGTATCTTATAGTGTCTTATAATTCAGCTTAAAACAGTGACATTTGTTCTTCATCAGGAATCTGTGCTTTGGCATTAAAAGGGAATCATTTTGCAATGTGGATGCCATCATCAGCTGCTTTAAAAATGGTTAGATTTGCTTATAACATTATGTATAATATGAGTTTTAATATCAGTTACATGTGTTCACATTCAAAACCAATAAGAAAACACTAAAGTCTTTTAAGTTTGTTTTTCTCATACAATGTATGTGTGTTGTTAAGGCACAGTTCTTTTTCGCTTTGATTTCACAGTTATTTATGTCTAATTTTGTGTGTCTGAATAATGTCAGGAAGTCATTCATTGACGTTTTGGACTTGTGTCAAAGTGTGTTCTCGGTGTATGTGTTGACAGTACAGAAATAATAACAATATGTATTAAAAGTACGTTTTGTAGCTTGTATGCTAGTGTGATAAAAATATCACTTGTCGGTCTTGTGTCTATTCATAGAGTATTTATGCATGTGTGGTGGTATGTGATTTGCTGTGATCAAGAGTGTATATTTTGTAACAAGAAGAGAAGAGAGCGTGTCCTCTGAAATGGCACGAAGGCCTTTGTTAAAATTTAGGCCTGATCCTGTAGGCCTGCCTTGACACGCAGTCTTGTAAAAAAAGAAATGGACGTAAATAGGGAACAAACTTGCAGACATGCAAAAAAGCAGCTGTCTTAATTTTAATCATATTGTATTGTGTACATGCACATGTGCATACTGTAGCCTATGCTTTAATACTAATACACACAAGGACACACGTCTTATAGATATAGTTTATACTTTTTTGTTAAATACATATTTAAATTCATTGTGTCTCAAGAGAAATCACTTATTTTTTCAAAAGTGCTGTGTTTTCTAAGCAAGCTGAGATATGCATGTTAAAATGTGAGTATACTAAAAAATACTTATTTACTAAAAAGACACTTTATACAGTGCATTTATATCATTCTGGAATCGCAGTTGTTGTTTTTTCTGAGCTTATATTAATTGTTGTTCACAGTGGTAACAACAAGCACAATTTGCAGGTCTTGTTTTAATGTAGTGCAATAACACATTAGAATAAGAGCAGCAAATATCAAATGTATAAACTTACTGCATATATTTTAACTGATACCATTTTGAAAAGGTTTGTGTTTGCTTTTTAATGTCTCTAAAAAGTATTTACAGCACCTCTAGAATTATTTTTTAAAACATCAAAGCATTACTTTAATTACACATTGAACATGATTTTATTTTGGCCTATAGACTTTTGTTTATATTTAATATAGATGTATTTTTAGCTTTTATAATAAATAAGCTTCTACCTTAATTGAGCAATTGAGATCTTCTATATATTTGTTAGCCTTAATTTTGCCATCTGTTGTATGTGTCTTTGCAGCAAATCCTTAGATCCAAAAATTATTTCTCCCCTTTCATCCCTGCCTTATACGTAATGTCATTTGAACTCTTTAAGTTTCTTTATCTTCATATCTGTGAGTCAGTATTTTCAACTTTATCCTCACCTGTTTCTTTCTCTTTCTCTTTCTCTCTCTCTCTCTCTCTCTCTGGTGCAGTGCAGAAGTCTCTGTATTTCCTCTGATCATAAAGTGTTCCTGGGAATGCCATCCGTGTAGTGTAGAGTTTCACCATGACAACACACACGTTTGTGTTTCCATGTTTTATGGGGACTTTCCACAAATGCCATGACTTTTATACTGTAGAAACTATATTTAATCCCTAAACATAACCCTCTCAGAGATATTTTTCTACTATTTTAGATTTTCAAAAAAACATAATTCTGTTGGATTTATAAGCTTGTTTCCTCATGGGTCTAGAAAACGCCCGCACCAGATCAAAAAAATGACTGGTATCACTATTTTTGTGGGGACGTTTGGTCCCCACACAGTAGGGATTGCCAGGTACACACACACACACACACACACACACACACACACACACACACACACACACACACACACACACACACACACACACACACACACACACACACGTTGTATTTCCATGTTTTATGGGGACTGTTTGTAGATGTAATTATATTTATATTTTTATACTGTACACACTATATTTTATGTAAACCTACCCTAAAAACTTTCTGCATTTTTAGATTTTCAAATGAATATCATTTAGTAAATTTATAAGCTGCTTTCCTCACGGTAATGAAAAAATGTCCCCACAAGGTCAAAAATGACTGGTATTACTATCTTACCAGGACCACACACACACAAACACATGTGCGTGCACACACACACACACACACACACACACACACACACACACACACACACACACACACACACACACACACACACACACACACACAAACACACATAGATAAATTGACAGCATGATATGTTTTCTATTTGTACGTGAGTGTTGCATATGATAGTATTTAAATTTGAGTGCTATTTTTCATCATTTGTCTCATGCTAGTTTTCATTAAATGTATCAATTCAATGCTATCTCAATGGAGATCACAGGATCTGTTAAATGTATCTTGCACTTACATTCACATAGGAGCCTCAAACTGTTATCTCTCACTGCGTGGTCCGTTTCAGTTGTTAAATAGGGCAGTGCTGCCCCCATGTGAACAAAATGTGCCATTACAAACACTGAAGAAAGAGAGAGAAAGAGTTTCATGACTTCATGTTTTTTTTCCTGTTGTGCATGCCATGCACCTGGAAAACAGTCTGTCAGACTTTGTCAGGCTAAAAAACAGCCGACGTAGATAAATTGTTGTTTAGCCTTGATTCTTCATTTCTGTTCTCCTTCATATGTCCTCCAAGTAGCTAGAATGCTAGTACTGGCAGATGGCAGCAGTGATATAAATATTGTGCAAAAAGTGTTTCTGTGTGTGGAGGAATTTGTACTATGGTCAGTGGTCATTGAAGTGCCATGATGAGTAACATTACTTATAAAGCTGTTACCATGGCAACAGGAGTATGCTTTTGTAATTATGTAAAAACAATGATTAGACAGAAGGGGTGATGAGGATGGGGCGTGCAGGATAGCACACTGTTCCTAACTCATCTCTGCATGACAGCACTGTCGCTTTCCATTGAATAATAATATTTACTGACGACTCTTTGTTTATTTGTTTAGGCTGGAGTATGTTCCTGTTCAATATTTTTTTAAAGTTATTGGTGCATGAGTAATTTTAAAAGATTCAGCATGGAAAGAGTTAAAAACTTGTTTACTACAATCGTACTCTGAGCTGGGGGTTCTCAGCCACACCTTATTGGCTGTTGCCAAGAGCTCAGTGCAAGCTCATTGGGTAAAATAGAACTTAGCCCCTCCCACTGTTATGACACATTGTGTTATACAGAAGAGACATGTATGTTGACACAATCTTAAATCAGTTCAATGTGTGTGGACTTAAATGTATGAGTTGAGGGTGGTTAATATGTGTGCGGGCCAAAAAAATCACTTGTACGCTGCATGATCTGTCTCTTTTAATCTATTCATAGATTTTTGTCTTTCTGTTACCATCTTCCCACATACAGTGAGTGGGGCCTTGTTTTCACAACTTTCACAACTCCCTCCTCCCCTCCATAGAATGACTCTCATTCTATTTTTACACCGCTGACTTGCACACTTTCCCCATCCCACCCATTTTCCCACTCTTTTCTCAAACATTCAACATTAAGTGATTTTATTCATCAAATCTGAGTTTCTTTCTGTACGCACATGTAATGTTGGCTAACAGTCTTGTCTTTAAACAAATATTCATTGGAGAGTTTAACTGAGATATATGATGTGGTTAGGTTAGATACTGCTCCGTGAGGCATGTATTACTACAGTTTGGCGACATTTGTTCCTCTTTCTCTCACACACAAATCTTTCTCATTGTAGCGTGACTGTTTGTGAGGGGACTGGCTGATACTGGGCGCAAAGCCAATACCCCTCTGACCCATACAAACAAACCAGTCACTGAGCTCTCTCATGTTTAGCACACATACACATAAACCTACACAGATAGACTGATACTATACGCTGTGAGCATGCCCCTATCATGCTGCCTTAGTGCTGTATGCACTGATAATAATGGTTTTAAACAGTCACCTTTGCCTATGTGGTCATCACGGTTAAACAGTGGTCATCCAGTTTCATCTCTCTGCCTTATATTACTCTCCTTAACAAAAAATTAAATTCAGCACGCAGGGTAATCATATGAATGAATATTAAAAAGTAAACGGTTAAGAAGATAGAGACACAAATATAGCCTTTTTTTGCTACTCCTTTTACTTAATTTGGTTTTGTTTACAGCTGGGTTGTTAAAATGTTTGTGGGTTCATGAACAGCTGCATGGCTTCCAAGAAAAACACAACTAATGACAAATCTCATTTGTTAATCCACCACATTAACAATTAAAGACCAAAATCATCTACAGCAGGCAGGTGTTCATGGCTTTAGGTTATAATGTGCACTAAAGTGTTTTAAATCAGGGAGTGTGTAAAATGTGCAGTGTAAGGTAGGGGGTTGCAAACTGGGGTCCGGGGACATCTGGGGGGGGGGCTCCAAGAGGTTCTAGGGCAGGTGCCCAAACTCGGTCCTGGAGGTCCGGTGTCCTGCAGAGTTTAGCTCCAGCTTGCCTTAGCACACCTGCCTGGAAGTTTCTGGTATGCATAGTAAGACCTTAATTAGCTGCTTCAGGTCAGTTTGATTTGGGTTGGAGCTAAACTCTGCAGGACACCGGCCCTTTAAGACCAAGCTTGGGCACACCTGTTCTAGGGGGAAGAGTATTTATTAGATGTTTATCTCTCATTTCTTGCTACATTTCAGAATCATTTATATTTTCTTTGTATCTTTCTAGTGTGTTTTCTTATTACAGTCCCCTTTATCTCACTTATTGGGGTTTATAACGCAGGATTCCTAGTAAAGCTGCTATGAAACAAGATTTATTGTCAAATACATTTGAATTGATAATGAATCTTTTTTTATGTTTATACATCCAGCATTACTCTACAGTGTAGCCAATTATATATTTTTTTACATTAAAATATATAAATTGCTACATATATATTTTAGGTAGGGGGTCCCTCACAAAAGGTTCATCATATTTGGGGGTCATTGGCCATCATAACGTTTAAAAACCCTTAAGTCCAGTGGATGTCAAAATGTGTGCAAAGTTATTCGTGGTGTCTTGTGAGTGTGTGTTTGGCTTTGTGTCACAGCAAATCCCCAATATTGTTCCCATTTTAAATTAATTTTTGCATCTTTAATTTTTTCTTAAAATTTGTTTCACTTGTATCTGTATTTTTTATTTCTTTGTGCATTACTCAATAACACTTGGCTATATAAAGTATAATAAAAAAAATGTTTAATAATAACTAATGTATATGGCCCACATTTCTCTCAAGGGGCGCAATCTTTCAAGGAATAAGGACGTTTGTGAACATTTGTTGTTATTCATATTAAGTTCAATCCCAAAATAATGCGGCTGTGTCCCATAATAAACCCAAATCCCGAGATATATCAAATACCTGATGTGACAAGCTGTTCTTTTTTGGCGGCTCGACGTCACAGTGGGACAAATATCACGAGAACCCACGTACAGTTATGACCCAGATTCTTTGAGTGTTAATTATTCATGAGCTCGTTTTCAGCTTTGACCAGTGAGATCCCGAAAGACGATGCCAGATTTGCATATGACTGACATTCCAACGCTCGCTGGCACCAATCAGCGTTACGATAGGTCTGCTCGTTCACCAATCAGAGCATTCGAGGAGTAAAAGGCGGGTCACGGGCTGGGCGAGGTTGACACGCTGAGAGAACGAAAGAGGGCAGCCTACTATACAACAGGAGGAAGAGGGAGGGAAAGAGAAAGAAAGGGTTTGCGAAGCGAGAACTCGAGGGAAGAGTCGTGGCCAATTGCATGATGTTATGATACAACGACTTTTTTACTACGTTCACCTCGGGGCAAGCTGGGAGGAGCACGTTAGGCGCCGCGGGTCGCATCTGATCAGAAAAGTGACCCTGCTGCAGGAGAACCGCACTGGACTTTACGGGGGCTATTATTACAATCCAGACCCGTCATTTCATCACAACAGCACTGCGCCGGATCCTCTCTGTGCAGCTTTTCTTCTCTGTTTTGTATTTCCCTTGTTGTCCGCACACGGTGGAGTCGGACCGTTCCGCGCAATTATCTATTTTAACTAGTTTTACGACTGTGTCAGAGCTGAAGGCGAGGAGTTTAGTGGTCGATTAGCTTTCGGATGAGGCTGGACTGTGTAACGTTACGAGAGAGGGGAGTCGCAGAAGGCATTTAAAAAAGAGAAGTCATAGCATTTGTTTGACTTGCGATTAAAATTCAGTTTAATATCAAATTGCTGCGAGTTTTATACTTCACTAGATTGTTTAATAAGCTTTGAAAAAGCGAAATTGTAATGTAGGATAAAGAGAAGGAACACAAGAAGATGACCAGCGTGCGGTTGTACAATCTACAAGGGTTTCATTTTCTTTGACATGATATGATATGCTGCTATTATCCTGTTTGTTGCAGTGGTGCAAGTGTGACTGTGAGGCAAAGTAGTATTATTAACTAACATAGACCATTTCAAACACCATCACTGGGACCATCATACAACATTTGAAAAAGAAAGGTTTTTTTATTCTGCACACCACAGCTACAACGTAACAACGGTGTAACTAATGATTGTTAATCTGGAACATTGCACAGGTGGATATTAGGTTTTAAGTAGGTTGTTTTTAGCCGAGACCCTTGCTTTAGTAGTTTCAAGCGGGCAGAGGCGGTCGTTTGTTCCTCTTTTTAACCGGTTTGTTTTCCGTGTAGTGTTACAGTTTTAAAGCGTGACATGAGGACAGGTTTTGTGGTAGCTCTCGAAGGTGCGGATGCGAGACCAGGGGCGTTCCCGAGGGGACGGACTCATCTGAAACTGCGCTGCTAAAACCAGGTCCGGATCTTTAATGCAGCCCCTAAACCATCCAACCAAAGTGGCAATATAAAAGTCCGGTTGGTGCTTGTTTACTGGGCAGGATGTGATTTTGCGTTATTCAATCATTAGTAGGAAAACGATGCGTTGTACACCAAACTGATACATTTAAATTTCATTTGAAACAGGATGTGGATATGATAAAGTCGCGCACTGACAGTTAGATGGAATGATAGTGACCACGTGAAAAAGACAGATGTGTATCACATGTGGCCTTTTATCGATCATTTGATACGTATCGTTTCCCGTCTGATGGGCATTATCCTTTATAATATTGCGATTAATAACTCGCTACCGATTCGTGTCGCAACCCAAAGAATAAAGAACCCTCGCACTGCGGTGTAGTAGCACTCGTGCAAATCACCATGCTAACCTGCTAATCAGATCTGGGCTTCCCTTTTTAACGATAACCATTTTCATAGTTTAAAACATTTCTTATTTTGTGCCAGTGTGTGCTGTTATCTTTTTATAGCGGAATTTTATATCGTCACCAAATGAGTAATTAATCGTGTCGTTGTTTATATTAATCCCCCTGGGCTGAGGTGAGCTCAGGTCGCGGTTGTTGCACTACTCGAGACCGAGGATGACTGAGAGGCCTACTTAACCCTTTATTGACCGCAGCCATCCGTAAATGTAAACAAGCTCAGACGTGGAGGGGGGCAAGCAGGACCAAAAATAAAGCACATAACCTAAATAATATCCATACCCGTAATCGCATATCTAACCACAACAGCGTGTATATTAATACCAACTGGTGTACATTAAAGTGTTTTAACACTGTCATTTGGTATTAATCTGGCGCGTTCCTGGAGGTGGAACGTCGCTCGACTCTTCTTTGCGGTTTCTGATAGCACACTGTCATCAATTCACAGAAATATCTGTTGTCTGGGCCAATATATTTAAGATCATTAAGTGTTTATGTCATTGTGAGGCAGAATATTGTTTAGTACCAACACGAAGAAACTCTAGTAACGTTAGACGGATGCTGACTGCATCGATTATGGCCGCTTATTTTCATCGCTGGACTCAACATCACCTGTCTGGGAAAAGCATCATGTGGATACTTCATTTGTAATCGCAAGAACGTGTGTTATTTCATACCAGATGAACATTTGAAATAGTACCTCTATTTATTTAATGGACATATTACACGTGAAGCTTTTTTTGTAAAAAGTCATTGAGGACCTCTCTCAATCATGTTTTCATCGGAAAGCCCGCAGTATCTTCGCCAAGGACTCAGCATGTTTGGTCAGTCTTCATTACTTAATGTATCTTATTGTGTTTTCCATAATAGCCTGAACTATATCTTGTAAGAACCGTAATATCGTGCTAATAAATAATGCCGTAGTAACGGTATCGCAACGTGCATAAACGTTATTGTTTATGATTCATATTGGTAATGATTGATTTGAAAGGATCGTTTGCCTCATATGACTCATGAACAATCTGTTTATCTAATTTGCTGCATTACTGATTCAACAGTGATGTTGAAAGGGTTTATGTCTGATCTTTCTGCAATATTATTGGTAAAGGATGACACTCACAACACTGTGTTCCAGCAACACGAGTTTACTCTTATACTGATACTATTAGATATAGCTTTAATAAACAACAACAGACTTGTATTGTGCTTCTTAAGTGAAAATGTAAGACATTATGTAGTTAGTTGTCTGAAATATTTTGAAATGTTTCCTCCTTAATTTAAAAAAGTAACATGATGGCTCTTCTTCATTTATTTGATTGATGACTTGTATGCTCACTTTTTATTTAGATGTTACAGAGTCATGGTGCGTTGTGTAAATCCTGTCTGTATTTCCATAACATTTTGATACTTTTTACAGCCTAATATTTTTCCTGTATGCATCTTGTCAGTTATATTATTACTCATCATCAGTCTTTGATCTTACTGCTGTTATTCTTTATTACCTGGCATAAATGCTATATAAAAAGAGTGCTCTGGTATTTTCTTCTGTAGTGTGGACTAATGTTGAGCCCAGATCGGTTCCAGTTTTTCCTTGGCATTCATTGGTTCCTTTCCTGGCACCCACCCAATCAGATCCATCGGCTCAACCTGGTGAGGGCCAACAAACTGTCAGTCATCCGCAGACAGCCTCTCTGAAAAAGGGTAATATACCTGGCATCCATTGTCTTAATCCAAAATGATCTTAGCAGGGTTGGTAAATATTTTGGTTGGATTATTAAAATATAAAAGTTTAATATTAAACAATTAAGACGGATATCTGGAGACTTTGTAACTCTATCTAGTGTAATTTAGCCATTACCCAATCCAACTTTCGACCTCAAAGGTGGCCAGATTTAAGAGGGATTTATTAAAGATACTGTAATGAATAACCTATCTTTCTTGTTCAGAGTCTCAGAGTGGCTCAGTGCTAAAGGAGATTATAGAGGGGGCACCAAATCCTTCCTCACGCCCCGCTCCCTCTGTCGATGAACTGCCCCCAGAGAGGGAGAAGGATGTGGAGCGGGAGAGACCCGACAGTGAAACTGAAAGTGACGTGGATGATGCGTAAGTAGTCTTGTGTGTGATGTGATCTGTCTTTCTGGTTCAATGTGTTTTGTTGCTCTTATCCTCTGAAAAAGCTGCATAATGACATCACATAGAAAGAGAGAACAAAAGCATGTGTTTAAATGACAGAAGTGAACCAGAGGCTGTTTACATTAATAAACTCTTTCATCTCTTTCATTTACCCTGTATCTAAATAATTTTCCATTTCATAACAACGAAGTACAATTCCAGCAAAATGTATTTTTCCTATTATCCTTACTGTATCGTTTTTGTATTAGGGTGTTATTGATCTCGTGAAGCATCAATCCCTCTATATTTTACAGATATGTTTAAGCAATGTGCTTTTTGTTTCTGCGGTAAGCTGCAAAGCAGTACACCACAGTGCATTGCAGTTTTCAGTAATTGGCTCCAGTCTTTTGCTGTATTGTTTCACGGCACAGTGAAGGGCCCTAAGGGTTTTCTGTGAGAGAAATCAGTGGATCTTTTGGGTCTGTTTTTGGCCACAGCAGCTATGCTGTACATTTTGTTACAGTGTAATAATTCTCAGTTAAATAGTATCAGAATGTAAAACCGAAAACCACTCGGCACCATGATCGTGTGCATTCAACCATAGGTCGAATCTTAACAAATTGGATAAAGCAGTCTGCTGCGATCGACTGACAACAGTGAAAATGCATCCTTTGTAGTCCTATATGTAGTACTGCTACATTTAAGAGTGAGTGTGTTTGTATCAGCTATGAATAAATAAACGTATATGTACTCGGGACTAAATCATTGTGTGCATTAAAGAGAGGAGTGCGTGTGAGAAAAAATACAGCTTTTTGTAAGTAAAGATCAGAGATTGAGAGCGCAAGCTGTTATGTATGATTAATAGAGGTAGATGTGGAAAAAAATCAATGTAATGTAATATGACGATAACCTTTGCTGTGGGTGGGAATCGGCAGGGATCTAGCAGTACAATATTACTTTGATTTCTGCGTCATGATATGCTGATATTGTGATTTTTTTTTCTGTTATGTGTGTATTTATTTAAAATCGTGATATATTGTGATCTTTGTATAGTAGCTAATTCTGAATTTAGATTTTGGTCAAAATAGAACTAAAAATGCGAAATATTGAACCGTTCAGCTGAATCCCCACTGATTCTTCTTTTCTGTTTTTGTTTCTCCAGGTTTTTCCCGGGTGTTCTTCCTGATCCGCCAATCTCTGCATCTCCTGGAAAGCGTAGATCTCAGTCCCTCAGTGCACTGCCCAAAGATGACAAAAACAGCCCTGGCAAGGTACACATTTACACTCACACACATATAGACATGCACAGTTTCTCTATCTCACGTAGACACATAAACTCATTCATCCATCCGTTTGCGTATATTACAGAGGGAAAAAGATCACATCCGCAGGCCCATGAACGCTTTCATGATATTCAGCAAACGCCATCGTGCGCTGGTTCATCAGAGACACCCAAACCAGGACAACCGCACAGTCAGCAAGATACTAGGAGAATGGTGGTATGCCTTGGGACCCAAAGAAAAACAAAAGTACCACGACCTTGCATTTCAGGTTAGTGGAACAACCGTATACTTGCTAGATGCATGTTAGACACACTTAATAACTTTCATTTAGCCTTTAGGGTCATTTATTACGTCCATTAAAGTTTGTGTCCGGTTTTGTTTCCGTTTACAGGTGAAGGAGGCACACTTTAAGGCACATCCTGACTGGAAGTGGTGTAATAAGGACAGGAAGAAATCCAGCAGTGAGGGGCGTGGCATTCCAGGGGGAAAAGAGATCCGTGAGCGAAGCATGTCAGAAACCACAGGTATGGAACAAGATATAAAGTGACAAGTTTATTACTGTACAATGTGTCCATGCATTTTCATGTCTATAATAAATATTAAATATTATTTGTATTTTTAGCAGAAATACTTTGAATATGTTGTGGATTTTGAATTTATTGATATTTTATTTCATTTGTAATTTATAAATCTAAAAGATCATATTACATTTTTCTATTAAATGCTGTTGTGACTATTTCAGAACCACCAGCTGTGTCAATAGGGGTGGAGCTTAAAGGGGTGGGACCCGGAATGGTGTCAGAGCGAAGTGGAGGTGAGGGACACAGTCAACTGACCCGGCCCCGAGCCTTCTCTCAGAGCGCCATGCATACTCTGGAGAGGAGCGAGAGAGGCAATCCACAGGCTTTAGCTGAGCTCGCACAGGTAAGGGACACACAAACTCATATAATAGTTCACTCGTTCATTTACAGAGATTCTTACTCAACTACTTCCTCTTGTTTTGGTAGATGTGTGGTGATGGTGGTCAAGTTTCTGGGCGGGGTGCTCTCTCTCAGACGCAGAGGGGGGTAAGTGAAGACATGACTAGTGACGAAGAGCGCATGGTCATCTGTGAGGAAGAGGGAGATGATGATGTCATTGGTGAGTCATATTTCATCTGGGAAGTTTTAAAGCTTCTTAAATCAAAGTACTTATGTAATACGAGGCCACCACATGTTTTTAATCGCCATGTATATAATTCTGGCTTATTTTTTTATCATCATGTTGTATTTAGAGGACTCATACCCAGGAAGCTCTATTGACTTGAAGTGTAAGGAGAGGGTGACGGATAGCGACAGTGAAAATGGATCTGGAGATGAAGGAGAACGCAAGGTATCAGATTTGAAGTCGGTTTTTAAAGTGCTTATGTAGTGTTTGTAAGGAAGCATGTTCATCCAAGTCTGAAAAATCTGCCATTGGATGATGATTTTTGATGGCAAGTAAATTGCTTGTGGTTCTTTAGCTTTTCTTAAGTTAATTATTAATGAGGTTTACAAAAAGCTATACCATTTTCATTAGCTGGTAAAGGATCTGTATTATTGCAAATGACTGCTGTCTTTGGCTGATTTATGTATTTTTAACTGTACATTTTTTCTCTCTCTTTTCCTGCTGTTATTTTTCATAATTTCTCACGTGTGCCGCATCAGAGGGTTTTTGCTCCAGTGATTTGCTCCTCATCTTACGGCCCTGGTAGTGGTCGAAGCATATCTCTGTCCTCGTACCCCACCTCCAGACCCTTTAGCGATGTTTCCTCAAAGAGGAAGCGGACAATAGAGGGAGGTGATGGAGAACGAAGGGAAGGTGATGGTATGTCACAGTCTCTCCCCCAGTCCTCTATGGGTCAGTCCATCCTGGTCAGCTCTGGCGGGGGAGTGTCGTCAGTACTTGGAGCAGTGAGAGTGGCATCCACCGTTGTTACCAATGTGGTGCGTCCAGTCATCAGCACGCCAGTGCCGATCGCCAGCAAGTCCCCACACGACAGGAAACTCGCCCCGCCCCAAACGCAACTTCTCATCGGACCTGGTGCCACAGGAAATGTCCAGGCAGCTGCTGCTGGAGGGGGTGGGTACTATTCTTCATCATCGCCCAATCCTGTTGCATCAGCGGGTCAAGGCGGTCTGGTGACCAATTTAGTTTTGGGAGGCACATTTCAAGCCCCACCCACTGTACAGCTCGTCACACCTCCTTCACAAAACCCGGCCTCCCCTGCATCGGCTCCACTTACTCATAGTAATGGTCCACTGCCTCTGTCTGTGCTGCAGCCTCACGTTCTGCCCTCTGCCTCATTAGCGCCCTCATCAGGCCAAAAACAGATAACGCAAGTCCAGTACATTCTCCCAACCCTCTCAACCAACAATCCCAAGAGCCCCTCCCCTCATCAAACCAGTCAGCCAACCAGTATCTTCACCCTACCCACAGCTCTACCCACTCATGCTTCCTTGGCAAATGGGAAACAGTCAGGATATGTCTCCAATCCTGCCGTGGGAGTGGTTAACCCAGGAGCCAGAGGTAAGAATTCATAAACTGATGTGTTTAAACATTTCATAATAATATTAGGTTATAATATTATAACCTAATAGTATCACTTACATATCATATGGCTTATTTATTAATAATGTTAATTCTCAACAAAGTTGGTCTAAAATTAAAGATTAAACTGAGTTTATTAATCTGTGGCAAAATATCCTCACCAGTACATCCTTGAAGATTACAAATTAATACATTCTGTTTATTTATATATTGACATTTAAAGATGTTTTACTATTTAAAAGCTGCACAAACACTTTTATTATTAAAGGTTTAAAATATCTAAATCAAAAAGATTATATTAGTAAAACACTGTGATAGTGTATAGCACTTTTAAAGTACACTTTTACATGTAAATCCTAGGAGTTTAACGTACATGTATTCGTCACCATCCGTTGCGGTATGTATGTCATGGTTTGGTGCGCACAGTTTGACGACTAATACATTCATTTAAGTTGAGTTTTGAGTTTTTTGAGAGCCATTCGAAAGCCTAATAATAAGCCTGGTCGTGCGCTGACGAGAAGTGCACTTCAAGGAGCGATCGCTCAAGTCGCTTTCAAGTTAATTTGATTGGATGTGCCGATCGGTCTGCACAGTGCTGCAAACAGCTTGCATCTAAGTCAGTCACAGGTGATCCAAGAGGGGTAGATAGGACGTGTGTCGGCTGGTGTTGTAAAAGCAGGTGACGCGGTCCCAACAGGGCGAGTCTCAAATTAGTGCATGCACACCTCCCAAAACGTATGAAACATGTTTAAACTCACAGTCACTTCTGTCGTAGAAACAAGCGCTAAGTAAGTGCTGAGAAATGGTGGTTTGCTTAAAAAACACATATTAGGAAAATTCACCATAGTTTTACTATGGTATTTTTAGGAAAACCACAGTAACCATACATAACCGATTCACTCACTATTAAGAACTATATAACATATTTTAACCAAGGTATGTCCAGTAAATATATAAGGTAATGAAAATTCACCAAAAACAAGATAGGCTAACTATTTTTCTACTATAGTAAAACCATGTTTGATTTTCATAAAGGATACTTCTGACAATAAAGCAAAACAAACTTTTTAATATGAGAGTTCATCTAAATTAAACAACATTCTCTTAATCATTGTATGAAACATTTTATTTCATTTCAGTAGTTTTCTTGTTAAATGATAATTAAGCCCTTTTTAACTATTAATGAATAAAAAGATTCCTGGTATTTGATGCTTTTTTCGTTTGTACCAAACGTGACCCTTGAACTGAGTTACGCACCAAACCGTGACTTCTGTGTTTGTTACACCCCTTGTGAATAATACCCTAATTTAGTGCCTTACTTAGCTATAATAAGTAAAAAAATCTATTGGAGTAAATATTTAGGTTTTTATCCGATTAGTCGATTAAATAAAAAAAGAATTGCCAGATTAATCGATTATGAAAATAACCGTTAGTTGCAGCACTTAAAACGTATCACTTTGCCTTGCATTTTCTGTTGAACTGTTTCTTTAAATGCTAATTGGGGTTAATGTGAAAACAATTTCTTTCATTGTATTGTGTCTCAGAGCTTTATTGTTTGGCTTTGGGATATATCCAGGTACTGTTCTCTATTGTTTTGTGCTGTGCCAGATAGAACAATGTGCGCAAGACCCATTTATTTTTTTTAACACTGTTCTTTTTTCTGCCTGCAGTGCAAACACAGTCACCAGTCTTGCAGGGCAAGATGCTGGTTCCCATGGCAACAGTGAGGGCTGCTCCTGCCCCTTCTCAGCAGTTTCCCTTGGTAGCCCCTCCTCTTCCTGTACAGAATGGAGCACAGGCGGGAAGCAAGGTGTGATCTCAATTGTTAAACTTTCATCTAACAATCATATCTCATGTGGAATTGATATTTCAAGCAGTGATTACTAAGTCTCACCTCTTATCTCTCCATCCAGATTATACAGATTGCTCCCATGCCTGTCGTCCAGTCTCAGCTCCCATCTGCTGGACCAGTGCAACCCGGGAGCCCGTTTTCTGTTACTATGGGAACAGCTACAGTGGTCGCCCCAGGCTCTACCCCGTCTCAGACGGTGCTGCTACCACCCCCACCTACAAGGTATAACATCCACTCACTTAAACTCACCTAGCAGCGCACACAAACATCTCCCCCACTCAACTCCCACACTCCTGAAGCTCTGCGCCACTTGAAAATAGCCCTGACTTTTTTATCTTGTGCCTGTTTTTTTATCTTGTGAATGTAACTTTCTCTCTCACAGAATCACTTATGTACAGTCCACTCCTGGGGTTCCCTCTCCTTTGCCATTAGTTCCCATGACAACAGGCTCCTCCTCTCAGGCAGCTTCAGCAACACCTGGATCTGCTTATGTGCCATCGCCTTTGCCAACGTTTGCAGCGATTGCTCATCCAGGACAGGCTATGGTGCAGCCACTGATTGCAGGTCAGTTGAAGCCTTACTGGGTTTAGAATGGCCTGATCATTGTCATATATAATTTAAAAAATGTATTTAAATACAAATGAAGCTTTTTTACCTAAAATCACTTTGCAAGTGTTAATATTGAAAGATGTCTGTCAAGTTTATTGCATTGCTCCTGTGTTCTCCTCCACCAGGTCAGCCATCTCTGCTTGCCCCAGCCCAGTCACCCAGTGCCCCTCACGCTTCAGCCATCACCACCATATACACCCCAACAAATGTGACTTTGGCATCCGGGGTGGTGTCTATGGCGACGGTGTCACCCAGTGTGGTGTACACCGTGTCCAGTCCTTCTAGCCTGTCTCCCCACATCCTTCCTAAACACACCACAACAAACTCTGTGACCTCAGATAGGCAGGGGAACGTGCCATCACACTCTGAGCGTCAGCTGCACCAGGATAGAGCACCTGACCGGCAGCATGCCGACGGCATGTATTCACAATCCTCTGACAGGCAGTCGGAGAAGATCTCAGTCTCTCAGATGGACAAACAGTTCCAGGCCCCCAGTAAAAGCAGCAGCAGCTCAACTGCTCCCCCGCCAGGATCTTCAGTGCCATTGCAGCCTGGGAGCCCTGCTCCACCCTCTCATCCTGGTATGAGTCTGCATTAGAAATAAATAAACTAAAGCTGCTATCTTCAGTTGTAATTCATATTTAGACTGGACTGGTTTTTGCTGACGAGTTTTTATGGACACAAAGACAATAGACACTCGTGACGAAAGATCCCAGTCCATTCTGAATAAATTCATGAAATTACAGACATCCTTTGTTAATAATTCAAAACATTTCACAACCAGTCCTTGTCTAAATAATACCGCTTATTCTTCATAACTGTCATCTCTCTTTAAACAGGCAGTGCTCCTGGCACTCCCAAACTTATCACAGCAAGGCCTCCTCAGAAGGTGAAAGCCACAGTGGCCAACATTCCTGTGGGCAGCTATGATGGAGGGGGAAGAGGAAAAGAGAGGGAAAAGGAGAGGGATCGGGAGAAAGATAGAGAACAAGATAAGGACAAAGATGGTGGGAGTCGATTCTCATTCGAGGTGGACAAGGCGAGTGAGACCAGCTCCCCTGCAGCCCTCCCACCAGAGGAGGGGACCGCAGAAGGCACTTCTCACTCTGTAGCGGAGAGCGGTCCTGCCAGTGGGCGTGGCAAAGAGGCAAGCGCCAAAGAGGTTAGGTCAACAATATTATAAAAAGATTTAATGGTGATTATGGTGTTATTTAAAGGGACACTCCACTTTTTTTGAAAATAGGCTATTTTTCCAGCTCCCCTAGAATTAAACGTTTGATTTTTATTGTTTTGAAATCCATTCAGACGATCTTCGTGTCTGGCGTTACCACTTTAGCATAGCTTAGCATAATCCGTTGAATTTGATTAGACCATTAGCATCGCGCATGATATTATGCAGCACCTGAAAATAGTTCCCTTTAGTATCTTTCAATAGCAGGGGACTATTTTCGGGCACTGCGTAATATCATTGCGCCTGCTGGAGCCATGTTACGGCAGCAAAGTCCTTGATTATTACGCCAGAATGAGAGTATAGTTCCTAGCCATATCTGCCTAGAAAATGGCAACTTTTAATTTTCTGTGTCGGTCTTAGTACACGATGTAACTACAGAAGAGTCAAGGTTTAAATAGGAAAAACATCAAAACTCTTTGGTTATTTTTTAGCGTAATGCTAATGGTCTAATCAGATTTAATGGATTGTGCTAAGCTATGCTAACAGTGCTAGTGCCAGACCCGGAGATCAGCTGAATGGATTCCAAAACGATAAAAATCAAGTGTTTAACTCTAGGGGAGCTGAAAAATAGGAATTGTGGAAGTGTCCATTTAATTCTGATATCTATAACCAGGGATTTAAATACTGGTTTATACATAGTTATATTTTGCATAAACTGCTTTGATTCACCAAAAATAATTCATTGTAACAGTTTTAACATAATAGTGCTGTAAGTTTATTATTACTATATTAGTTATAGGGATAAAAGTATTTTTAAAGCAGTTACCAAAAAACATGTAAATCTGCTACAAGGAAAATATTTTAACCAATGTTCTCGTTTTTTCAGGACTCCTGTCCTTCCTCCCCATTACCTCCTCCATCTGGATCAGATCCTGCTCAGCCTCACAGTGATAAAGATGCACCACCTGCTAAAAAAGTCAAGGCTCGCCCCCCACCTCTCAAACGACCATTTGATTCTGTTGACAGGTGTGTTTCATTGTTATGCGTTTTATCCTTATGTTCCTATCTATGTACGTCTATTGAGCCACCTGTATGCCTACATGCGTTCATAGATAGAGGATGGATTCTGATTGGTTGCTTGTAAAAATAACATCTCATCATGATGGTCATGTGTGCAGGGTCCTGTCAGATGTGTACTTTGAGGAGCGCTTCGCAGAGCTGCCTGAATTCCGTCCAGAGGAGGTTCTGCCCTCTCCGACCCTGCAGAGTCTCGCCACCTCCCCACGAGCCATATTGGGCAGCTACCGCAGGAAGAGAAAAAACTCCACCGGTGAGAGTAAACGCAGACCTGCGCACTTATCAAGTTTAAATGATTACTGTGCATCTTTTGTGTTCGATACTTAACAAACCTTCAAACCCATTCCTGTATGCAGACTTGGACTCATCCACCGAAGATCCAATCTCTCCTAAAAGAAAAAGCCGTCGCAGATCTAGCTGCAGCTCAGAGCCCAGCACACCTAAAAGCGCTGCCAAGTGTGAGGGGGACATTTTCACCTTTGAAAGGCCAGGTAATTTTCTTTCCCATAACCTCTCATTTAAACCATAATTGTACGTTTCACAGCAATGATTTATGCTTTATTGTTTCTTTATTCACTCGCTTTATCTCTATTCTCTGGTGCAGATGGAGAGGATATACTGGGGGAGTTGGAGTTTGATAAGGTGCCCTATTCCTCTCTTAGGAGGACTCTTGATCAAAGAAGAGCTCTTGTTATGCAGCTATTCCAGGAACATGGCTTTTTCCCCTCAGGTAACACCCATACCCATGTAGCACTGTTACTAAAATGAAAAAAAAGTAACAATTATCCAGTCACAATACATATCCAAATGAAAACTGATGTTATAATGTTTTTAGAGAACTTTAATCTGTATTTAGGGTTGGCAGCTAGGAGACCGGAGACTAAATCTGGTTCAAAAAATCTTAGGATAATTCAAAATTAAAATAAATATTTTTTTAAAGTAAGTTTGTCAAAAATGGTAAACATGAATTGGGTGTCCATGGATCCGTAAAGGTTAAATACCCTACATTAGACAACAAAAAGTATGTATGTAGCGTCACTAACGCCCTCATTCTTCTGCCCCTATCTGTCAATCAACAGCTCAAGCTACTTCTGCGTTCCAGGCGAGATATGCAGATATCTTCCCCACTAAGGTGTGCTTACAGCTCAAGATTCGCGAGGTCCGACAGAAGATCATGCAGACGGCAGCTCCGTCGGAATCGCCTGGCATTTCAGACCCCTTGTCGTTACCGGGACCTTCCGGGGCAATGCCCAGTGAAAGAGGGGGAGGGACTGAGCCTCAGGAGAAAGAAGCAGAGAGAGAGGGGGAGCTGAACAGCCAAGAGGAGCCCAGAAACGCTGGCGATTCACAGGACTCCACCAGATGAGGTTGATGGACAGCTGAAAAGAGAGATTGAAGAGCAGAACTCTCCCCTCAACATCTGCATAATCCACATTTGTTGTCTTGTCTCTGCTCAGAAGGATGCGCTACAGACGTGCAAAATTTAATGGAGCAGATAAGGGGAGAAGATTGGGGTGTTGAACCTTAATTCCTCAGTATTTTATGTTGCTAAACAAACAATTTCAAATAAGTTACATTGATATACATAAAGACATTTGCATACACCTCTGTGCATCGTCCTAAATATACACACTTGAATTTACAGCATTATATTAGTCTTTAGGCTTCCTTTGGACTTTGAGAATAAAGGATTGTGGGCACGTCCTAAGCCAGTGATGTCACGCCGTTGATGCGTCTAGAAGGCGGGACATGTGAGGGCACCCAATCCCTTTTAAGACTGAGTCGTGTTTTTATGGCCTGATTGGCAGTAGCTTGGCCACTGGTTTTTTATTGGCTCACGGGTTGCTGCCGGTCATTGTGAGGCTGGCCTCCATTGACTGAGTTTAAGTGATAATGAAGACTTTAATTTTTGATATTTTGTTTGATTTTTGACTTTTCACGGAAAGCTTTGTTAAGGCACTGAATACCTTTGATGAGGGACTCGTTTTGAACCGTGTGCTGCCATTCACAAACCTTTGCATCCTATGATTGGCGCGAGTGGTTGTCAGTCAAACTGGATTCATTCCAAAGCCTGTGATTGGCTAGCCATGAAGGAAAAAGGTAAAGGAAGGGAAGTCAACAGGCACATTATTGCCCTTGATTTATGTTTTTCCATATATTAAGAGATTCCACGTATTTAAACATTTCTCTACCTACCATTTTTGTATTTTACTTTTCATGAGCTGGTGAACCACGGAGCAAGGAGAATGTCTGGAATATATTAAGAATTTACATCTTAAGAATTGTTATTAATGTTTTAGAGAAAGACACTTGATTTTCAGCACACTTTTACAGGTCATTATGTTATCAAATTTCTCATTATTACTGTTCTTATTAATGTTTTGTTGTTCTTGTGGATCAGATCCTTATAATCGATATAATACTGTATTCCTATTATTATAGTATACACTCTTTTTTTTTTTAGCAGAAACAGAGATGAGTTTAGGTGTGAAGAAATAATTCTCCACCCTCAACCTTCCCTCCTAGAGGCACTTCCACTACTTTCTTTAACATTTTCTTCATTTCTTTATATGTTTCTTACCAGAAAGTAATTACATAGGCTTTTATGTCAGTCACTCCAATTCTCATTCTGGTAGTTATACTAGTTATTTTTTATTCACCACTTACATTCCTCCCCTTCCTCATTCCTCTCTGTCACTTTATTATGATTCTTTCCTCAATCACTTTAGGCTATGAGGTGGGACCGGGGGCCATCAGTGGTGATCTGCAGCGCTGGTCTTAGTTGTACATAAATTAAAAGACTCAAAAAAACCATAATTGAAAGAAACAAAGCCAGTACAGAAAATGACATTGTTAAACAAAAGAGAAATAAATATGGTTATAAACTTTTCATACTGTGTTACCTTGTTTTGTTGATTTACATATTTTAAGAAAGAATTTATACTGATAAGCTCTGAATTTGTAACTGTATCTCTCAGTATACAATAAATAGATGTTCAAAAAACCGCCTTTTAATTAAAATGTAATGGCTTAATGACTTAAGTTAGATGAATTGAGCCGTACTTACAGTAATGGGGTGTGGGATACGGCAGTAGAATGTACCTGAATTTGTATGTATGAATGATTAAGTGAATGACTAAACTATGACTAAAGGGTATTGTCTTTTTTGTTCCAAATAGTTCACAAATTGATCCCTTCTTAAATTAAACAGTGTTGTTTAGTTGTTGCATCTTTAAAGTCTGTTTAGTAATATTAAATATTTATTCTGAGTTTGTCACACAACAGAAAAATCCGTTATTAACCCCCCAGACAAATTTAAATGATAGAACCCCCCAATAAATAAAAAAGTGATCAAAAACTGAGAAAAATAAGGGCATGCTGGGGACGTGCCTACTGTCGGCACTGAAATCATGCCCACTTGGGGGGAAAGCTGGCGACCTCCGGAGGTCGCATATGCAGGCTGCATACTTTACCAAGCCTGGTTTAAGTTAAAGGGATAGTTCACCCAAAAATAAAAATTATATCATCATTTACTCATTCTCATGTTGTTACAAACCTGTATAAATGTTTTTGTTCTAATGAACACGAAGAAAGATATATTGAGGGGCTCACGAACAGTTGGGTTACAAACATGCCACAAAATATCTTTCATCAGAACAAAATAATTTATACACATTTGTAACAACATGCGAGTGAGTAAATGATGACAGGCTTATATTTATTCTTAAACTGGTATGGTCCAAAACACTGACAAAATTCTCGTACAAAAGATATAATTATTCAATACCTACACTGTAAAAAAAAATCAGTAGAAATTACAATGTTATTGCAGCTGGGTTGCCGGTAATTTACCGTAGATTTAAATGTATGTTATTTACTGGCAAGAGTTTTGTTCAAAGTTAAATAAATTTTATATTTTAACAAGTCTTTATCTTTACAGAATAAAACTATACAATAATAGCCTCATGCAAAGCATTTTGGGAACCAGAAATCATCATCAACCTTTTTCTGTTTTTTGCTTCAGATTTTGTTTCCCAAAATGTTTTGCTTGATGCTGTTTTTTTAGTTTTACTCTGTAAAGACAAAGACTTGTAAATGTTAAATGTTCATTTAACTTTGAACAAAATGTTGCCAGTAAATAACATGAATTTAAATCTACGGAAAATTACCGGCAACTCAGCTGAAATTTCTACGGATTTTTTTTACAGTGTAGAGTTTGGCACAAGTCCCAAAAAGTCTAGATTTTTTATGAGATCATCCTACACTTCAGCTTTTATAAAATGTCCTGTCCAGCATTCCACCTTCTACATTCTGCTACGTCTTTGTAGCCCTGACGAAATGTTGCAAAACGTTTTTTAAACTGAAACGGTGATACGTTGAACACCCTGTTTTGATGATGCAAGAGTTGCAACTACAGCAGCTGAGAAGGCCAATCTTTGTGTTCTTTTTTTTAAATGTTTCCGGGACCTGATGAAATTGTTATGTTTAATACTGTGAAATACACTTGATGTTACAGTCACTGCACTTGTCGTCCAGAATGAATGACATTCCAACTTGGACGTGGGTGAAGCTGAGGTGGCTGGTTGCTGAAACCACTCCCAACTAGCTTGACTCTAGTGAAAGCAGTGGCTGTTCGCAAGTCATAAGGATATGACAAAAATTTACGATTAATTACAAATAATTGTCCACTTTGTAATTGTAAATAGGCTATTTAGAAATAAGAAAGTCTTTATGACGTATGCAGCCTACAAATGTGACCTCTGGAGGAGGCAGCCTTGCATCTGTGGAATGTTTGTGATTGTGTTAAAGGGACACTCCACTTTTTTGAAAATATTCTCATTTTGGAATTAATTTTGCTGATCTCCGGGTCTGGCGGTACCACTTTTAGTATACCTTAGCACAATCTATTGAAGTAGGCGCAATGATATTACGCAGCAGCTGGAAATAGTCCCCTTAAGCCCGATTTAAAGTTTTGCGTAAGCTCTACGGCGTAGGTTATCTGCAGCCTGTGTAGCTCTGCATAGCCTGACGTGCCCCTCACAAACTTTTTATCAGCGCGTCAGTTCTACGCAGACCGCAAGTGCTGTGATTGGTCCACCAGAACCCCTCCTGTCAGATACAAAAACTGCATCATAGGTATTTCGGTTTGCGACGGAGAAAACAAAGATAGGCCAAGTTGAGGAGTGATTTAACTCAAACTGTAACATAAGTTGCTGTTTATTTACTACCATCACTGCTGGTCTTCTCAAAACGTACACAACAAGTTTCAAATAGGAAAGATATCAAAACTCTTTCAGATATCAAAGTGACTTTGCTGCTGTAACATGGCTGCAGCAGGCGTAGTGATATTACGCACTGCCCGAAAATAGTCACCTTGGTTATTTCAAAAGCAGGGGACTAGTTTTGGGCAGTGTGTAATATCACTGCACCTGCTGCAGCTTACATCAGCAAAGTCATTGATTATTACGCCAGTTTGAGAGTATAGTTCTTAGCCATATCTGCCTAGAAAAATCACAACTTTCCATTTTTCGTCTGTCTTAGTACACGATGTAACTACAGAAGAGTCAAGTTTTAAATAGGAAAAATACCGAAACTCTTTGGTCATTTTTAGCGTGAAGCTAATGGTCTAATCAGATTGTGGTGCTAGCGCCAGACCTGGAGATCAGCTGAATGGATTCAAAAACGATAAGAATCAAATGTTTAACTCTAGGGGAGCTGAAAAATGAGCATATCTTCAAAAAAGTGTAGTGTCCCTTTAAGAGGCCGGGCTATGCCTGGTGCCTCCTGTGTGTCATGGAACCAACATTTTAGCCACACCCAAATAATCCTAATCACAGAAATGTGGATAAACTGTTTAACTGTGTAACAACTCTCTAAAATGACTTACACATAATTTAAAGGTATAATTCAGAATTTTTATTTATGGGTAACTAACTCTTTAAGAAATCCTTGTTTGCGTCCCACACCCACTCCAAGTTATCAACTAACACTGCCTTTATCTAAACACCTTCTCAGGGGTTCCCAAACTTGGACCTGGAGTGCCGGTGTCCTGCAGAGTTTAGCTCCAACCTTGATCTAAAATATCATAACATTAATAATTAAAATTATTGCAGGGCAGTATAATGCGTTACTACACCTGCATGTTCATAAACCAATTCCAGTGGAGGCAAGAGACAAACTGTTAAGTTTATTAACATCTCTCCAAATTGGCATAAGGATAAAAAAATGCTACAAATAACATTCAGTGTATAGACAGAGAGACATGTAATACTGAATGAAACATACTTCCTTTCACCATCGCAGTAATGACCTGACGCATAATGCAGATTTGTTTTTGTACCCACTTTTCCATGTCATTCATCTTGTTCTTCTCAAAGTGATTCTTTAGCTCAGCATCTTTGAAGTATAATCTGCTGTCTCTGGTACCACACAAGAAGGTCAGAATGTTCATGGGGCATCAGTGAGCATGTCATCCCTTACAGAAAAAGCACATGCATTTCACATGTTTTTCACATGTTGTTCACATGTGGTCACATGTGACCACATGTTATCACATGTGGACAACATGTGCTCACACGTGGACAATTTATGCTCACATGTGGAAAATATGTGCTCACATGTGTACAATATGTGCTCACATGTGGACAATATGTGCTCACATGTGGACAATTTATGCTCACATGTGGAAAATATGTGCTCACATGTGGACAATATTACCACGTGTGAACAACATCTCACCACATGCTGCAACATAATAGCGCACATGTGGAACATGTTATAACATAAAGCACATGTGAGAAATGTCTTATATAATGCAATAGTTTCAACATGTGGATCACATGTTACCAAACCACAAGTAGGCTAATGTTTGCGTAAACATCAACTTTTGGCTTTACTGTGCATCAACAAGTGTGATAATGTGTACTTTGGTTCCAATGATAAATTATATAAATACATTTGAAATCTGCATAAAGGCAATATACACACAAATGTGGTGGCAGATTTTTTTAATCTTTATTTTGACAAAATGATCTATTTACAAAAATTGACAACATATTTTTAAACAGATATTTGGTTGCTGGCAGGTGGCAATGTTGTAATAGAATAAGACTTAATATTTGGAGAAGGGTTTGCAGACATTATTGTCAGTCCTAGTTGCAATAAAGGCAATGGAAGCTCCTTTGTGTCATCACCTTGTCATCATCAACCTGGAAAAAAGCCACCCTGTTAGTTACAGTGCATTATCATGAAAAAAATATGCATGAAAAAAATATGCATTAATTGCAAACTTGCATATCCAAGGAACACAGAATTATTTGATGGCTCTGCTGTGCAAATAAGGGGTATATTGATCCGCATTTAACCAATCCCAGTGAGCATGCGCAAGCACACACGCACGCAGGCACACACGCGCACACACTCCTCTTTTTTTCTAGGCGGTTCCAATCTGTTCTGTGTATTCATCTTTTTTTTACAGTCTGTCGTATTCATTCATCCAGATCATCCAGTCAAAAGGCTTTTTCGACTTCATACGGCGCCAAAAGAACTGACAGGCTGACGATGACGTCAAAGTATCGCGAAAGCGATTCGAGGAGTCTGCTTTCAAATCGCTCTCGCGGAACTTTGACGTCTGTCAGTTGATCTGGTTTAATGTGATTCGCGCTCTTTATCCGTTGCAACTTGCTGTCTGAGGTAAATAAGACGAGAAAGTTGAACCTTGCTCATTAAATGGATAAAAGAAAACCATGTAAGAGTTGGTTTGGATAAATATGCGAAGGACAATAAATGTTAAGTGACCCAAAGACGGTTGGTCTTGTGGACAACGAGGAACAAACCGCCTAAAGGCGGTTGGAAAGCGTTTCCAGCACAAATACTCAACGTGAACGGTAAGTGAATTTCATTTAATTCGTTTAATTAACTTTTATAGGTTTTAAGTCGCCTCATGTTAAACATGTTTATTTGATAAGTCATGTTTAACATGCTACGCAGACTGCTATTTTTAAATGTTGAGCTAACATAAATGGGAAATATAACAAAACGCGCCTCGCGCCTTAAACTGAACTCAGACCAGCGCTTGCACAGCAGTCTGATAGGACCGATCTCCGAATTGATACACGTGATAAAACCACAACCTGTGAGTAAAGTTGTAAAAAAACTATGTCGTTTGATAGCAAAAATATCTACAACAATGTATTTTTGAGGTGATTCCTTACTGACAGGAAAGTTCATCTGACAGAAATAGGTTTAAGTTAATCAGCTAACTTATTTTTAACAAATAAATTTCCTTTATTAAAAAGGAAAGTCTATAAATATTTTGATGCTTTCATTTATGTTATTATTTTATACTCTGCAAGATACTGTTGTATAATCACTTTTGCTTTACTTCAATACAGAGAGCCTTGGGTAAAAAAAGGCAGAGTACCAGTCAGTGGTTAAAGACACACAAAATGTGGACATCAAAACAAATGGTATGTTATGCTATAATTGAGAGATATTGTCCTTCAAATCAAATATTTAATACATTTCCTTTGTCATGCTCTCATTTTGTCTCTTTTCTTATATCTTTTCATATATTACTCTCATGTGTCCTCTGTCCTTTTAAATGTGCTTTGGTGTTTTGTAAGGCTACATTTGCTCGTGAGGAAGATGATAACGAAGAGGATGAGACTCCTTCAAACCAAAAGGTGAATATGCAACCCGGTATCACCCCAAATTAGGTACGTTTACATGCAACCAAATAATCCGTTTGTAATCATATTGATGGCTCAATCGTATTGAAAAGTCGTAAACACCTTAATCAATATGATTGAGGACGTTCGGATGCAAATTGGATCGTATTGAAGTGGTGTACTCCGATCTGTGATCCAATCAGCAGGAGAAAAGTATGCATGTAAACGCGTGAATCATAGTATTTTCTAAATCGGATGCAAAAATACATTGTGCAAATGCGCTGAACATTTGTGCTCCAAGTTCACGTATTATATTTACCTCTTATATCACATGATTCTCGTCACAGAAACATGCAACAACAAGGTAATGCATCACGTAACGTTAATAGGGTCACACGCTGTGCACGCAATGTACTAAATTCTGCAGCGTTTATGTGTACTTTTAAAACATTAGGCTACTTAAAGTAATTAATATAGCGTTGTGCCTTTTAAAATGTGTGTTTTCATTACCTATATCTGAAAACTTCTTAAGAACAACTTTCTAACTCAGTTTTAACTTTTATCCAGAGATAAAGCGTGGACTCGACGAGAGATGCTGTCCGCAGCGTAGCGTGGCCAAGTCCTCTGCTTTTTTTCGAGTTTAGATTTGGGCTACTGTTTAAACTGTTTCCAGCAGTTGTTTTTTCTGCGGGTTAAAGATTAAATTATTTAGTTGCTTAGTTCTTGGTATTTGGGCTGTGAATAGTCAGTGGGCTTTTGGGCTAGTTTTGAACATCCATTCGGATGGTTTTGATATGCGAGTCTGGCAACGCTGGCGGTGTGCTTGTGCAGACTGTCGGTTCGGATTCTATATAATGTACATGTAAACGAACATTTAAATCAGATTGCAGTGTTTAGGGTGCATGTAAACTGTATCGTCGTAACTTTCAATCGTATTGTCGGATTGACAAAATTTTGTGCATGTAAACAGAGCCATTGTGTAATAGACAGTTTGGTCCACTAGAGCACGGTTTTTTCAAACTGGGGTCCCTCAGGTTGTGGTCTAACTGTACGTTAACACTGCTGCCGACTTGAGCTTCCAAAAAAGCTCAGGCCGCCTGGTCAAGGACATTTGTCAATAAGTACGCGGAAGCTTGTTGACGCTTTGGCCGCTATGAAGTCTTTGTCACCATGAAATGTTTCTTCGGAATCAGCTAGCGAAGAATGTCTAGGCTATATTCCGATTGGTTGCTGGTGTTTTGCTGCTGCTTGCCGCTGAACCCCGTCATACCTCATTACCATAAAGTTGAGCTTCTTTCAACTTTTTGATTGATGCTCTGGTCGCTCAAAACGCGACGCCGATGGATTTGACGCTCCTTGCAGCTGATAGAAGTCAGCTTTCATTGTAAATGAATGACTTCCGGTAACTTTGGAAGCTCAAGTCGGCGGCGGTGTGAACGTACAGTAAGAGATTCCCCAGCAAATTTCAAGGGAAAAGACAAATCAAAAATGGTAAACGTATACACAGTAGTAGCAAAGTATTTGAGTTTGTAAAAAAATTGCTGAAAACATAATTACAATGTTTCTTTACAAAATATGGATAAAAACTTTAGGAAACGGGTCTCTCGCTAAAACTTTATCATATGGGGTACTAGCTATCATACCGTTAAAAAACTCCTGCACTAGCAATACCTGGGTTTGTAAACAGCTGATAGATGTGCAATTTTTCATAATCATTATTTAAAATACTGCTGACCTCAACACTCCATACACTTCTTTTTCAGATAGTGGATGATTCACACTCAACTGCAAAGCAATGAAAGGTAAGCCAAATAAAACAGAACCTGTTTTGTTTACATTCACTTGCTTAAAGGGATAGTTCACCCAAAAATAAAATTAGGGAAATTGACCAACTCTCCTGTTGTTACAAACTTGCATCATTTATTTGTGCTGATGAACACAAAGGAAGATATCTTAAGTAATGTTTGTAACCAAACTGATCAGAGGCCCCATTGACTTCCATAATAGGAAAAAGAATACTAGAAGTCAATGGGGCCTCTGATCAGTTTGGTTACAAACATTACTCAAAATATCTTCCTTTGTGTTCATCAGAACAAAGAAATGTATCCAGGTTTGTAACAACATTAAAGTGAGTAAATTATGACCATTTTGGGGGGAACTATCCCTTTAATTTAGAGGTGCCCAAACTAGGGCCAATGACCTTTAATTTGGCATGTCATGCCACGTGAGATAAGGAAACATCATTGACGCAGATGTTCATATTTCTAATTAAACAGTTTTTAAAATGTAATTTTTTTTGTTTTATTTGTACATTACAAAAATGTAAATTGAAATTAAATGCAAGGAATTAAAATGAATACATTTATTTTTAATGTACATGGATACTTGAAGGTGTGCATCACGAAACTCAACGAACTCAGGTACCCTGCACTATAGGCTAATAATGGGGAGGTCGAGGGAGTGGCACACAGACAAAGGAAAATGTAAATGTAAAAATGATTGGCAAAATTATTTTCTCAGTTACCTTTGAAAATAAAACTGTATTAGTTATGCATAAACAGTAGTGCTGTGTTCAAAATATTGATACGAAGATACATCGTCATGAACGCCTGACGATGCGCGCATATATACCTCACCTTCCGTATCGATTCGGATGCACTTTTGAAGGTAGCATGACGAATCGCTGTTGATCGAAAATACGCATATGACTCGCGGAATATGTAGAGTTAAAGTTAAAGGGCGCACGGGTCTGCACAACTTGCAAACTTCTATTAAATACAGTAGTATTAGGTTTGACTGCATTTGTATACATATATTCATAGATATAGAATAATTAAATGAGAGACAAATATAATGCTTAGAGTAAGGCACTATATTTGTAAATCTGCTTTAAAAAAAACTTTATTTAAGTATTACTTAAAGTATTTCTACGAATTACCCCAAAAGCTAATAAATGAATGTCAAACACACAACAGTTACAACACTGCTTATTCAATGTATAATAAACAGATAATAATAATAATAATGTAACTAAATTCTGAACAAAATGTAATTCAAAATATTATAGTATTGTGATGTGCATCGTATCGTGGCCTTGTATCTGGATATGTACCGTATCGGGAAATTGTTGGCAACAAAGTAATGTTGGCTTATTTATTTTTTAAATATTAGAAATTTATAAATTAGGAGAATCAGGGCAACTTTAATTTTAATATATAACACAGCAACATTTACTTTAAACTCTCGGCTCTTAGTCAGGTTGGATTTTTGGCCCTTGGTAGAAAAAAGTTTGGGCACCCCTGCTTTAATGTGCAAAAAAGTATATTTTAGACAGGCAGTAAAAGTTAAGAGAAAACAAAACACAATTCTTTGTTTGTCTCTTAGTTGTACTGAGCAAAATTAAAGAAGCATAGGTTTTGTTCTTATTACTTTCAGGGCAACAAAAGATTCTACAAAGTTCTCCAGGCCTTTAAGGGCAAAGTCCACCCTTACAAGAAAATTCTGTTGTCATTTACTCACCCTTATGTCGTTTCAATTCCATACACTTATGTTACTCTGTGGAACACAAAGAAAGGTATTTCTATAATACCTAGTAATATAAACAGATTGAAAGATGAACAGAATGTAAGGTTTTACTCACAATATTGAAGATTGACATAATGGTAAATTGGTAAATAATGTTTATTTTGGGGTCATCTGTCCCTTTAGTTGTTACACTATTGTATTTAAAATATTTTTCCAAGGTGGGCTGGCCTGTTAATATAGGATTATGTTTTTTTTATCTTTACAGAACACATCTGTCACTAAATTGAACCCAGTCACCTTGGATTATGCCCAAAAGTGTGAGAATTACAAGAAACTCACCAGAACTGTGATGGACTCCATTTCCACCTTAGAAAAAATGACAACATGCTCCGTCACAGGGAAAAAAGGGACCACTGGTGAACAAAGACAGAGTCCTGACAGAGAAAGTGAAGCTAGTAATAGGTAAGGATGTTACAATATTGTGAGTTTTGGGCAAATTATAGTTTACCAACTTGTTTACACAAATATTATTCTTTTTAACTATTACATTCCTATTCTAATGTTGCTTTTCCATTGCATAGTAGGGCTGTCACTTTTGAGAAAAATCAGATTCGAACGGTTTCGAATATTATGCAATGTATCCGAATATATTAGAATATCTAGCAACCCATGGCATTTTAAGAACCGGATGGTTTATTTATAGTTCGAATACGGATATTTCACGTCATGTTTGAATGCATATTCGAATATCGAATAAAAAGTGACAGCCCTATTGCATAGTACCCCACGGTTTGGTTTAGTTTGGGTCGGGTCTGCTTACTTTTTGGAGCTTTTCCATTGGGTGCAGTACATAGTACCCGATACTTTTTTTCGTACCACCTCGGTTGGGGTTCAAAGCGACCCGAGCTGATACCAAACGTGATGCGAAAACACTGTAGATCACTGATTGGTCTGAGAAAATCACGTCATCCTATAATGTAGATTAGCTTTACCTGTGCTAGCTTGCACTGTCTCGAGCAAACATGTTGTCATCTGTGCTCTGCTATAAGTTCCCAAACTCCCTTTTAGCGATGAAAAACATCCACAAGTTGAGAATCAGGAACACCATAAAAGTTTTTTCCAAACTTGCAGTTTTTGGCAGAACATTCACATCGAGCACTTCAGCATTATATGCTTAAATGCAACTTCATTGAGGCTCAGCGGAGCGCCGTCGACTGACGCCGCGGTGTTTGAACAGAAACTGTCATGTGAGACAGAGGTAACGTTAGTGATAAACGCGATGTGCAAACATCTATTTGTGGTGGCCAATTTTAATTTTGTGGCGGACTGAGAAAATAATAAATGTATGGAAATGTACAATGATGCTCTCACTTGTATGATGTCACAGTCTGCAGCGCAAATATAACGACACCCCTATAATCCCTCCCACTAGGAAGTGATACTAAACTCGATGGAAAAGCTAACCACGCCAAAGTGAGGTGAGCTGACCCGACCCAAACTAAACTAAACCGTGGGGTACTATGCAATGGAAAAGCGCCATAAGTGCAGAGTAAGATCATACACCAATACAAATAACAATACTTACTAGGGTTGGGTATGAAGAATCAGTTTCATTTTAGAACCGATTAAAACTTTAAAGAACCGGGGATTCGTTACGATGCACGCATTTTGATTCTTTTGATCGATTCCTGACTTTTCTCATGCATTCTCGCATGGTGAAACAGTAGTGAGCATTTTATTGTTGTATCTACCTGTATATGCCAGGACCTGCGACAAGAACAGGTGTTTCATTATGCACATGCATAGTTCATCATAATCAATATTTAAAAGTTGTAATGCTAACCAAATGCTGCCATAACCACAAAAAATAAATAAACCCACACGATCATGGTTTCATAATCGATCGTCGATGCCACATTCAAGTGGCCATTCCTACAAAGACCATACAACTAAAAACAGCTAATCCTGAAATTCAAAAAGAAAAAGTAAATGCTATCAAGAGAGACTGATGCTTGTATTGCTCTAATCTTTATTTATTTTTATTATCCTAAAACAGGGAGCCTGCTGGAAGAGAATCTGAGGACTGATGCACATATAACAATGGACATGCATAAAGACACATCTCTAACAATGGACATGCATAAAGACACATTTCTCTCTCTCTCTCTCTCTCTCTCTCTCTCTCTCTCTCTCTCTCTCTCACATACACACACACTCAGATATACAGTTGTTGTTGTATGGACAGCATTTTATTGATACTTGTTTTTTTATGAATATGTTTGGATACTTCTTATAATTTTCTGTATGTTTGCAAATAAATTCTCCATTTGAATCAGTTTTTCCTTACAGTAAAATGTGTCTTATGTCAAAGTCACATCATGGTGCCTTTATTTTATAACACCGACATCTTAGCAAGATTATAGCTTACCCTTGGGGTCAAAGGGTGAGTTTGAGTCCTGGGTTATGATAAGCAATTGTATGGCCTACTTTATATACTTTAACTCTCAAGTTCACATGTAAAAAAATACGTGATCACATGAGAAACCCATGTGATCACATGTGCATAATGTGATGACAATTTTTTGTGCTTCACATGGAAATTCACATGTGATTCACACAAAAGTGTTCCAAAAGCACACATTTCCCATGTGCAAAACACATGTTCTGCATGTGATTCTAACATGTTTTCATGTGTCACATGTGATTTTAACATGTTTTCACACAATAAATTTCACATGTGAAATATGTGCTTTTGGAACATTTTTGTGTGAATCCCATGTGAAACACATGTGATCACATGTGCATAATGTGGTGACCATTTTTTTTTACATGTGCCACATGTGATCCACTAATTTCACATGTGTTTCACATGGGATTCACACAAAAATGTTCCAAAAGCACACATTTCACATGTGAAATTGAAAGGGAATTTACATGTATTTCACATGTGAATTTGCATGTGCTTCACATGTGAGCCCATGTGTTTTACATGTGAGCCCATGTGTTTCACATGTGAATTTGCATGTGTTTCACATGTGAATTTGCATGTGCTTCACATGTGAGCCCATGTGTTTCACATGTGAGCCCATGTGATTCACATGTGAATTTGCATGTGTTTCACATGTGAATTTGCATGTGTTTCACATGTGAATTTGTATGTGCTTCACATGTGAATTTGCATGTGCTTCACATGTGAGCCCATGTGTTTCACATGTGAATTTGCATGTGTTTCACATGAGAATTTGCATGTGTTTCACATGTGAATTTGCATGTGTTTCACATGAGAATTTGCATGTGTTTCACATGTGAATTTGCATGTGTTTCACATGTGAGCCCATGTGTTTCACATGTGAATTTGCATGTGTTTCACATGAGAATTTGCATGTGTTTCACATGTGAATTTGCATGTGTTTCACATGAAAATTTGCATGTGTTTCACATGTGAATTTGCATGTGTTTCACATGAGAATTTGCATGTGTTTCACATGTGAATTTGCATGTGTTTCACATGTGAATCTGCATGTGTTTCACATGGGATTTTGCATGTGTTTCACATGGGATTTTGCATGTGTTTCACATGTGATCTCATGTGTTTCACATGGGAATTCACATGTGATTCACACAAAAGTGTTCCAAAAGCACACATTTCCCATGTGCAAAACACATGTTCTACATGTGATTTTAACATGTTTTCATGTGTCACATGTGATTTTAACATGTGTTCACACATTAAATTTCACATGTGCAAAATCACACACATGTGATCACATGTGGCCACATGTGTATTGCACATGTGAGCATGTGTATTGCACATGTGGCCACATGTGTATTGCACATGTGAGCATGTGTATTGCACATGTGCCCACATGTGTATTGCACATGTGAGCAGATGTGTTTTGCACATGTGAGCACATGTGTTTTGCACATGTGAAATACATGTGCTTTTTCTGTAAGGGATGTTATTAACTAACAAGTCGAGCATCCTTGCACCACTACACCAATGTGTGTCATTTTTACTTCTGAGTAAAAAGCTGTGCATTCATGCCTTTGTCATAAAAGTCTGAACAACAGTGGTATACAGTATGTACTGTGTCATCAACCATCCTACTACAGGCTAAAATTTTATTTTAGATCTTGCATCCTCTACATTGAGCCTCATTTTATGTCCATCACAAGCCACACATATTTTCCTTTTTTGGGAGTAAAGTAAAAATACATAAAACTGATCTAAGAGAGTGGCTGTTTGGTGATACACCTGTTAGCACAAATAAGAATTCAATGCATGTGAACTCAACGGTCTTAGATTAGCAACACATTTCTCAAAGATCACACCAATTGTCTATTCGACTCCCGGTGATCTTCCAGTTTGAGGTGATCCAAAATGGCCACTGGAATGTTGCATGGGTTTTATAGGTCTCACATTAACTGCAGGTTGTCTACAGTGATGGCCTCCATGTTGATGCCGCCCTCCAATGCAGTATGGTACAGCTCAATGGCCTCCGCCAAGTCTCCACTCGTCTCTATAATGGCAATTGGCTCTCCAAACTCATTACACATAATAGTGGGCATCCCTTGAGTCTGAAACGGAAAAAAAATCTCTTATTTCATTTATTAACTACATATAAATACTAAATATTTTATATAAGTAACAGCTGCCTACCTGTGACAGATTGGATGTTTGTATCTGAATGACTTGGGACTGTCCAAGCTGCACCTCCTGCTGGCAAAAACCTGGGACTGCATTTGTCAGGTCTATCTCAGAAGCCTCCACAACAGCAAAAGTCGCCGTGTCGATTTCTGCACTAGCGTCTCCATTTTGCTCCGGCTCCTGTTGCTTTTGGGTGCGATTGTGGGTTTTGCGGTGGTTCCTAAGGTTTGAGATGGTCTTGAAAGTCTTTCCACATTCGACGCAAGCGTGTGGTCTCTCACCCGTGTGTGTACGCCGGTGTTCTGACAGATGCATGCTCTGCACGAAGGCTTTATCACAGAACTCGCAGCGAAACGGACGCTCCCCCGAATGCGTGCGAAGGTGCTCACGCAGGTGCGCGTTTTGGCGAAACCGCTTGCCGCAGATCGAGCAAGGATACGGACGCTCTCCCGTATGAACTCTTTGATGTAGTGTAACACTCGAGGCCGAAACAAATTGCTTTCCACATACCAGGCAAGGGTGGGACTTTGCAGCAGAGGCGGCGGAGCCTCGTGGTCTACCTGGCCCAAGTCCGTGACTTAGCTGGTGCAGGCGAAGATTTGCAGAAGAGTTTAAACGCTTGCCGCAGATGTTACACTCCAGATTGGTTCTTAATACTGATGGAACATTCTGTTGCTCGACTGTCACATCTGCCTGCTGACTGCCAACCTGAGAATCCTGGGAAATGTTGTGTGGGTTTGTAAGGTTGGTATGTTGCTCCAGGCAATGCAAGTCTCGTTGGCGTTTGCGCAAGAACCCCTCAGAACAGTGTGAGCAGGGGTACGGTGCTGGTGATCCTGGGTGATGAAGAAAACGGTGCACTACGAGTTTAGCAGGACGGATAAAAGAGGCGGAGCAATCCGGACAGGGTGAGGGCATGGCATTGCCGTGAAGATGCTGACGGTGTTGACGGAGATTTGAAGATTGGCTGAAGGCTTTGTGGCAAACGTCACACCTGTACGGACGAACTCCGGTGTGTGTGAGTCCGTGGCGGGACAGATTAGCGAGAGATGAGAAGGTCTTTCCACACACACTGCACTGGAATGGACGCTCGCCCGTGTGAGTGCGCAGGTGATTGCGCAGGTGGATCTGCTTCTTGAAGAGTTTACCGCAGATGGTGCAACTGAAGCGTCTTTCAGCGGTGTGAGCGGTTCTGCGATGACGCAACAAACGAACCTGCGTGGAGAATCTTTTCTTACAAGTAGGGCAAGGGAATTTTTGTTCTTCCCCTGCAACAGGAATTTTGGAGTTGCTTTCCTCCTTTTCGCTTCCTTCCACTTTGCCAGTAGTTGAATGGTTTGGGTCACACGCTTGCATCCTTCCTCCATTTTGGGTTTGCTCGGCATAAAATCCGTTCTCGGTTGGCTCTGCGGACTGGGAGACCACAGCAATGCCTTCGATGAGAACAGGACCGGTCTCATCGGGATCTTTCAAAGGGGAAACTGAAGGTTCCTGACGTTGTTTCTTCCATGCAGCCTCTCGCTCTTTTGCTCTTTGAATGATTGACAGCGATGACTGCTTCGCCATAACAAACTACAAATGGGAGAATCATATTTTCAAAAGTGTGATCAATCTCATCGTTTATTTATCGTTAACGTGCAAAAGCTAAAATGATTAGGTTTGACAATTCATGTAAATGACAGATCATTAATGTAATCAGAAATTTATAAAAAAAAAAGATTTTCTTTAAGCTCAGATGCAAAAGCCGCTAAATGCCACCCCTGTCAAAAATGAGAAAATGATATTAACCAAATGCTCTCGGCACATACTGTAAGCTCATTAAATACCTTCACTTCAAAATTTGCTTAATCCCAGCCTCAGGCCATTAAAGGCAGGGTGTGTGATTTTTGAAAAACACTTTGGAAAAGGGAGTCGGGCCGACTACCAGAACACTTGTAGCCAATCAGCAGTAAGGGGCATGTCTACTAACCAACGTCATTGCCTGGGTTAGGTATGTGTGGGGCGGTTCTATGGAAGCAACTCTCCATTGATACCCATGTTGAAATGCCCAACTTTACAGCAGAAATAAATATGTTTACAGCCTGGTACAAAAAGTGTTTTTGGTCTATATAACTAATTTGGCAACTTTGAGGGGGGTTAGGGTATACTTTTTGTTACTCATTTTAACCCACATTATATTAAACCTTAAAGTTCTGCATAATTAAGGGAGTGGATAGGTGATAGGTGGATTGCCGCTGCTGTCCAGTCAGCCCAACCCACATTCCGCCCATTTGGCTATTTTCCGTTATCCGGGAATGATAAGCAATGACGTGTTTGCCAAGATGGCGATAACCGGTTATGCCCTTTTAAGACAATATGGCATTTCAATTACTGTCTAATAACCTTTTTATTGCCATGAACCTAAACATGAGAGCCTACCATATTTTCCAGACTATAAGTCATACTTTTTTCATAGTTTGGCTGGTCCTTCGACTTTTAGTCAGGTGCGACTTATATGTCAAAATTAATTCATAGCAACCAAGAGAAACCATTACCATCTACAGCCGCTCTATGCTGTAGGGTTGTGCCAATGGATGATATCATCATTCATCATGATGGTTGATGACCATGTTTCAATTTTGATGTTTCTGGCCAGAAATACCAACTTTGTCTAGTATTAATAAGCTGACAATTGAAGTGCTGGCTGCTCCCCGCGGTGCTGAAGACCCGCTCTGATGGAGTACTGGTCGCACATATGCACAGATATTTACGTGCAACCTATTATAACCTTTATATATTAAAATAAAAAAGTGCACAACTCTTCTTAATTGGAAGTAATCAAGTAAAATAAAGAATAATGATTATATAATAACGAATAATAACGAAAAATTCAATACCCCCGCCTAAAGATATCATCGTCCATCGTAACCATCGTTAACGTAACCATCGTCAACTGCTAATTTAGGGGACATCTCCCAACCCCACTATGCTGCTCCTGTATTTATGTAATTCAATGGATTCAGTGATGTGGAATGACTTTGGGACCTTTTTGAACTTGATTTGACTTGTTGTGTTAATTTAGCCTATTCAGCCTCCCAGGTATGTTCTGTATGCTATTTATTCTGTGAATAAATGGTAATGTTACGTTAACATGTACGGACACCTCTTCTTCCTGCTGTTCTGTGTGCCATTGTTTAGTTAAATAACTTGCCTTTCCAGATGAAATATCTGTTCTTGGGCTTGGACTATGTAAAATCATTTTCTAAATAAATGGCATGTACAGTCCAGTGCGATTTATATAATTTATAATACGGTAATAAAAAGTGCTCCTTTACACAAAAACAGTTCTTCATTTTCTTCATAAAAGTCAACTATTACCGGAGTTTCTGGTGCCAACGGCTCACGGATTCTGTGGGTGCGACGATGGTAAAGGAATTTGGTCATGTTGGTGAAGCTTTTAGCACAAAACGGACAACTGTGCAGTGGTTCAGATGTATGAGATTTCCTGAAATGAGAAAGACAGATAAGAATGCTAGATTTGATAAGAGGAAAAACAGAATACAAATCACAATCAGTTTGTGTGTGTGTGTGTGTGTGTGAGACTGACAGATAATACCAGTCAATTTTAACCTCGTGGTGACATTTTTTGGTTTCCATAAGGAAAACAGCTAATAATCGAAACTAATTGCTGTTTATATCAAAATGTAGCAAATTTTCTGTGACTGTTAGGTCTTGGGATTGGGTTGAGGTGTGTTTGTGTGTGGGGGTTCATATATGCTGTTTACAGGAGACACAGGAGGTACTGAACGACTTAAGAAAAAAAAAACATACTAAATGGTACTTTTTCATAAATTAAAGACTGCTAACAGGTTTTTGTGATGGTTGGGGTTAGGGACTGGGGTAGGTTAATGGGAATGGAATATAAATTAATGTGTGTGCACGCATGTGTGTGTGTTAATACCTGTGTATCATAAGTGTCATTTCTGTGGTGAAGCAATGTCCACAGTCGACACACAGAAACCGTGCCTCACCAGAATGTGTACGCATGTGTGTCTGAAGTGACACCAGTTTCTTAAACACTTTATCACACTCCGGGCACTCGTGAGTTCCTTGTTCGTGCACACGAATGTGTGCCGCGAGCCGATTGGCTGTGGTGAACGTTCTATTGCACTCCTCACACTGAAGACTGCTGGGAGAGATGGGAGATGTCAAACCCTGACCGGCAGAAAGGGCGCCTTGTACACGTCTCCCACCAGTGACTCTGCCCTCTTCTGAGCCGTCATTTCTTCTTTCGTCTTCCTTGGTCGCAGAACTGTCTTCATACCCTACCATCACCCCAGTACCCCCACTCTCCTTGTCCTGGGCTAAAAAGTGCTCCCCCTGGTGTTGGAGAAAATCCTCTGGCGTGCTGAATAGCAGATTACACTCGGAACACTCATAAGGATGGATAATTAAAATTTCCTCTTCTTCTCGCTTTACCACGTTCATCTGGCCAGAGGATGGGAGAAGGTTCAAAGTGGTCACGTTGTCCAGCCTGATAGGATCGGTAGGTAAGAGGGGGGCGAAGAGTTTGCCTTTTCGGAGAGCATTCGAGGCAGAACCGTCAGCGATAGCTTGGGCGGAGCAGAACTGTAGGCGGAGCATAGCAGAGGAGGAGCCAGACAGGGAAGCATTTGCTGGAACTAGCATAGCTCTGGCAGGGGCTGCAGACTTGGATGGAGCTTCTTGATCTCGAAGAGCCTGAAAAAAATAAAGGCATGGTCAAAGGTGGTACTAACAAGAACGTAAACTGTGCATATATATACAGACATCTATTTAAAGATAAAACAGACCTGGGCTAGGGTTAGGATCTGGCCTGCCCTTTGCTCATCCAAAACAAGATTTTGCACATTGTGCGACTGAACCTGAGTGACTGAGCCATCTGGCTGAAGAACAAATTCCTGAATCAAAACACAAAAAAGATTAAGACACTGCAAAGAAGGCAAACAAATAAGTGTTTATGTGCATATACTCACTGTTTCAGTGCTTAACGTGCTATGGGTACTGCTTCTGCTGTGTGTCTGCCTGTGTGCCAACCACAGATCAGGTGTGTCAAAGAGAGCCAGGCATTCCAGACACTGGTATTGGATTGGCACTTCTGAACTGGCTCCACCCACCTCTGTGACCTCACAAATCTCTGAAAATAATGCATTAGGATTTTGACTGTGATGATTCCCATCTCTAAGCTTAACCGATCATATAAAAAACCTCAAATACACAGACTCACCCTGCCCTGCCTCCCTCATGTGCAGCTCCTGATGAAGCAGCAGTTCATCTGGGTTCCTGAGGATGGCTCCACACTCCAGGCATTGATACTGGCTCTCACCAGTTTCAAAATCCTCATGGGTGGGCTGGACCTCATCCCCCTCACCTCCAGTGTGTATCTGTTGGTGCACTAGCACCTCCTCTAATGTATTAAAGAGCTGCTGACACTCACTGCACATATACTGATGCTCTACGTACTCCTGGTCATTCATGGTAACTGCGGTAGTTACAGTACTAAATCTGAGGGTGATACTTAAGATGTCAAAATGCTTGGTGTGCTAAGAGCAGATGCTGCGCAGTGTGTGACCATAAGCAGAGGTTATGAATTACAATGACAGGGTTCAGTATGCATTCTTGTGCCAGATATGAATCTCTAGCCACAAAATGACCTGAAAAGAAAGAGTAAAGCTTATGTAAGGCAAATATGGTCACATTTTTCTGAACCACTGTCAAGATTCACAGAGAAAGGCGCAAATACCTAAAACAGTGTTCCTCAACTCTTGGTTGGGACCTCAATATGACAAAAAAACTAAAACGAAAAATATCAATTAAATTATTTCTGTGTTTTTTTTATTTTTATACCAAAAACACTTATTTCTATTAATATTAAGCTCTTCAATAGGCCTTGAAGGCAAAAACTAATAGTCCACTGTCATGGACTTTGTAATTAGTCGTGCTTACCCTGTGGCGAACAGTCGGCGGCGCTCTTCAGATTTTGTCAAAGCTTCTGGAGCGCACCGCTGTGTCCTGATCGAGTCACCCCGCTGCACGGCGGTCGTCAGGCGGCGCTCTTCACTTTTCCCCGCAGGTCTAAGAGCGTTGTGCGAGGCCTTCTTTCCTCAGCCGTTTCCGAGGCTTTCCTCGTTGGGCAATCCCTCGTGGGCTCTCCACTGCCTCGCGGACGCTTTCTGGTGTTCAAAATGCTTTTCCCGCAGAAATAAACCGGTATTATTCCGCGCGACCTCCGGTTTGTTTATATATTTTGGTGAAAATACGATGGTGGATATGGAAATGCGCCGTTTGTCTGGCCTCTGTTCCTTGCTCTGTGCATGCTGCCCCGCCTCAAGGGATGCGCGTGTGGCTTGCGGAAGGCTGTCATTGGATGAAAAGGCTGTTTGTCAAACGGGACCCGTTTTGATAGACAGCCTTGATAATAACTAGCGATTAGACTAGCGTTTTACTTTACAATATGGAGGTAGATGATGCTTTCATTTTATTTGTATAGTGGGTAAATACCACATTATTATAGAATATTTTTTAAGTACAATTTTAATTTGTTTGTGTTATTTTTTTCATACACAAAATGTCCTGCCAATGAATATTTTCAAACTTACATGGGTGGTTTCCCGGACAGGGCTTATCTTAAACCAGTTAAGTTTAATATGCAACCGTTTTAAGTCAAAAACGAATTTTTTAAACACAAATGCAATGCTATGCTCAGAAATTATAAAATTATAATAATAATTATAATGAATTTTATTTCATTTAAGTAAATGTGAAATGAGTTCCAGCTTAATATGAACAACAAACTGCACATATGAAAAGAACTGTAATTAAACATACTATAACAGCCTAGGTCCCACTTAGTGTCATTCCAAAGAGCCATTAGTTTAAAACTGAGGTGGTGGGTATATGAAGTCTATGGTTGTAACTATGGTAACAATAAAATGCTGAAATTTTTTTTCCCTTAATGTCCAAAATCACTGAAATTACAGGGATTTTACACATGAAACAAAAACTAGTACATTACAAAACTAATAGATCTGTGGATTTGAGCTGCTTTCAGTTGACGCTTGATCTTTTCTTTTGACCCCTCTTTGGTTTAGCCACCGATCCATTTTTACGTTATTAAAACAGAATGGCAAGAACTGATATCACAGTTTTGCAAGTGCATTAAAAATCTATTTAAATAAGTGACGATTGTATAAACACTTGCCTAGTTTAGGTCATCTTTTGGCGGACCACTGGGGGGGTTTGGCGGACCACACTTTGAGAATTACTGCTTTAAGATATGTCAGTGCAAGTTGTTTTCAGTTTGGACTGAAAACAATGTGCATTTGTTAATAAATTGATCAAAAAGACTTGCAATGTTGTCAGCTCATTTCTCTAGCTAACATTGTTAAAGGCACATCAATGAACAATGTTACTGTGTTTAAATATGAAAGCATTTAAATCTCTGTTAATTGTTTTCCATGCTTGTAAAGGAGAGATTTTATCATGATTTTTTATGAATTCAATGGGATTTGAGTAAAGATCCATTAGCTCAACTCACTGGAAGAGTTAGGGTGAAATAAGTCATTACTTTGGCTAATATTGTTTGCCTGCACTCATACCATGTCCTTTATTATTGCATATGAACATAACAACAAGAAAGTTAATGCCATTATACACATGTAAATGATTTACATAATCAAAATAAAAACAATAACACAAAAATAGCCAGAGAGAACAAAAAAGAAACTCCCCTTAAATAAATGTTGTGGGTTTATTTGTATGTAAAAATTGGCCTACCACCAGACCACTTCATTTTATGTCTATGAAACTTTCCCATTACCACCAGTAATTGAATAATATATGCTTTATCCTTTTTTACCCCACAATCATTAACATATATCATTATATGTGACCCACCCAGTTTAATAACTGTAATAAATTTTCGACATCAGACCAAAGTATCTTTGTATAAATGCAATGGAAAATCATACTAGGTCATCCATCATGCATATAGCTGGAAATCTAACTAGTTCCAAATGGCTCCTAAACACTGCAGTTAAATTCGGTTGTCACCTTGGCTTGCCGTGCTTAATCCAACTGAGTAACAATTGCATACTTATTAACTCCAGAAAATTGCAGGTAGTGACAACCGTATTGATAGAAAATCTATGTGAGGACATGAGTAAATTTTTCATAACTGAACCGATCAATAGTGTCAGTAGCTTTTTGACAAACATTGTGTGATCCAAATGAATAAATGATGCCCTAAAAACTTTATGGTTCTTTTATTGCCATTGAGCTGCTTTTGAGGATTACACATGGTTTAAAACCACGTTAAAACAACTTCATTGATTTTAAGGCCATGTAAAGTCTGTAGGTCAGACTATTGTTAAAACCTCCTAAAACTGGTTTGGATCTGTAAAAACTAGATATGTTTTCATAGGCAATGTTACTGTAATGGATCAGACTTATTGTAGGACTAACCCAGCACAAAATGTAACACTATTCCGCTGATGTCAATGCAATGCGTTGTGTACTTGTTTTATCTTTACTGTATTACTTGTATATCATAAAATCCCTATTGTATCGTGTTTTCGAGCGCTTGTTGTGCTGCAGTATCTGTTCATGCAAGTTATTGAACTTCATTACCCAGAAGACAATGCGCACCGAGCGTCATTGTGCGTCAGCTCCAGTTGCCCAGCCACAGAAGAAAGGGAAGGCGCACAACATAACCCGTACTGTAGTTAATCAATCTTTATTTTTAACGATTATTATTGTCTAAATTGGCATATCAACAACGCGCCTGGGACAGTCTACCAGTACACTTTACCCCCGCTCTGGCACACTCGCAACCCGAAATGAGCGGCAGCGGGCGGCCCAGGACAAGCTCGTTTGCTGAGCCTCCGGGGGTCCCGGGAGCCGCTGCAGCCGCTACCGGAACAGCCGTCGCCGGTGGAAGCTCTTCAGGAAAACCGGGGGGCGCGCAGGCCTCAGGCGGGAGTTCGTCTGGTTTCGGGAACTTAAAGCTGGGCAGTAAGTACCGGTCAATGACATCATGCGAATTTCACAATAAATGTGATACAAATACACCAGAAAATGGCAATGTTGTGGACCCTGTAATATGATGTTCGTTAATTTGCTTTATTTCCACGATCGCTTTAACCTACTTTAGGCGGCTAACTGGCTACGCTAACGCGAGCTTGTTTTTGATCAAGGGCTTTGATTGCGCTAACTTCATTAGCTCGTAATGTACGCTTAAGAGTTTGTGTTAAACACATCTGGTATGATCAAAAACACCGCATCAATTTGACGTCTTTACAAAGCCTCTTTTAAAATATAATTCGATGTTGAATAGATGTTTAGACGTCGTTGAATTTCAAGATGTGCTCGTTTGCTAACAAAGCTCGGTAAGCGCTGCTGCATTTTACGGATTGGGGTTTCAATTTTTTATTTTCCTGCAGTATTTCTTTCTGTGTGTCTTTATATGTTTTAAACGCATCTTTATGGTCCGACTCCGTAACATTACTTTGACGGGTAATTATACAATTTAAGACAGGGATAATTTGTTAGCTTAGTTTCTGTATAATAAAACAGACAGAATCATTAGTTACAACGTAACACATATTTATTATTAACAACCGCCGATTGCACAGCAATATAATACATAATTTCAGGCGTATTCTTAATTACCATCGAGTAATTGTGAGCTCAAGTAAAAGGTTTGAGTAGCACAGTTTAAATGACTGCTTAATTCCTAAGAAGAATAAACCTTTTAATTTGGTCCTCTGTAAATGATTTCCAATGAATTGCAGTGCTAGCAGTAAATTTTCATATGCACTGGTACTGACTGCACGGTTTCCATGAGAAGTGGTGATGGGTGTTACAACTAGTAGTAATATGAGGATCTGTTAGGTGTATATACGCGCCTGTAACCCACAATCTTATGAGGAAAAACCCTGAACCAGTAGTTATAACACACAGCAACCATTGCTGTTATTGTCCACTTTGAAAAAATTACGTCTTTAGTGGTTTGGTTAAGATTGACCATTAAAACAGCATGACATATTGCCCACTGAATGACTGCATACTGAAATTATAATGCGGATATTTGGCACGTCTTGATTCACTTACATGGTGACAACAGAAACTGTGCTGATCTGATGGAAAATACTTAAATCAACTGATTTCTGTCATGCACCAAAATACTGTCTTGCCATGCAAGAAGATAAAAGATAAAGAAAGCAAAGGTAGTGAATAGTGATATGATATACAAAAGGCTTTTGTTTTTGTGAATCTGTCATTTCTTCTCAAAATCAACACTGATTGTAATTGAAAGACAAATTGGCACAATGTCTCCAGGCGGTTTCTCTTATCCAGGTGTGTTCTTGAACATAAGTAGAGAACATTTTTTAGCGTTTCCCCCATCTTTGTTCAAACAACCTAAGGGTGTGTTCCTACAGTTGCCCGTCACAAGCTTTGCTTCATGATCCATTGTATTTCATTTTCAGTTTGAAATATATCTCTGTGTGGAAATATTTGGAGTTCTGTACAAAACACAAATACATCTAATAGGCATTATTATAATAAAGTAAAATGATAAATACTTAATAATGCTAACTAAATGATGCTAGATTTCTAGTTAACTGTAAATGAGTATGACTAACAGTAGCCAGTTTGGGTAGGATAAGACCAATAAATAGCAAATGATCCATTAAAGAAGGCCTTGTTTCCGATCCAGGTTGATAACACAGCTGCTTATAAAACATAATGGAGCTGAGTAGGCTAGCTGTTAAAACGCCAGAATAATCGATCAGCCTGTCTGGAGTCTGCTGACTGGGCTATATTTAACATGTTTTCAAATTCATGTGGGTTTTTATAATACGCTACATAACTCCTCATGGAGAAAGGCAGAGGTTAAAAAGACATGGTATGTGTCTCCGCACCCCTTAATGTCCTTTTTGATTCCACTTCAATGATCAGATTTTTCAACAAAAGGCCTTGCATTCCAAGTGATAATTTTTTTGTCTGTTGCACTTGTAGGAGATAGTGGGAAGGTGACGACAGTAGTAGCCACGCCAGGGCAAGGTCCCGACCGCCCTCAGGAAGTCTCATACACGGACATCAAGGTGATTGGGAATGGTTCATTCGGGGTGGTGTACCAGGCCCGACTTATTGACAGCCAGGAAATGGTTGCCATAAAGAAGGTGCTTCAGGATAAGAGGTTTAAGGTAAGATGTGTGTTAGTCACTTACAATCTTGTGAATCCACAAAACGAATGTCTGTGCCGAAGTTATGTTTGTAATGGCCAAAATGACAATTTTCATTTGTAACCCACTTTCAGACCTCCTAAACAAAGCAAGTGTGAAAACACTGCATCGTGAATGTGGGTTAGATTACAGATAGAACAGATTGCACCCCTTCCCTATAGTGTGGGCGATATGCCCCATTGTGAGATTGTCCTATCGTCAGCCTGTAAGATCCCGATAAACGATTGTATCAGGGGGCGGGGCAGTAGTTCACTCGTTTATATATTTGTTAATTTTTTTACTTATTTCTAGTGCTGGGCAATATTTCGATAACGATAATTTTCTCAATATAAATATTTCAGATAAAACAATAATGACAGTTCAATAAGTGATCTATAACGTTGACTCACTGTGCGTAACGCTGCGCAAGCACTTCCGGTCTTGGTTTACAATCACAGTGTCGGACTTGAAGAAGTGGAGCAAAATGAGGCCAGTTATTCGTTTAGAGTGCTATTATTTCAGCATTGCGGATATCGCGGACAGAATCACGGAATCCAAATGCGCAGAAACATTTTCCTTTTGTGTTATGTTAAACGCGCAAACAGGTTTTGTCAAAGCCTGGAACACAGCAGGCAAAATAGGTAACTTTCAGTGTACTATACTTTCTTCCAGCACCTGCCTTGCGCACGCACACGTTAAAATTTTATTTACAGGACATTCACAAATTCAGGAAAGCTGAGGGGAAAACCAGATCCCCCACTGCAGTGTATATAACATTACTGTATGAGTGTGCGACTGTGCGTTCCCACAGCAACGGGACACTCTTGACATCTATTTATCAGCATGTATAGCTCGTATATGTATAACACACGCGTGATCACTGAACTAAGCTTTCCGTCTTGTTTAAGTGGACATAAACAAATGGATGTTTATCAGTATTTTAAAATGTAAAGCAGTCTGTTTTGTGTTTTAAAGTGACAGTAGCCTGCTGCTTTCTGTGTCAGAAATGTTAATTTCATAACAAATATATTTACACTTAATACAGATGCCTGAAAAGTAAAACAAGATTTTAGAATTGGTATTTATCACGTCAAATTTTTTTATATAGTTTAAAACCTTAATTAACAGTCTGGTTTTTACAACTTTCATTCAGGAGCAAAAATCTGCCTTTAAATTTGACAGGAATAAAGATTTGTCATTCAACATGATTATTATCGACATCGACTGATATGGAAAAAAAATTTTGTGATACATTTTTTTGTAGGGATGCACCGATACCGATACTGGTATCGGCCTCAATACCACATTTTCTAAAGTACTCGTTAAAAGTCCCTCGATACCACGGTCTGAGAAATGTCTATGTTTGAGCGGCGTGTAAGGGGTTAATGCCTCTTGTGTTGTCCAAAGAGGCAGAGTTTACAACAAACTGGAAAACTATTCCCTTGTTTTTTTGTTAAATTATATGACTAAAGCTGTTACCTGTAAATTTAAATCATGTTTTTTATTAAGTACTCGGTATCTGTATCGGCAAGTACTGAAATGCAAGTACTCGTACTCGTATTCCAAAAAAGTGGTATCGGGGCATCCCTAATTTTTTGGCCATATCGCCCGGCCCTACTTATTTCTAACAAACAACTTGATTGGTGGAAAAAAGCTGATTTACTCTAAGGGCAACACTGTCATCATTGCAACTTTCTGAAAACTGATGCCATTAATCTGAGCGTGTCATTAAAGCCCAGGTGCCCTGAAATGATCTGCATGCCAGGGAGTGGGAACAACACACTCGCTGGTTTTAAACCTTGCCCAGTTAACAACCTCTCTAGTGCAAGGAAATGTCAGAGCCTCGTGTATAACAATCTCATCTGCGAGGAAGAGACTGAGTCATGTGCATTACAAGTTCAGATGCCGGAAGGAGTCCATGTCGTGCACATTAAGGTCCGAGCAAGAGTCCAAGACGCGTGCATTACATGTCTAGGTGCATGCGAGAAGGAATCCAAGCACGTTACAAGCTCTCTTGCACAAAGTGAAGCCCACAAATTCTCTTATGCGAGGGAAAGCATGCAATGCGCATGTTAATGTGAAACTATAATGATAAAAATAATAACTAATGCCAACTATCGTCATGAAAGCTCGCTAGCGGCCATTTGCCTGCCTATTGTCGATACACTACATTATCGTCTATCGGCACAACCCTACTTCCCTACAAGCATAAAAAGGAATATAATGATTTAATATGCAGCTTTTGTGCTTTGGTAATCACGCAATCCTATAGGGCAATTTCAGTTCCACTTTTATTGCTGATGTACTTTTAAATGAGGATTGCTCAAGTGCACTTTTACACACCTGAATGCATTAGATAAGAAAGATAGATGTCAGATTTCCATATTGCATCTTGGGTTTTATTCACACATCATTTCGTTCTCTTTAGAACCGCGAGTTACAGATAATGAGGAAGTTGGACCACTGTAACATTGTCAGGCTACGCTACTTCTTCTACTCCAGTGGAGAAAAGGTTTGTGTTCTTTCCTCCAATATTTAAACTAAAAATGATGGTTATTTCTATGCTTGTACATTTGATGCAGCAATATAATTTGATGAATAAATCTTCAATCTTTTGTTTCTCCCCCCAGAAAGATGAAGTGTATCTAAATCTGGTGCTTGATTTTGTACCAGAAACCGTGTACAGGGTGGCACGTCACTTTAACAAGTCTAAGACCACCATCCCCATTATCTATGTCAAAGTAAGTCTGTGTAATGCTGACTGCTGCAACTGTGCTCATTATGCACATGTCCACAATAAACAATAACATCTTTCTCTCCTCCCCTGTCTCACCCGCACCATCCACCCATTTGCTCGCTCTCCCTCTCTCTCTTTCTCTCTGTCTCTCAGGTGTATATGTATCAGTTATTTCGCAGTCTGGCGTATATTCATTCCCAAGGTGTCTGCCACAGAGACATCAAACCACAGAATCTCCTGGTGGACCCAGACACAGCTGTACTCAAACTGTGTGACTTTGGCAGGTGTGTGTCAATCATTGTGCTCACTGGCGTGTATTTATAGAAATGCATCCTTGTATAGAATATGTATGTCTGTGTGAACTCAGTCACTTATCTGGTGATCATATTCCTTCAAGCAGTTTAATCCTAGATATATGTTTGTCTGTTTGGATTTAAGCCAAGTGGTCTGATTTGGGTCATGTTCTGCTTTCTGTATTGTTGATTGTGTACTTAAGGCTTGTGAAATTAGTCATGTTTTTATACATGCTCGGTGAAACCTGTCGCTGTGTGTGAATTCCTCAGGAGTTGAGTAATGTTTGACTTAGCCGTTCTTTTACGTAAACAATAAGGTACAAGAGGCTATGCTGTTTCGTGGAATAAGTCACGACTTAAGTAGGACTAGGACGATTCATACTAATAATACCTGTCTAAAAAAGTTTGAAATCGATTCTGAATTGCAAGGTGTTGTTTGCACAGCTCTTTCATGTATTATGGCAGTAGTAAGTCCTTATCAATCTAAAATCAATGTGAGTTTAAGATGTTTATAACATGCATTTGACTGGTCAAACATAATCTTTATAAATAATCTTTATTGTCATGAAAATACCTAGAACCTGATATAAATATGCTTATAGGCATTTTCAGGACCTTCTGTGTCGCATATTGAGTTTCAGCACAAGAGCAACATCTGGCTTTTGGATGTATTGGCCTTTCACTGTAGTTCATTGAGAACCATAGCAGGCAGAATCAAACAATTAATCGTCCCAGCCCTAGACTGAAGAGCATTGTTAGGCACAAAGCAAAAAATATGTATCAATGCAGCTTTCTGCTAAAAAATAGTCGCTGGCCGACTGAACAACAGTTTACATTGCTAAGGGTGCTGTGCAGTGATGCACAGAAATGTTGGGTGTAGCGGTCATAGCTGTGATTTATTGTAAATAAAAGACAGCTATAGACCAATCAGAATCAAGGACTGCAGCAAACAGTTATAAATTAAAGGAACTCGCCCACATTTTTGGAATTTATCTTATTCACTGTATCCCCCTGAGTTAGATAAGTCCATACATACCTTTCTCATCTCTGTGCCTGCTGTAACTTTGTCTCACGCAGCCCCTGTAGCTTAGCTTAGCACAAAGACAGGAATGAATGGCTATATTCTCAGAATATTGAGAATAACTATATTCTCAGAAGGTGAAGCACTGCTACTTGGGCGGCGTGATTTGCACAACTATGACCGAACTCTCTGCTCCTCACCAGGGTGGCTTCTCGGGTGCTGCGAGCAAATCACTCCGCCCAAGTAGCAGTGCTTCGCCTTCTGAAAATATAGTTCCCAGTATGTATACTGTTAAAAGATGGCTGTGTCTCATATGACCTTGTTATTTGTACATGGTGTCACTATACAAATCACAAAACATAACTAGGAAAATGTTGGCGTTATTTTGTCACTGCTAGCTGGAGCCATTCACTTCCATTCTTTGTGCTAAGCTAAGCAAGTTTTCTTTTGCCAAAAATCATAAGTATATTATGTAAAGATATTGTGCCATGAAGATATTTTGTAAATTTCCTACATTAAATTTTTGTGAGTGGATGCAGTTGCTAAGGACTTCCATTGGACAACTTTAAAAGTGATTTTTTTCAATACTTAGGATTTTTGCACCATCAGATTCCAGATCTTGGCAAAATATTGTCCTATCCTAACAAACCATACATACATCAGTTTTAAAGAAAATCTGTATGACTAGTTTTGTGGTCCAGGGTCACATATGTAGTTACCAAAAGGTTTGCAGTGTAGATTTCAGTGGCGGCTTGTGACTCATGTGCTCTTGTGCTCATCCTGGGGGCGCTAATTCAAAATAAGTGTTCGGAGTGCCGTGTGTGGTTCTCTTTTCCAAAATATGTGTTCTGCGTGTCGAGAGATCCAGTATGCATCACATGTTTTGTCAAAATAAGTGTCTGCTGCATACGCGTCAAAACCGTTTATGAAATAAAAGACACTCCCGTTCACAAAATACACGCAAGACACTCCCTTAACAGTAAACTCGGATTACACATGAGATTATGTGAGTATCCGGCAAATGCGAGCGTCTCTTTTACCATAAACCCTTTAGACGCATATGCAGCAAGCATTTATCTTGGCATGACACGTGATGCACCCAGGATCTCTCAAAGCACAGAACACATTTAAAAATTAAAGGATCTATACATGATTGGCTACATACATGTTGTGACGAACTTCGCATCGAGCGCCCTCGAAAAAAGCAGTCACCGGCCGCCCTGGTAGATTACAATGTGATCAAAGGCTTTTCCGTTTATTCAGCCTTCTCATGATGGGCATCCATCATAATTCTGAATTTTTTTTGTATAAACACACTTGTTTGTGGTATAAATGCTGCATCAGCTGATGTTTTATACTGCATATGGTTTACCAGCATTAAATATTTAAGGTTTGTGTGCTACCCCTTTTCCTTGAATTTGCACTTGTTGGCATTCTGTGTAATTCCCTTTGTTTTATTCTTCACAGTGCAAAGCAGCTAGTTCGTGGGGAACCCAATGTGTCGTACATCTGTTCGCGATACTACCGCGCCCCTGAACTGATATTTGGAGCCACAGATTACACGTCCAACATTGATATATGGTCAGCTGGTTGCGTATTAGCAGAGCTGCTGCTGGGGCAACCCATATTCCCCGGTGACAGTGGAGTGGACCAGCTAGTGGAGATCATTAAGGTGAGTGGATACTGAAAAGATCTAAAAACCCATCTCTTCCGCTCTTGCTAATTTTCTCTATCCTTATCTTTAGACTGACAAAAAGACTAACCCTTGGCTATGTATATACTAGGGGTGTAACGGTACGTGTATTCGAACCGGACCGTTTCGGTTCAGGGCTTTCGGCACGGTGCACACGTGCACCGAATGGCCGAATGCATTTTGTGTGCGCCTGTGCGGAACATAATACGTGGGTTTCCGCACGAACATATTAAGTGGCGGAAGTCTCCGCGTTCAGCGCAAGTCTTCTGTCAAACATATAACATAGTTCGGCCCGCAGAAAGATTTTTATTTACTTAGTTGTATATCCGTTTAATTATTGATGTAAATGTTTACGTGTCGTATCTAAAAGCGCATGTTAAACGCGTGTCAACGCGCTGCTTTGTTCTTTCAAAATGCGTGAGAGGATGCGCGTCTTTCGTTGCTACGCTTTCTGTGACAGCGAGAATAAGGCATGCATGATCAGATTTTTCATCTGCACCTCACGTCAATCATATCATTGTCACAATGCAATCAGCTGGTCGGGACAGAGAAGAGCTGTAACCCGGGCTTACTCAGCTGTTACTCAGCTGCTACTGGTGCGGAGGGGTTCGTAAGTAAAGTCACAGCTTACATTGACGACACAAGCAAAGATTAGGAGAAACGTGCAAAAGATCAAAGATGGCTATGTATGCAGCTCACTAATCTCAAAATGAGTGTATAATAAGTATATCATCATGTTGCTTGCTATGCAGTTACACATAGAGCAGTAATATTATTTTTATACAGAGATGGTTCAATACTGTGAGGTTAAACAATCCAAAATAAATCAAAACAGAAAATTTTTGGTGGCAAAAATGTAGGCTAATAGTTCATAAATGTATTCAGGAATTGAATTTGTTAGTTCAAGGTTTTAGTAGAAAAAGTTTAAGAGAAGGTTAAGAAAAGAGTTACCTACTGTTATAAAATAATGTAAAAAAGAACTTTGCAGTAGTCTTTTATTTATTATTTTTTCATTTTATATATATTTTATATGTTATATTTTAATAAAAAGTGTTTAAAAAAGTGTAAACAAATTGTAAAAAAAAAGTTTATAGTAATAAACAACCTGCAGTTTAATGTTTGCATTTCTCCCTTACTGTACCGAAAATGAACCGAACCGTGGCTTCAAAACCGGGGTTCGCACCGAACCGTGATTTTTGCGTACCGTTACACCCCTAGTATATACTGTGTTTGACTTGATGAGACAAGCGCTTGTGCACTTATGTATTGCTGTTCTTGTGTTGCTCTAATTGCTTCTATTGTTATCTCGTTTGTAAGTCGCTTTGGACAAAAGCGTCTACTAAATGTAATCACTGTCCGGACACCACCCCATAAACTTTGTCAGAGTTTTAATTCTTTGTCTGGTTGTAGGTTTTGGGGACCCCCACAAGAGAACAGATCCGAGAGATGAACCCCAACTACACAGAGTTTAAATTCCCACAGATCAAAGCACACCCTTGGACAAAGGTGAGTCACACATCTTACTACACTTGCAGCTATGCTGTTCTCCGTTGGATCGCAGACATTTTTGAGACTTGACATTGGGTTAAACCAAGGATGCATCTTTTAATTTTCAGGCTCCTGTCTTGTCCTATATATCAGAATTGTAAAAATGTTATAAAGTAGAATTTAGTACAGAACAAAGGTGAATGTGTGTTTTAATTTTTTGACATGGTCGATCATATCATGGTAAAATCGGGGCTCGACAGTAAGGATAGCCCGATGGCCCGGTACTGTTAGATCAATCTGAAAATTATTTCATAAGCATGTTTGTTTTGTTGTATTTATTTGTGCGATTTTAATTGTTCTTATTTTATTACTGACAGTTTAGTTGTCTTTGACAATATTTTAAAGGTATGAGCTAGGCCAGTGGTTCCCAAACTTTTACAGTGAGTGGCCACCCTTGTGTACGGTGCATTCTTTTCGCGGCCCCCAAAGAAAATTTGTGACAGAAACTGTTCTAAAACTCAACATTTTAATAAAATAACATTAAATTATACAATAAGTAGTGCTTTTGGTTAGTAGCCTTATTTTTTTTAGGTTTAATTACACAGAATTCATGATAAATGAATGTATTTCATAAAATGTCATAAAACTGGGGCCCCCATTGGCACCACATAACCTTTTTTAAGGCTACATGGGTTAATAACAATAAAAGCAATTATCAGGCTTGTTTTATTTTAGTGCTTTTTGGTTGGGCCATTGAAAATTTTGGCAGGGCCAGTAAAAACCTGAACCACTAGCCCATCCAGGCCAGTAGGAAAATTCTTAACATTGATCCCTGAAAATCATAGGTTTATTTTTACAAAGTATGTGGGCACAGGAAAATTGCTTAGTGCGGCAAACATGACGTCACGTTGATAGTGTCCATTTGTGCTAGGTGTTTAAGCCGAGAACTCCTCCCGAAGCCATCTCATTGTGTTCTCGTCTGCTGGAGTACACGCCGGTGACCCGTCTCTCGCCGCTGGAGGCCTGCGCACATGCTTTCTTTGATGAGCTGCGCCAGCCCAACGCCCGACTGCCTAACGGGCGAGAACTTCCCCAGCTCTTCAACTTTAGCCCTGTGGGTGAGTTAAGCTGGGAGAACTGCCACATTTCCTCAGCTTCAGCCCTTTTTCCTCATACATGCATCATAAAAGCGTTTTAGAACACTCAAAGTCTATGTGCGGACTTATCAAAACCTGCCTACATATATTTACAGCAGTGGTTTAACCAGAATACAATTTTTTTGAGTAACTGATCTGAGATGTTCTTCAAAGGCAGGAACTTTTTCCAGTAACATCTTCAAGAATTTCTGTATTTAATATTTAATTGGCATTTTTAGTCAGTTAAGACTCAAACGCTGCAAATAGTTGGTGTAATTGATTGCAATTATATTAATTATTAAATTTTCCTCACCTCTGTCATTTGAAAAACGTTTTTTGGCCAAATAGTTTTAGACACAATGAGATCTCCCCATTCAAATGCTGCCCACAGTTTAAGAAGCTTTCCAATTATTTTGTCGTACCCATGTTCCAAAAACCTCCATCTAGCTGTCTAGGACAGTCGAAACATCAAACACAGATATGGGTCACTAACTTGTCTGTCTGTCTGTTTGTCCTTTTCCTGCAGAGCTGTCTATTCAACCGCAGTTGAACTCCATTCTCATTCCTCCCCATGCACGCTCGCAGACGACACCTGCCTCACACGGTACAGACCGCCATGAGTGTACAGGCCTTACATCGCTGTCTTTGATTGATCTTTTCTCTGTCAGTCGGTATAGATTGATCTGGAATATATTAACTGTGTTTTTTTCCACAGAGGGCAGCGGTTCAGATGGTCCAGCCCAGTCAAGCTCAGCACCGGGACCCCTGAGCAACAACACCTAATTGTTTCCTTGGCATTACTGCTATCACACAATGTTATCCCCTCTCTCCTCATCCCTGCTTTTTCATTCCTCTCTCCTTCCAACAGCAGCTCCAAACGTCTCTCTTGCTCCCTCTCTCTTGCTCCTACTCACACTTGTCACCTTGTGTTACGTGTAGTCATCTTCTCCCATTACGAATCAAGTGTGTGATGCCCAAGGAGATGACAGGAGGAGATAATGAGGTTGACTAAAATCGGCACGCATCTCAGCTCATGGCTCTATGTCTGTTTCTGCTGTGAGCTGATTATGGTCATCTTTAGGTTTGAGGACAGGGAAGGGCTTGTTAGGGTGTCTCTGCCCCCTGGTGGCAGGAAGAGCACCGCACAGTTACTGCTCTCTCTGCCACTTCAACTATCATCCATTCGACATTTTAAGCAAATGATATCTAATTATTGACCTAGATTAGTCCTTTATGCGACTTTGTTCTTAAACTTTGATACATTTTAGCTTTCTTTATGTGTTCTTGGGCAGAAGCAAGGACCGTGATGTGTTTTATAAAGCAGTGAGCGTGATATCGAGTCAGTGATCGAGTCCAGATGTGTGTCCGGAGAATGTGTTTCTCTTTAAAAGTGGAGATGGATATGAGCTAAAATGGGTTGAGTGTCTTAAAGTGTGTATGTATGCTAGTGTTTTAAGTAATCATTGCACACTCTTGTGTTTTAATTTCTTTTAAGGAGGTATTTGGATAAGCTGAGGCAGGGTTTGCCTGGGGTTTTTGTTCTTCAGTTTCAGTATAAAAATTTGCTGGGGTTTTACTTTCGTGCATGTACACACACACAGGCCAATTCCATCAATAGTTGAGTTAGCCATTTTATTTTATTACAGTTGTATATTAAGAATCCAAACCTGTGTGTGAGTATGTGTTTATATAAATTGATTTTACCATGCGTACTATAGTACGTTCATGGTTTTAACAGAGATGCGCAAGCAAGCTCCCTCCAAGAGCTAGATATATACCATAAACCCCCCCCCCCAAAAAAAACACTTTGCAAATGAGACATTTTCACAAATGGAGCTGTTTCCCTTCTTTCATCCCTCTTCTATCCATGTCTCTCATTGCTTATATGTAAATGCCATGTACCTTTTATTTTGTTATTTTTGTTATTGTTATTCTGTTGTCCTTGTAATTTGATTTTTCCCTTTAGTGGGATAGTGCTGGTAAGAGCAGAAGCCATCTTTCTCTCTCTTAGCCCATTCTGTCGCTTTCTCCTGTGCCCTCATCATTCAGCTGTACATAACATTTCATCCGGCCTCTCCATGTGTAGGGAGGAAGACAAAACTGAACAAAATTTTGTTTTTACCTGATATCTCTCAGTCTCTTTCTCTTACTCTCTCTCCTCACCTGCCCTCTCCCCTCCTCATCAGTGTTAATTCTGATCGTTTTATTTATTGTATTGCTGTCTGATTCAGTTTTTTTAACAGTCTGATGGGGGAGGGGTTTTGTGTGTGATGTCATTGGTGAAATGTTCATATCTCAAACTCTGGAATATCATTCGATGAAATGTTCTGGACAGGGCAGGTTCACACTACCACACACAGGCTGCTCGACCCATCAGTGAAGAAACGAACGGTTAAAGGAGAGAGAGGGAGAGATAAACAATGTTTTTGTTTGTTGGTATAAATAATAAACTCATTAATAAAGTTATACCATTTCTTTGTGGGTTAAATTATTTTTAAATGTGAAAATTCAAAATTTTGTTTAAACAATATTAACTTTTATTAATGCATATATATTACAAATCAGTGACAGAGCATTTATTACTTTTATTATTTTTTATGTGCTACAAACATGAATGGTGCTTTAAATGATGTGATACTGCTTTTCTCAAAAAACACCATAATATGCTCCTGAAAGTTGATCAGTGTTGCTAATTTTAACAAAGTTAAATGCAAAAATTTGCTCTTGTACATTCATTTGTTCAAGTTTGACTCCTTAAAGATTATGTATATTGATCACATACAAAATAAGGCCTCACTTTTAAGTTAAGTTAGTGACAAAAGCCCTAGCTTTATATTGCTCTTATCACGTAGCTTTAGCTGTAGTTTATGATGACATTGAAATGCCTTATTGCGTTTATGACTCACTGACTCCAGGACATTTGCATTGCCTGGCATTTAGAGAATAGTGTTCCATTTGTAATTGCCAGATGTCTGTCTGGAGACTTCTGTGAACTTGAGTAGACTTTCAATTACCAATAACCGTGTATTTAGACTGATGAACAACAAAAGCCAATCAGAGGGTATGGGGAATTTTTTTCTGTTATCCTTTACACAAACATACTGATTATATAGGAAGGTTTATAAATGACTTGAGATTGGTGGGTGGAGATATGAGATTAAATCAGGAGAAAACAAATGTTAACATTGTTTGTGTTGATATGTTCTGAGAAATATTTTCCATTTGTACAAATGGAAAAGTTTCTCTTTTTATTTTGAAAATGTTTAATGTCTTGTTTTTGTAAGGTACTTAAAAAATTAAACATCACAACAAAGCTTAGCAGACAAATTCATAAGGTTACAGTGAAATGCCTATACAAATCTTTTGTTTTTCATATTCGTTGTAAAGAACAAATGTACTTCAAAAATTATTAATAACAAAATGGGTAAAAATTTAATTACACTGTTAAGATACAAAACATTATGTATGTATTTTCTTAGGGAGACGAGCAAGCAGAGGTCTTTTCCACATAAATTCTATGTGGGAAATTATATATTTTTACCAATATTTCACGACATATGTCATCGTTGCAAACGGCAAAAATATTATTTAGTTCAAACATTTAGTAAATATTATTGTTTAAGTCCACTATATTTTAATTTATATTTTTTCCACATGTTGTTTAAAATTAGCCTTAAGACATTCTATTGGCCAATTCGAAAAGCGCTTTGGACCAATCACATCGCGTGTTGTTGAAACGTTCTAAATAGGATTTCTGACAGTTGCGAAAGGAGAAGGCCATTATCGGTAAGTTGTTTATTTTATATCACTGCTTCAATGTAACGGCAATTATTGCAGGTTTTCCGGCAATATTTGTCGTTTAATATTTACAGACAGTGAGAGTCTCCACCGGGGGAGACATTCGGTGTTTTATAACGCGCGGTATCCGCCCGACTACCACCGAAGAAGCGCGTGCCACCCTTCTTCGACGCTTCTTGCTCGTTGTGTGTTCAATGTTTCATCGCGACCGAGCACACACAGCGGCTGTACTTCCGACCTATATCGGTTATTAAAAACAGTTAGCCGAACTCTGTAAACATGTATCTAATATATTTTGTCTTGTTTTGAAGTTTATCCGTTTATACTTCCTAAAAGCTAGTAGGCCACTAGAGCCCGTTAGCTGAATCAGAGGGGCTAGCCTACTGTGTACAGCTGATGACGACTAACACTGTATGTAAAAACAGTCATGCTAATAAATTACTGAACCGGATTGGATTGACTTGACAGATGTCTCTCCAGGTTTGGTCATATATATAGTTATACAGATTACCACCAGCAGATGTAGTTACTTAATGATCATAAATAAATATATAATGTATAAATACGATACAGTCTGTAAAGTCCAGCCTAAATTAGGAGCATCATAGTTTGATTTGCATACACACAGACACATTATGTAAACTACTAAAACATTGTTCCCAAATTCCAAATAAAAAAATATTTTGTGGAAAAAGAACTGGTGAGAAAAAGGGCAAAATATATAATGTAATATGGTTGAGGAAGTATTGACTGACAGTTCTGTAATTTTTGTAGGCCTAAATCCTTTTTACAGTCTTTGACATCATGCAGAGTGAAACTATTGAAACCACTAGACTAGTGTGTGTGGCTTTGTTTTGCCACAGTTTATACACAATGTTGCACTCTGCCCCCTTGTTTTAACACTGATAACATGGTGTAAAGACATTTTGTTTGCCATTCGCCACTGACTATCTGTTTCTTCACACATACGCCTCATGTGTCCCCTTATTGAGGTGTGGTATACATTATGATCTACTATCTTTAATGTTGTTCATTATTACAATGTTTTTGCTTTTCACTGATGTTTATACACATATACCATATAAGACGTATTTAAAATAATTGTGTTTCTCTAAAGACAGATTTTTATTTAATTTTTAAACCGTGAAATAAAAGACTTTTAATGCAAAAACAAGGAATTGTGTAAGATGGCAATTGCTGTGAACTGCAGGGTGAATTTAAATTCAACAGTCATATTGACTTTCACCCTACTGTTTGTTGGTGCAAAATCTCATTTAATACATTTGCATTTAGTGGAAGTTTTTATCTTTTAAATTCTGCATTTTCGTTTGCATCAAAAGAGGATGGTGTTATTGGAGTTGCAAGATTTATTAATGATTTTTTATGGCAGAATCAAATGTGACTCTGTATTATTTGTGTTGTACATCAACTTATTCTTGTGTGTCTTTGCAGACATGGAGTCCACCTCAGTGTATATGTGTTTTCCCTGTTATCGGGAGTTTCCTACACTGGAGGAAGTGCTGGCTCATCAGGTGAACTGCAATGCAGAGAATCCTCATTTAGTGACCAATGAGACGCCTGTTGAGGCGGCGGCCGCAGCAGCTGGCCTTCCACAGGTATAGATGCACATCCATCCACCATCATATACAGACATTTTAAACTAATTCACAACATTATCTGCCAGATGAACATTAGGCTTGTCACATCCAGCGTTGGGGGTAACGCATTACAAGTAACGTGCATTACGTAATAATATTACTTTTCTGAAGTAACAAGTAAAATAACGCATTACTTTATAAATGTACATATTAATATTTAAGTTACTTTTTTTAAAAAGTACTGCGAGTTACTTTTCAGTTGAATTAATTTGATGAAAAAAAAACTGTGGACTGCATTAAACTGATTGTATTAACGTAGATTTATGCACTCTATGCGTGCACGCCTGAGCGGGAACAGTTTCAGTCATTTTTGCAATGGAAATATGCAATTTCTGAATGCAGAACTTCTCAGTCATAAAAGCCACCTGCAAGGCCTGAAAGAGATCAAGCCTCAGCCAAGTAAGAAAAAGTAACGCAAAAGTAACGTAAGCATTACTTTCCATGAAAAGAAACTAAGTAACGTAATTTTTTGGAGAGTAACTTTATATTGTAATGCATTACTTTTAAAAGTAACTTTCCCCAACACTGGTCACTTCACATGATAAGTTACCTTTTTCTAGAGGTTTTTAACGTTGTAGATATACTTTAAATAGACTTAATGAAATAAATTTCTTTTATGGCTTAAATTCTGTTTAAATCTTTAAATGAGCGCTTTAACATTTCCGTTTTCATAATCTGTTTTATGCTCTAATTCCTTCTGAACTATAATTGTGTAACTATAATATGTAACTATAATTATCCAAAATAGACTTGAGAGTTTGAAGAGTGCTTTCCAGTAATCCTGAATAGTGAACTGAAATGTGAAAGGATAATTTAGGAAGAGGATGTTTTTTTGTACAGCTCCTAATTTGCTTCTTCACCACAGGAGGGAAATTAGACACTTAAGATTCAGTGTTAGGCGCTCTGATGTTGATGCACTTTCTAGTCCAGTTGTTATGAAAAAGTCAAGTTTGAATTAATGCTTCACTGTTTCTGTAATAATTGGAGCCGTCTCAGTCTAGTTATTAGCCACAGCAAAAAAAAATCTGTCTGCATTTTTTTAAAACAATAAGTAAATGTCACATCAACAAAATCTTTCATACAATTATTACTTAACATCAATATACACTTTAGTTTAGTTGCCTAAACTTGTTTTAGTTGCTGTTAACTTTTGTGTATGTTGTTACTAAGAAGTTATCACAGTGATCACAGACCATTTTCACACAAATATTAAATACTGGTGTTGTTAAATTCCCAAGAAAACCTGCACTCGTTCCCATCCGGATTTTAGGACTGTAAACTAAACAGCTTTTTTGACTCTTTGACTTTGTTTTAATTTCCATTAATTTCCTCATATGTCGTCTGACGGATCTGCACTGATAACAGATGTGGTAATAACCGCTGTCTGTTGGGTTTATAGCTGTCCTCCTCAGTCAAATCTACTGTCTCTCTGAGTCATCCGCTTTGCTGTTTATACCCTCTTATTAAGAAGGCTTAAGTGGGTGCTCAAACTATTTAAAAGATCACATGGCAAACACAAACAGTTTATGCCATATTAGTTCAATTGGATGTTGTAGTTTGTTGCGTCGGATGGCAGTAACGTGAACCACACTGGCATGCCCTTGGTAGAAGTGAATTTTAGTGAGTGAGTGAAACGTAAGTTAACATCTTGAGTGTGTTTTGCCACTTAGTGAGAGCTATCATCATCATTATAATTCAATTAAAAAAATCCTTATCCATTAATCTCGATTGAGTCTAACAGTCAGAAAATTCATTAGTCAAAGGGTATAGGGACTCTAAACGTGTTTGTACAAGAACAAAATGTAATTGACTTCCCAGTAGAATAATTTCTTAACCCCTTCAGACCTGCTTTTTCAGGTGTTTAATCAGTGTGCCTTGTTTTGATTGGTTGATCAGCATTTTTATTGGTTTGAACCACAAAACAGGTGATGTCCTTTCTAGTGGACGCAGGGTCTGAAGGGGTTAAAATTACTTTTACTAGGTGCTCCCATCAGTCAATTCTAGATTTACAACACTATAACAAATTATTTTCTGTCATTTCAACCAACAATTTCTTATCTTGATAAATCTAGATATGAGGGATTGTATAGTTGAAATTGGTTAAATTTCTCTACACAATTTACTTATCTGTATAGCGCTGTTTTCACAGTCCTAAAAACAGCTGATGTTTTCCTTGTTCTATAAAGTCCCTTCTTCAGAAATACGTATCGAGTTCTGATTGTGTAGTCAGCAAAAACGGGACCTTTCAATGAATAAATCTTTTAGTTATAAGTTAATATAGCCACTCATCTGTAGTCAAGATTAAAAAATTATAAGTTGTCGGTGCCAATAGCCCCATGGTTAGTGTGCTAACATGTAGCGCCAGTGCGCTCACGCCGACCCTATTCCGATCTCTGTGGTCCTTTGTCAATCCTGCTCCCCTATCATCACCACCCAACACTTTCTTGTCATCTCTCTACTACATTATCCAAATAAAGGCTTAAAGCCCATAAAATATAACTTTATACTAAAAAATTTAAGGAAACAAATAATATTTTTAGTATTAAGTTGTTCAAAACTTAAAAAAAAACATGTAATTTTACTCTCTTTTGATTCAGGTTTGTTGTTACCTATGCTATATTTATGTTACAGTGCACATTTTATGTGTGACCCTGTCTGTGAAATGCAGGCTAATGTCTCATCATCAAATTTTGCGATTTAGACTAAAGCATTGACGTTTAATTTCACTCATAGATTTCACATTGAAAATCTTTGACGTGACCTCATTCAGTAAATATTAAAGATGTCAAGGTTATATTTTCACTGTTCTTTACATTATGTAGGATGGTTTTTATGTACAAAACCATAAATCACAAAAAATGACTAGCTGGGTTTTTAAAGGCAGGGTCACATACATCTTATGGATCAGTAATATGCCATTGGTTTTTGTGATCAAACAAATCTGCCAAACAGCCATTTTCCCCTTTAAAATTGTTGTCTTCAAGGTGTGTATGTGTTCTCGCTTCTCACTAGGTGGCAATGCAGTCTGTTCCACAGATGCAGACACAGACTGTGGATTTGTCTGCTTTGCTAGGACAGAAGAAAACTTCTCAAACTGATGCTCCACGTGTGCTGTACCAGTGTGCTGACTGCGAAGTTCTCTTCGATGCTCTATCACTGTGGCAACAACATCGAAAGACGGGCTGTTACCTTGAGACGGGTCCTGGCCCTGGAGAAGGCCGGGGAACAGTAGCCATGTCAGAACATCAGGAGACTGTGCAAGAACAGCCTGCAGGTGGACAGACGGCGGTCAAAGAACAGAAGGAACATCCTAAAGTAAAGATGGAGAGCATTTCTCCACAGAATGAGCCAATAGAAGAGGATTCTGAAAGAGAAGTGGAGCCTGAGATCTCCAGGGAGGACTTACCAAAAAACACTGAGCTCATGGAACCTGTAGAGACACCGGTACCTCAAGGTAGTACATCTCCTGAAGAACAAAGCCCCCCTTCGAGGCGCAGGCGGCAAAAGAAGGAAAAGCCCCCATCAACCCTGCTCTGCGTGGAGTGCGGGCAGAGCTTCGGCCAGGTTTCAGAGCTCGTGACTCACCGTAGGGTTCAACATAGCCTCAAAGATGCCATCCATCGCTGCACAGTGTGCGGGGAGGGCTTCATCAACACCACACTTTTCCTCTATCATCGCAGACAACACCGCACAAGGGTGGAAAATCAACCTGTGCAAGTTCAATCTGCCATCTCACAGCTCTCCACAGCCATCATGGAGGCCCCAGGTGAAGGACTGTTACTTTTAGCTACGGCAGGGGAAGGCCAGAGTCTGATGGAGGTGACCACTCTGGAACAGACTGTAACCGAGACCCCTGTAGGACATATGGAGGTAGAGCTTGACAGTGTGGATAGAGGACAGGAAGTTCATCAACCTCCAATGGAAAGTACAGAAAGAGAGGAGATTAGCGAGGTCCTGGTGGATAAGATTGTGGAGATGGTGGAAGAGGGCGCTGGAGTAAATGAGGTAGAAGGAATGGAGGTGGTCACTGTTAGAGTTTCCGAAAAACACGGAGGAGAGGTGGCGATGGAAAATAGGGTAGAGTCGGAGAAAGCAGTGTTTGAAGAAAATCAGGGAAAGGTAGACAGTAACACAACAGAGGAACCTGCGCCAGCCTCCTCCACGGGCACTGAAGGACAGAAGTTCCTCTGTAATCAGTGTGGAGCCTCATTCACCGATGAAAAAGAGTTGGCAAAGCACCGCAGTACTGAGCATGGCCTGATGGCGGCGTTGCACACCTGCACAGAGTGTGGGGCTGAGTTCATGAGCACCACACAGTTCCTGTACCATCGCCGTGAGCATCGTATGAACCCACTTGCAGGACAAAGACTCTCTGCTGAAGGAAATTGCAGGATCTACACTACTTCAGCTGTCGGCACAAAATGCTGCGATAGCGTTCTCAGACAACCAGGTCAGTCTAAGTGCAAACCACATAGATTAGCTGCAAAAAATTCCATAGAGACCTAACTCAGTAGGATTTTCTTACATGCAGTTTAATGTTAAAAAACAGGCGTTTAACTAACTGATAATTTTACTTTGTGATTTACAGTTTTAGGCAAGTGGCTCAAGTTAAAATTAAAGTAACCCATGAGACCCATAAACCTTTAAAGTAAACAGTAACTGATATGAAATGAGTGTAAATGTAAAAAAGTATTACACAGTAGCCCAGCAGATTATAGCCAAATTGTGTGGTGGGGAGCAATTGGCTATCAATGCGAAATGTTTAGGGGAGGGGTCCCCAACCCTTTTACACCACAATCCTGGACCGGAGGGGTAAGGTTGACGGGGGTCGCTGAGTTGCTGTTCGAACAAAGTGCTGAAAATCCTCACGTTTCAAATGGAAGTAAAGATCAAAGAACCATGCATTAGGAAAATGGATAACTGCTTTATTTCTAGTATATTTTTTCAGAGTTTGTCTGCATATTAAGTCTTAATAATTAATGTTAAACGAACTTGGATTGATGTTCTCGAATTCAGCTTGAACCTTAGGTTGGGCTCGAGCCCCAAGTTCAAGTAACAGAACAGAAGAAAAAAATGCAGTGAACTTAAAGAAGGAGATGATGAGGAGGAGATGCCAGAAGAAGTGAACCACTTAAGTGTACCCCTTAAAAAATTGTTACTGCATTAAAACAGTTTATTTTGATCATGGTGCCACGATCGCTGGATAATTTTGTAGTTGTTTTACAGAAGCCTGCAATTCCTTTTCAGTAATTTGTGTTGTCACACAGTTGAACATCTTCACATATTTACATGATTTGCGAGGTACATTTGCAAATGATTCATAATCACCTCTGCAATTCTTTGATCGATTGTGTACTGTATGCTCAAACTCTAATGACAGCAATGTGATCGCAGCAGATGCGCTTGTAGAGATAGAGAGAGAGACATACCTGATTAAGCTATTACGTAGCTATTATACACACTTTTTTAGGATGTTTTTGTGACCCGGTGGCAACTTGTCCATGACCACGGTGGGCGAGTCTCTCTGCTGTCATTCAAACCCGAGCAGGAGTAATTATGAGTTTATATGGACGCAAACTAATATTATGTCGGAGTCCATAGCTTGTTTACAAAGTTAACATGCTTCACAGTGTTTTGTACGTGTATATGTAAGAGCTTTCTCTGAATTTTCAGCGCAATTGATGAAATAGGATCGCGCAACTTTCACACGCTTTCAAAACGAAACTACGGAGATCAGCCACTTTAGTTGTATCAATGAAAGGCTAAAAATAGCGCTATTCACCGTATGTTTGCTCCAGAAGTAAAAAAAAAGACGTAAAACTTGTCTTTAATACCTCAGATTAGATAAATGGGCGGAGAGAAGGCGGTCGCGTGTGGCTGTTCGAACACATTCAACCACATGCGTTCCGCAACTCCAAAGTGCCAATCGAAAGTGGTTTCGACTACCTCTGAATGTGGTTTAAAGTGGTTCAAAGTGGACGAGCTCAAAACGTTTTGAAAACCGTTTACACCTGGCATTAATGTCGTCCACTTGTGATCCGATCGACGAAAACGCATGTTAATGCCAAGTGTAAACAGCCTCTATAATGTGTGAAGAATCGTCAAGATGTGCAAACTCAAGAAACGTTTAATTTTATGTGTCGTCTTATCTCTGTAATCGAGATTTGTTCAGCTAGCCTGTACTAGCAGGGCTACATGTGGTGTTTTTTAAGATTCGTCCAGCAGCAGGCTGATCACATTAGTTAAAATGTTTGTCGTTTAATTTCTTCGTAATGTTGTCTTAAAGTGTCAGGTAAAATAAGAGATGCAAATGAGATTTCAGCGAGAGCTTATTGCTACTGATGAGGATAACTGCGCGTTAACACCGCCACCGACTTAAGCTTCCAAAGAAGCTCAGGCCACCTGGTCAAGGACGCTTGTCAAAAAGTACTGGGAAGTTTGTTGACTCTTTGGACGCTCTGAAGTCTGTTTTCTCTGAACTAATGTTTTAGTAGGAACGAAAGTTTACATTGTATGTTTTTCCGGAATCAGCCAGCGAAGAACTTCTAGGCTATATTCCGTTTGGTTGCTGCCGTTGTGCCGCTGCTTACCACTGAACTGCTTCAAAGCTCATTATATTTTGAGCTTCTTTCAAAAGTTTCTCTCAACTTTGGTCGCTCAAAACGCCGAAAATGTGATGTTGATGGATTTGACGCTCCTTGCAGCTGAGAGAATCCAGCTTCCTCTGTAAATGAATGACTTCTGGTAACTTTGGAAGCTCAAGTCGGCGGCGGTGTTAACGTACAGTAAAGCAGAGGCGCAACACCAACTAGAGCAGGAGTGATAGCTTAAATGTGACGTTCAGAGTTCTGTTCGGAGTTTTTATTTTTTTATATTTACGTTGATTGTCAAAACATTTTAAGTTAGTTATTTTTGAGAGTTAGTATGTTAAAACATCAGAGAATGTAAAGAACCAGGCAAAAACGATTGACTATTGACTATGGTAAAGTCCGTTTAAAAAAATCTGTATTGGCTTATTTGTTATCCCTGGTGCTGTTTATTTATTTTAATACCCCGTGTATTTAGTTTGGTATGTGTCTGTGTGTTTTATCAATAATTGTGCTTATTTTTGTTATCATTGATATAAATTTTTTATTTGTCTTTTACAGTTGTAATTAATAAAGCATACATAAATACGGAAAGATACAAGTTTTTACTGTTCTGTCGTTTACCGTGTATAACCACAGATGTTATCTTGGCTAGTGCTGATGATAACACAATTCAGAAGTTAATAAGCAACAGAGATAAAGCACTCTTATCAGTGCAAAATCTAGCTAAATCTTGTGGTAATGCATTAGTCGTATAGTAGCATTGTAGAAGTTGTCATGCTTTCCATTGAGTCTAATGCTGGAAACACTGTGACAGACAGCAGGGGTGGCAATACGTTCTCTCCTCTCGTCTTTAAAAATATACTTTTATACGTTTAAATGTCATTAGGTTTGGAGTATACGTTATTTCTATGTACAGTAAACAAGCATCAACAAAATTTGCTGTGGTTTTTTGGCTGTTTTGATAACCAACGTTCCTGAATATCATAGCTCTCTACGACTGGTGGAAGTAGTCCAGCTTCCTGGGATTTCACCGGAAATACCTGATGCACGGCCGTGCATAGAGCACAACACAATGATTTTTAATACACATAAGAACGTTGCTTTGTGGACTGCTCGTTATGGGTGGATCTACCAGGGTGCCACTCCAACACTAGTAGCCTATCCTAATGTATAAAATATACATTTAATCAGTTCCTTTGACTGATTTATAGCAGCAATGTTTCTTCAATGACATTAAAACATGATGACATCTTCATCTTCACATATAGTAGCCTAGTGAATGATAAGCGGTTCTTGCACAGTCTTTGCTTAAATCTTTGCTCACATGAATGGAGCTCATTTATCAATTAATATAAATTTCCATAAATTGTCAGACAATTTTTGGTGACCCAGATATAAAAAAATCCTTATATTGAGTGGCGGCTTGTGACTGCTCATCCGAAGGGTGCAAATTCAAAATTAGTTTTCAGGATGTAGTGTTTTAATAGTGTTTGTAGTGTCATGTGAACCAATGCATCACTTGTTTTGTCAAAATAAGTGCCTGCTGAACACACGAAATGAAAACCATCCAAACCGTTTATGATAAAAGAGACACTCATGTTCACAAAATATACGCAAGACACTCCCTTAACAGTAAACTCTGATTACGCATGAGATTTTGCGAGTATCTGGCAAACGTGAGTTTTTCTTTTATCATAAACCCTTTAGATATTTGAAAACTTCATTTCAACAGAGAAAACATGGTATTACCAATGTTTAATCCATAGACCAGTTCTGATAAAAAATTTATGTAAATGATTTAAGAAGTCTTTAAAATCAGACTGAATACTAAAACCTACTAGTTATACATAAGGTTTTATATTATTATCTATTTTTCTATAATTTTCGATCTTATTGCATTTACTTTACTGCTTTTACCAGTGGATGTCGCAAGTTTGCAGTGTTCTGGCCACATTGCGCATGTTAAGTTTTAACTCTGAGATAATTTCTTATTTTTATGAGATACTTGATCATTATTATGATAAAGTCTCATTGTTAGGACATACTGACTTTCTTAAGAATTTTGAGAACTGTGTCAAAGCCAAATGGTTTAACCTCCTCAAGTTGGAGGTTAAGTCTCGAACCTTTGATAGGTAAATCTTGCCTTTCATCAAGACCAAGGGTGTATAAAGGTTGGTGACCACTGAAAATTGGAATAGTGTTTATCCATAATAGTTTGACCACCAAACGTGTGACGATTAGCAAAATGAAGTATTTCACAAAGTAGTGTAATAAGTTGGTGTGTGTAGGAGTTAAGTACCAGGTCCTAATACAATAACCCAGAGGGGGGCCCAAAACAACAGCAGTTTGCTTATTCCCTGCAGATTGCAGTCTCAGAAGTAATTAAACAGTCTGGGCAAATTAATAGAAGTCGAGGTATTAATTTCCTTCAGTATATTAACAAAATATTTCTGTCAACAGCAGGCGCAGCCATCGAGGCCCCCGCCCAGCTGAGCCGGGACTGGTCGCGCACCGCTGTGCCCCACGAGTGCCCCCATTGTGGGAAGGGCTTCACACGCCGCAGCCTGTTGCGTGAGCATGTGTTTCAACATACTGGAAAGAAACTCTTCAGTTGCAAATTCTGCACAAAGAGCTTCCCATCTCCTTCCAGTCTGCTGCGTCACAACCTGACACATGGAGCATCCCGCCTGCACAACTGTCATGTCTGTGATAAGAGGTTCTTCCAGGCTACCTCTCTCAAACGTCATGTGCTGGTTCACCAGTTTGGAGCCCAGGATCAAAGGGTCAGAAGCAGGAGAAAAGGGAGGCTGTCTTTGAGCGGTGGGCATCTGCATACCTGTCCTGAGTGCCCGGCCACCTTCAAGTCGGAGTCCCAACTGCTGAGTCACAGGTGCATCTTTAAGTGTTTTTGGTTTTGTTTTCTCCTTTTGTTTTCTCCGTTGCTTGTTAGCTTTCTCAGGAACTATTGATGATGTGTTTGATTGTTCACACTGTCATTGATTTTTGCAAATGTTAAAACCTAATCCGTTTGTTTAATATCTGCCATATAGTAATGATGTGAGGTTCAGTATGATGCTGAGAGACTTTGTGAAGCAACAGCTGAGAGTAGCTGTTAGTGTGAAAGAAGAGAAGGGCAAACTGATCATTTCGCCTCTGCTGATGTCTGGTGATAAACTGACAAGGCAAATGAGAGAATATTGTGACAGTCACATTTTACGCTTCATGCATACACTGTGTAAAACCGATTTCATGTACACTCATTCAAATACATTACTCAGTAAAGGTCACATTGTTTACTAATCAGCGTATTCAGACTCTGGAGAATATAACACACCTTCTGTGACTTTACACACACTTTACTTCCTAAATTAGGAAAAAATAAGGGCTCAGATGCAAAAGCCGATAAACACTCCCTCAAAATAACTGAAAATTATATTAACCAAATGCTCTTGGCACGTATTATATGTTCATCAAATACTTTGGCTTCTCATCAGTTTAATCCAGAAATACTGCTTTGTTGGCAGAATCTGATAAACGTACTTGAATCTTTCAGCAAAGTACTTAAAGTACATTGAAGATGAATGTAAAACGACCGGTTTTGGCTAGATGAGATAAAGCTAACGCCTCAATTTCGCTGGGTGGTTGGGTTTAAAGTTGGGTTTGAGGGCAGGATTGAGATAAAAACAGTGGTTCTGGCTAAATGGGATACAGCTTTGGGTAAAATCCTGTGAAACGTTGGGCTTAGAATTAGATTTGGAGGTAGGAGTTGGATAACAGTGCTCATCCGGTGAGATTTCTTGAGATTTTGGCTGCTGCTGTATCCCTTCTAGCCACAACTATGTATCACGGCAAGTACCGCCTACTTTAAGCTTCAATAACAATCTTCAGAAACTTATTGGTGATGTCACGGACACTACGTCCATCTTTATTTTTACAGTCTATGCTCTTGTCGAAAGAAGGTTTTATTTTTTATGCCAAAAAAGCCTTAGACAGCAAAATACAGTCAAATTTGTTAAATGCCAATCAAATGACTGAACAGACATTTGTCTATGAGTTAATTATTCCCCTTATCTTGTGGTTACCACAGACATTGCTAAAACATTGCTCTGGTGGTTATTTTAAGACATTTTACATTTGTGTGTTTATTGATAAATAACATTTATCAATAACATTGATGGAACATTTTTCAACAATCAGAATAAAGCATTCAACAGCCATTTCATTGCCATTAAAGTGTCAACGACCTAAATATAAGAGCCTGATAAAAATGCTTATTTACAAAAAAAACATTAGATTTTTACTTTTAAACACCATAAGAGTTTTTTACTTTTAAGAGCTGCAGACGTTTTAGTTTGTATTTTGCATTCAAACGAACAGTGCTCTCTAGCGCCTCGCTTTTCAAATGCATGTTACAACTACGGTGGCCGTTATGTACTCACCGATCTCCTTGTCCGTTTCAGCTAGTTCACGTGTTCTGAATGAAAATGCGTTGTGGAAACGCGCTGGTTGGCTAGTTCTTTTATCCCTCTCTGTTATTATAGTTTATCAATACGGCAGAACGACTTGGAGGCCTCCTTGGACTTAACCGTTCAATGTAAGTTTAGAGAAGACATTCTTAGCTTACAAAGAAAAGTCATATCATTGGCAGAGGTCATTTGACACCAATGAGGACATATTTATGAATAAAAACATTGATTTAGATTAATAAAACACTTAAAATTCTACTTTTTGTCCCTTTAATGATGGCCTAGTGGTCTTAGGCTTCATTTACACTAGCACAAAATTCGAATTTGCCACTTCCAATTGTGGATATTTATTGGTTACATATCCGATATCCAAACATCTAAACACACATATCTGATTCAGCTTGATTATGATGTCAGTGTTCTAGTACGGATAGCGCTGACCGTCTTCATTTCGCACCTGAAGTAAGGAGGAGGTACACGCGGGTGCACCTGGCTGCAATGCCAGCGCAAAATAAAGAGCATTAAAGCCAAGTATTGGAAAGTTACGGATCTCGACATCCTCAGTATTCAGGACAGAATGACTTCTCCATTTCATTCCCAACTGGAACAAATTTTGGGTGATAAACCTAGCTGCCGACCCCCCGAAGTTCTCGACAGTTTTTCACATAAAGACGTGATGACAGAAAAAGACAATGTGGATGATGATGCCAATGATAATCATTAACAATGGCCTTTACTTTAAATAAAGTGATGATGATATTAACATTAGATAGCTAACACTATACCCAGTTAAGCAAGCAATCTGTCAAGGCGGGAGTTTCATGTAAACACGGACATCAGATATGAGGCGTATGTATGTTTAAACAGGCAGTGCAAAAAATCAGATAAGGTAAAAAGATCGGATCTGTGCATTAAGACTTGAAGTGTAAATGCAGTCTTAGATATCACTCTTTTTCTATGGTTACAGCTCTTTCTTTTGTGCTAGCTGTCATCTGCTTACCCAATACAACTGAAAATGCTGCTCCATCCCTGATTTAGGTTTAATTCAAAAGAATTTCAATAAGCAGAATTTCAAAAGGTCTTCATAGTACTGCATTGTATATGATTATAATGCTTATCTAATAATTTAAAACCCTATTCACAAGGGCCTTCATTACCGGATTTCTCTTGCTGTTCGATTGTATCGGAGTAAAACATATCAGCGTTGCCTTTGGTACTGCGTTATTATCTCCATAACATCAGCTGAGTTTCTAGATAACAGATACAGCTAATGAAAACAGATAAACTGCTCATTTGTTTACAACTAATAAGCACATGTCAGTAATTTGCTGAAATTACATTCTTAATTATAATGTCAGCAATTTTACGCAACAAAAATATGATTTTCTCCCAGACATTTTACTGGAAACCCTGGTTAGAGATGACACGCTCACAAGGGACACAGAATTAAGTATGAGCAGTAATTACTGATGTCAGCAATAATTATAAAGAGCCCTAGTGATTTTAATCCCAAGTGAGTAGCGCTAAAGACACGAGAAAGAGGCCGCCAGTCCATCATGTGGCTCCTTTATTAAAAGATGCATTTAATTTTTTTAGCGAGTCCATGACCATCTAAGATGTCAGCAAATTGGCACATGGCTTTTTTTCATAGGGTTTGTTGTTGGATTGGCTCCAGGGATGCAGCCGTTCTCATTTACTTTCTTTGCTTTCTCCTAGGCTTCTACACACCAGCCATCCCTTTCCGTGCAAAGCGTGTGGGGAGGCATTTAAACGCCGCAAGGAGCTGGACCTCCATTATCTCATCCATGAAGGTCAGCTTGAGGAAGCATTCACACATTTAGCCTTTTGTCCTAATGAAGTCCAGCTTACATGCTCCAAAATTAACACCAAATGCAAATAAAAATTGTCTTTGATATCTAAACAAAACTGCTACTCCCCAGCTAGCTGGTAGTTTTTTTAGGAATTACATAATATGTGGCTCCAAACACAATTGCTGGTTTCATCTGATGTAATCAAACATACAGTCTATAAAAAAAGGAAATCCCACAGATCATTGTGCCTCTCACAACATTTGCCAATCATTTTTTTTTACTTTTTGGTGCAACCCCCAAAAATCTGTGCGGCTGAATATTTCTGGCGGTAAGCCACCAAAACAAATAAAATAAAAAAAATTTGTTGGCACATATTGTTTAGTTTCAGTGATTCACTGGCTCGTCTCATTTATGATATCTCGAGTGATTTGTAAAAGCAGCCACTAAATAGTTTATTTGTCACAGGGACAGAATTAATAGTTTTTAAAAAAGTCAAATACGTTTTTTTAAGCGAATAAGCAACATTTAGTCGCCCCATTGGCAGGTGAGAAAAGTTAATTTCGGACCCTTCACACATTTGTCCAGATCTTTATTAAGTGGCCCATTTAGTTCCTTCAGTCTCCCCAGCTCTGTCTGTGTTAATGATTGTGTTTCTGGCCACACACACACACACACACACACACACACACACACACACACACACACACACACACACACACACACACACACACACATCCTGTGACAGAACTGTCAGACGAATGAGCTTTCATTGATTGGTTCTGGCTAAACCGATGGGGTCAGAGGTCACATCGATCAGTATGGGTTGTGTGTGTATATTGATAAGATCAGCTGCTGATCACCATCACCTCTAAGATCTTAGCCGCTAACACAGATCAGTCCACCATCACTGCTCTTCATCACTTCCCCTGCAATACAGTGAGTAAAAGGACCTGGATAGATTTTTTATAGGTGTAAATAAAGGTGTGCAGGGTTGCTTTGCAGAAGCTTTTAAAAGGTCAGTATTGCTGAGTCACTGACGACAGGCGTTGTGAAAGCTTAATCAAAACGCCCTGCATCTAAACATCAGCTGAGCAGCCACATCACCCGTGACCCCTATAAAGGGCTGTTTTGTTTCCGTGTATGTGCCGTACATTCTGCAAAATGTCTGTTTATCAGTGTTCCTCTCTCTGATTGGTTCCTTGTTAATAGGTGGCATCTGGCTTTTTTGTGTTTGTGTTTGTGTTGCTCTCTCTCTATTCCCATCTTCCTTCCTAGATGAGGAACAAACGTGTTTGTTTGTCTCGCTTGATAAAAAGCCAAAGATGTGTTTTTGTGTGTGTGTGAGACAGAACCTGCGCATAAACATGAGCATCTCCTATGTGTTGTAAATCAAAAACTAAAGCGTCTGTATACATCTTCCTTTGTGTTCTTGTAAATAGGCCTTTAAGAATAATTAAAGGGGAGAGTGGAAAAAGATGTGCCACTTAAATTTTGTTACTTCTGGAGTCAAAATTAAATAAGAAAACATTACAAATATGAGAGCGCTAACATATATTATATATTTAAAATACATAAAAACATCCATAGACAAATCTCATAGACCAGGGTTTCCCAAACTGGGGGGAATTGCAGGGGGTTTGTGAGTTGATGAGAAAATTTTATTATAATTATATCATAAAACGTAAAAAAAAATCAAAATAAAACACTACACTACAAAATGATATATTTTATTTGTTTAATTTGCAAATGATGTGGCTATAACACAAACAATTCAGAACAAATCTCATAGACCAGGGTTTCTTAAACTGGGGGGAATTGCAGGGGGGTTGTGAGTTGATGAGAAAAATGTATTATAATTACATCATAAAATGTAAATAAATAATTTTAAAATACTAAAAAATCTAAATAAAACACTCGCTTACAAAAAGATATATTTTATTTGTTTAATTTGCATATCATGTGGCTATTACACAAAAAAAATCAAAAAACTGAAAAAACTCATGTAATACGAAGAGGTAAGTTTTATGTATCAATAAAAGAAAATTAGCAGATGAAGGTCCAATAGCAGGTAAAAATAACAATAACTGTAAAATAATACTGCTAAAAACATTAAAAAATGTTTTTTAAGTTAAACATGGAAGTGTGCGTTTCAATTATTTAAATATTTACTTAATCTCAAGTAAACAATTTAGGTCAAGGTTTTGGCTGAAAACAAGTTTGAAAACCACTGCCATAACAAAAAAATATCAAAACAGATTATTCGAATATTACACAACTTGCCTCCACTCTCCCCTATATCCAGATGTGTTAAAAAAGTGTCCCATTCTCAATTGCTATTAATCTGTTTATCTGTAGATAAAGAACCAAAGACGTGTCCCAACTGCAGCGCTCAGTTCCTGAATCAGACAGTGCTGGAAACGCACCTGCAGCGCTGCACAGGGGAGGCCGGGGTGCGCCGCAGGTACAAAGGTCAAGGACGAGGGAAGGTGGGGGGTCAGCTGGAGTGTGATATGTGCGGCCACCGCTGCGTCACTCAGGACGGTCTTGACCTGCACCGGCTCTCCCACACTGGTCAGACGCCTCTGCGGTGCCCGCTCACACCCTGCAGACGACGCTTCGCCTCCAGCTCTGCATTGGGGGAACACCTCGTGGCGCACTGCCGTGGGGCGTTGGGCAAAAAAAGCGCTCCACGCCGATTCACCTGCGAGTTCTGTGGGAAGGAGTTTGCCTACGCGTCCACATTCTCCGTTCACTTAAGAACGCACACCAATGAACGACCCTTTGAGGTAGTAGTATATCTTGCTATAACTTTGATTTTAACAAATACATTTTTCTTTTATTTAGTATCTTACATTTTTTCATTGGTTTGCCGTTTCAGTGCAGTCACTGTGGGAAGCGTTTCCGGCAACTTCCCCACCTGCAGGACCACGAGCGCATCCATAGTGGCGAGCGACCATTCTCATGCTGGGTGTGCGGTAAAAGCTTCAGTGTGGCAGCGAGGCTCACAGAGCACGCCCGCGTGCATAGCGGTGAGCGACCATATGCCTGCCCTCGCTGTCCCACTGCCTTCCGTTCGCGACCCAACCTCGACAAGCACATGCGTCTCCATGCCAACGACCCAGTTGACCCCAACGCACCAAATGCATTGGATGATGATACAGCCGTTCAAACCATCCTCTTAGTACAAGAGTCGTCCTCTTCCTCACCGCCCTCTTCCTCATCCGGGGTGCCTGTGGTCCAGGAGGGCATGTTGGTGTCAGAAGAAGGCGGCTCATCTGTGGTTTTTCTTCACCCTAACATCAGTGTGCCAGGCTTCTCTATGCCCTCTCTAACTGTTCCAAACATCTCTGTAGTGGCAGGTCAAGATGTTCCTCACACAATTGAAGTTATCTTAGAGGAGACTGTGTAATGAAAGAAATGGGGGGGGGGGGTAATCAAATAAATGCAAATTGTAGATAGTTACCTGAAATTATACTGCTTTGTGGGTGGAGTATAGGCAGATTTAGCAGTGGGTAGAGATAGCAGGTGTAGTTGTGTCTTTATGAGAGATGGCTCTGTGTACGGGTAGAATATATTTTGCTTTGGCAAAATAAGAATACAGCGCATCTTTGCCCAAGAGAAAAGAAAAATAACAACATATGCATTTTTTTATATTTAAATTTGCCACTGCATTTACGCTTTGATTTTATCTTTTGGTGTCAGGTGTTTTATCTGCCATTAATAAAAAGCTTGAGCCCATTGGGTTGTTACTCATTTATTAAAGGTTGTCTTGACGTATTTTTCAGCTCAAAAACAGTACTTATTTAATTTTACATTTGAATAGTTCAGATGCAAAACCTTCAAAGTGTGTCTAACTAAATTAGCATTTCTATCAGTCTCTTCATGTTCAATAATTTCAGTTTAATGGCAATGAAAATATTTTTTGTAACTGAAAGGCCTCTTTTTTTACAAATGTCACTTAATTTCATTGTAATTTAACAAATTTGACTGTATTTCACTGCAAAACCCTCTAAGTGCATGCAAGCAAAAACCTCAGATTAAAAAAATCCACTTCTTTCAACAAGATATAGTAAACTGTTGCAAAATCACTAAAGATGCAGCTAGAAACATTGCAAATGATGAAAGTCAGAATTCAAAATGTAAAAATGAAGAAACTGAACCAAACATTAGGGTGCGCTGTGATGGATGTGGCTGCTCATTTGGATTGTATTCAGGTCTAAATATTTACAAGGGACCCATGTTTGAATGTGATTTAAAATAATTTCACAATCGTCTTTCGTGTATTTTGAGGATTTTGCAGAAAATTGATTTGGCATTTAACACATTTTCCCAACCACCTGGTATTTCTGAATGAAAAAAGGCTGGAATTAACCGGATTTAAAGCGAAATTAGTAAACATACAAAATGTGCCGAGACGACATCTCATTTTCTGACAAAAGTGGCATTTAGGGTCCTTTGCATCTGAGTTTTTCATTTTTACCCTTTACTTTTGAACAGGCCATTGTGGCTTAAACACCCTCTGTTAAGATTTTGTTAATCAGGTTTTTCTTGGTGTGCACAATGCCAGTTAAAAAATAAATGATGTAAAATAATAATGTAAATGTAATATGTGCTTATGTAAAATAAATTGAGAACGTTTTTCATGTAAATTGTACGTTATACTTATCTAATTTACATACTAGGTTTTTCCCCAACAGCTGTGATATTTCTAACCGTATAGACTTCTATTACTGTCATTATGTTCTGATACCACGCTATTAGTGTTTCATTGTATAAGCCATTTAAACAAAAAATAGCCTTTTATGTTCTGACATAAAGAGCTTTTCAATAAACTGAACCCCTGAATACATCCAAAAACAAATGATCTTGCAGCTTTAGGTGTGAATGATGACTGCAGTGGAAACAGAGCTTAGTTTGAACACTTAACTACAAATCTCGCCCTGAATTTTTTCCAGTTGAATGGGATTTAAGTTGAGCTCCATTACCTCAGTTCATTGAGAGATTGAGAGAGAGAACTGGGTCGTTGGAGCTCATGTGTTTGCTCGGTTTAGGCTCCTTTTATTTACTCTAGTCCTGCTAAACTTCTCCTCCATACACCTGCTGCATCATTATGATTCGTCCTGTTAATGATAGACATTGATATACAAACACCATTCCTGTACCCCGCACTAAATTCCCAAACAACAAAACTGAACGATATCTTACCCGGCTCATTAATTTATAGACTTTGACTTGCAATTACGGTGTGACCTTCATGTAAATGGGCAATTTATGATGCACCTGAGGTTTTTCTTGAGCTGCTTTGGGGGAAAAATTAAAGGGATAAACAATTCATTGTTGTAATGGAATCTGCCGTTGATTTTGTATCTACCGTCATGGTTTTTAGACCATGTCATGTGTAATGAAAGTGATTGTTCACCCAAAAACGTTCAAAACTGTCTATTACTGTCATTATGTTTAGAATATCTTCAATATTTGAAGATATTTTGAAGCAGATCTGGGGCACCATTGACTTCCATAGTATTGTTTTTCCTACGATGGAAGTCAATGGCGCAAAATTGGATAACCTGTTTAGTTTTCTAGGAAAATCTGTGTAGAGGAGAATATATGTATTATTAGGGGTCAAGCCCAGAATGGGCGAAGACCCCTATTGTATCCGTTAGTTTTCTTATTATTCTTCCGGCTGCTTCTTCTGCTTCCGCCATTGCGGCCTATTGCAGCCCATAGAACCGTACATAGAAAAGTTATGAAATTTGGCACACTGATAGAGGACAGTCCAAATAATATCCACAGCAAACTTGGAGTCTCTATCTCAAACCCTCTAGCGCCACCAACAGTCCAAAGTTTCACTTACGTTTTTGCTAATAACTTCTGATCCGTAAGACAAAATTCTTGTTTCCTCTGATTCGATTGGACCCTATGACGTTAATTTCCGTCATGAAAAATTTTCTGCCATTTTGAATTATTCATAAAACCTATTTTTGCGAACTCGTCCTAGAGCTTTTGCCCGATTGCCACGAAAATCGGTATGTAGCATCTACAGACCCTCAAGGCAAAAAGTTATGGAATTCATGTCGATTCGTCAATCCATTTCCGTAAACCGCGTCAACAAATTTTACGTAGAGTGCTCGCCAAACTTAAGCCTATTAACACAACACTTGGTACTGGTGATGCCAGTTAGGAACTGAGGGGGCATGCCCAGTTTTGTCGCAGCGCCACCTAGTGGAAACGAGTTTTACACGCTTATAACTTTGGCTGTGATTGACGTATTTTGACTGGACTTATTTCCTTGGAGTCCTGAGTAGTCACCGAGTCCAATGATAACAAACATGCCAGAATTCGCCTTACGGTTAGCCCTGCATAGCAAAATAGCACTTAAAAAACATGCGCGAATATCTCCGCGAGCGTTATTCTGATCGACTCGAAAACACCACAGGAAGAACATTACATTACCTTCTGAACAAAAAACTCTATTGGCGTTATATTAAAATTTCCATCAGAAATGGCCGAAAATTGCAAAAAAACTAAAAATTATCTTTTTAAATTTTGTGTTTTTTACACACAAATGGTTATAACTCTGCAACGAAACATGATTTTTACACCAGATTTGATACGCTGATGTATGATCAGAGTCTGAGGCCACACAAAAAAAATGGTATACTTGCACCACTAGTTGGCCTCATAATTGAACAAAACCTTTGATATCAAGCAATCTCTATGTTCATACAACTGTTTCTTCACTAAACTAAAGTGTATAGTCATGAAATTAGCTAGATGTAACTCACTCATGACCTGAGATTGCATGAAGGATTTTGTCATAGCGCCACCTAGTGAATGGCTATTTTTGCTAAAAACCACTGCAAAGTTTCATTCAAAATTATAAGACTACATAGATTGTTCTTTTCATGCTTGAAGTATGTCTTTAGTGGATACTAATTCATTCCCTAGCAACCCATAAGAATATCCTAACAACCGTTTTGCAAGAACTTTTTCTCTGCATCAGAACATCATATAGGCATGAGGATGGGCTCCTTGGATTCAACCGTTTTCTGCAAAGGCTTTTCTGTGCATCAGAAATATGTAGAGACATGAGGGTGGGCTCTTTTGACTCATAAACACCACTGTAACATTTTGTTACCTGTGATTTGACACACTGTTAATGGAGAGATTTCACTGAATGAGAACAGCTTTTTTGCCGATAAATTTTTTATTATTTCATCCGATATCATAAGGTTTCCTTAGGTTCTTTAAACTGCTCATCCAAACTTAAATTTACTTCATTCTGTCCCCTTTTGGCTTGACCCCGGTATTGCTGCTTGCAGCTATATTTTAAACATGTTCTTGTTTCCTCATTCCTAAACACTTGTCATCCGTCTACTCACAGTGGGTCACCTTTATTCCCCCTCCAAGGTTTGTAATTCTATAAATATCTGCTTGCGAGTAGCAGCCGTGAGGCTAAATATTCAGGGTTGGGCAGAAACCTGCTGACCTTACAACACAGCAGTGAGTACAAAAAGAGTGATGGATACTTGCGGACTGCAAACACCACTATTACTGTTTAAACAAAACCTTTACACGTCTTCCTATCATTATTACTTCATACAACCTTTAAACACAAAACAAATCTCAAAACTTTTTTTTTTTAAGTTGCAGTAAATTGTCTTGCTGAATTGTGCATGTAAGTCATTACAGATATCCTTTATTTTTCCTCTCCTCTCTGTCTCTCTTTGCTGAGGTAGCTGTACCTACTGTGACTTTGACAGAGTGTTCCCCTTGTGTGTTGGCCCTTTGTGGGTGTGTGTGTGCTATATTTGTACCGCAGTACGTGTGTGTGTGGAGAGGGATGTGGGTAAGCATCAATATACTGTGTATTTATCTACACGTGTGATACAAGCATTATTATGAGGTTGTTTGTGTGTGAAAATGACGCTTTGGCCTTCATGTTTTGATTTATCTTTGTGTGTGTTTTAGAAACGGGGGCTACGCATGATGAATGAGGTGGGAGGTGTGCAGATGTGTACCGTGTTATGCTTGTGTGTTTTGCACATTGCATCCCGTTTAAAGGTTTGTCATGCCCATCTGGTCTAGTCGGGTTTATTTCTCTCTCATTCTCTCACAAGCAAGCTCTCTGTCTGCCGGTCTCTCGTTTCAATGCTACACCATCTCTCTCGCCCGCTCCCCCCATGCCCCCCCATTTATTGTAGAGGCTGTGTGACTGGAATACTGAGCAGCTAATCATTATTCCACCAGTGAGGCACGGTGCACAGGATGAATGTCAATTCTCTTTACCTCTCTTACTCTCTTTTCCCATTCCTTCTTTTTCCCTATCCAACCTTCCGTTTTCCCATCCCTCTTCCCATTCACTCCATCATTCCTCTTCATTTCCCTTTTCTACCTCCCTTTCCGTCTCTGTCCCACCTTCCCCTCCCATTCAGCACCGCTCTCCCCTTCTCTCTCTTTCTCTCTCTTTTAGCCTTGTACCCTTGGGTTTCTGGTTGTCTTTGTAAAGAATAACAAGGAAGTCTTATGGAAATGAGGGTTAGAGGTATGCATTTGTCATCGGTTATAGGTATGGAACATACTGTACGTTTCAAAATATCCATCATTTTGCAGGGCAAGATGCGTATCCTGGAGTTTCTGTGTTGCATCAAAAAAAGAAGTGCGTTGATGATGATGCTGTGGAGCAGAGCAGAGGTGGAGAGACATCTGTTGAATGCATTTTTAGCCGTTTGAGGGAAAGGGAGAGAGAGGACTCTCCAGACAAGGCTGCAGTGAGGGGGACTCCTGCTTAACAACAGGTGCACATCACAGCCCCTTAAAGTAACACATACAAACACTCAAAGGGGATGCATGGGGGGATACTTTTCTGAAAGATGCTTTGCAAATAACTGCAACTGAATGATTTTGTGTCAACACTTTAAATGATGCTGGGAAAAAATGCGCAAACCCAGCCCAAGGTTTAATTAACTTAGAAAATGTCTATATTTGACCCAACCATGGGTTGAAACAATTCAGCATAGGTTTATTTAAACCCAGCTGTTGGGTTTGTCGCTATTTTATCCAACTATGGGTATGCAGCATTTATTTTATTTTATTTTTTTAAGTGAACATTGACCTTAACGTGCCTGTAAAATCAGAAACTAAATTTTTCTATATACTCAAGTATACTGTAATTTTTCCTTTTTAAATACAATTTGTTAAAATGTTTTCGTTGAAGCGCTTATGAATAGAGGTATTTGCGTTAGTTTTGTGAGAATACTGGTGTGATTGTTAGTTTTAAAGAAATATTACATTGTATCGAATAAGCAATTCCAGCCTTGTGACATTTGCAGTCAAAATTTTAAAATATAAATTCACAAGGAATACATTTCTTACCAATATAGGGAACCATCTGTTTATATTTTCATAAACCCCTGATTATAGAGTTAAGACATCAGAAAGATATCAATTTATTACAGGTTTTCTATATAAGATGATGGAAACATACATTATGGATGTAACGAAAAATGGTTATTAACTCTTTCACCGCCATTGACGAGTTATCTGATATCAATTAAGAGAAAAAATGTGCATAAAAAGCGTGTTTCTAATAAGGTGATATGTTAATCACCCAATTCATGAAAAAAATAAAGCAAATTTTAAACTCTGTGTATGTTTTGATAATCATTCTTAATCTGATCTCTTAACAAAAACAAAAAAAATTCACAAAAATGCAATTATTTCAGCTTGTTGCTAAATTTTTTTTTTAGAAAAATACCCATATTTAAAAGTTTATAAGCAAAGAAAAAAATATAAATAGGATGAAACTTTTTTTTCCTGTTTTGTTTATTGTTTGTTTGAAAGCAGAGGGTCTCTTCTGTCATTTTATATACACTCACCTAAAGCATTCTTTAGAAATGTTTGTCCATATTGATAGGATAGCATCTTGCAGTTGATGGAGATTTGTGGGATGCACAGGGCACGAAGCTCCCGTTCCACCACATCCCAAAGATGCTCTGTTAGGTTGAGATCTGGTGACTGTGGGGGCCATTTTAGTACAGTGAACTCATTGTCATGTTCAAGAAACCAATTTGAAATGATTTGAGCTTTGTGACATGGTGCATTATCCTGCTGGAAGTAGCCATCAGAGGATGGGTACATGGTGGTCATAAAGGGATGGACATGGTCAGAAACAAAGCTCAGGTAGGTTGTGGCATTTAAACGATGCCCAATTGGCACTAAGGTGCCTAAAGTGCGCCAAGAAAACAACCCCTACACCATTACACCACCACCACCAGCCTGCACAGGTGGTAACAAGGCATGATGGATCCATGATCTCATTTTGTTTACGCCAAATTCTGACTCTACCATCTGAATGTCTCAACAGAAATCGAGACTCATCAGACCAGGCAACATTTTTTCAGTCTTCAACTGTCCAATTTTGGTGAGCTTGTGTAAATGTAGCCTCTTTTTCCTATTTGTAGTGGAGATGAGTGGTACCCGGTGGGGTCTTCTGCTGTTGTAGCGCATCCACCTCAAGGTTGTGCGTGTTGTGGCTTCACAAATGCTTTGCTGCATACCTCGGTTGTAACGAGTGCTAATTTCAGTCAAAGTTGCTCTTCTATCAGCTTGAATCCGTTGGTCCATTCTCCTCTGACCTCTAGCATCAACAAGGCATTTTCGCCCACAGGACTGCCGCATACTGGATGTTTTTTCACTTTTCACACCATTCTTTGTAAACCCTAGAAATGGTTGTGCATGAAAATCCCAGTAACTGAGCAGATTGTGAAATACTCAGACTGTCCCGTCTGGCACCAACAACCATGCTACTCTCAAAAAAACGCTTAAATCACCTTTCTTTCCCATTCTGACACTCAGTTTGGAGTTCAGGAGATTGTCTTGACCAGGACCACACCCCTAAATGCATTGAAGCAACAACCAGTGATTGGTTGACTAGATAATTGCATTAATGAGAATTTGGACAGGTGTTCCTAATAATCCTTTAGGTGAGTGTATTTGTATGTTTATATATTTTTAGAATAATTTTTTTTCTGGAATGCATTTTGTGAAACGTTTGTGAAAATGTCAAAAAATGCTGGCGGGCAAATTTTCAAAAAAAGGCTGGCGGCGAATGAGTTAAAGGAATAGTTCACCCAAAAATGAAAATTCTGTCATCATTTTCTCACTTTCATGTTACAAACCTGTATACATTTCTTTGTTTTGATGAACACAAAGAAAGATATTTTGAGAAATGTAAATCCATTCATAGACCCCATTTACTTCCATAGTATTCTTTTTTCCTACTATGAAAGTGATTGATTCCACGACCACGAACAGTTTGGTAACAAACATTTCTCAAAATATCTTTCTTTGTGTTCATCACAACAAAGAAATTTATGTAGGTTTGTAACAACATGAGAGTGAGTAAATGATGACAGAATTTTCATTTTTGGGGGAACTATCCCTTTAAGAGACAGCATAATTTGTAGGAATTAAAATGCACAAACCAGAAGCAATAATACCCAACAAATTAAAAAAGTATGACTCTTCAAAGAACATTTAATTTTTATTAACATTTTTGTATGTGTATTTATGAGAAAAAACTATGTTATAGACATGACAATTCTAAAGTTGTGCCACTTAATTATGGAAAATAATAAAAATGCTTTAAAAACTGTAACAGAGATTTTGCACGGATATTTAAAACACCAAATATTAACACCTGAAATTTCACTATGATAAAAAGATTTTGGGCAAAAACGATACTTTTCATTTTGGCGTGGAAATCAACTCCTCCATCATCAAATGTGTGCCGGCTTGTCAACCTGTAGGACTCTAAAAAAAAAAATCACTGTATGTGAAAAATTGGTTTCTTGCTTCTTTAAACATCTCAAGCATTTTACATTTTTGACGTCTTTGGTTTTTGAACACTTGCCTGTCAAGATAGTGATCTCAGCAGCTAATATTTGTCTTTGAAAAATGAAGAGAAAAGAGAGAGGGGAGAAAAGGGGGTGTTGGAAGGAGCAGCGAGAGAGGGGGACTGCGAGCTGATTGGATTGGAGGGAGAGCAGAGGAGGTATGGGCATACAATGTGCTGAGAGAGAGAGAAAGAGAGAGAGCGCATACGAGGAGGGGAGGGGGTCTGGAGTCAGTGAATGCAGTTTGTATTGCTGTGCTTTGGAATTACAGCTATGGACATTGTGAGGGACTTACAAAGCAGAAGCAAAGATCACAGGCTGGAAAAGACAGATCGCACAGCCTTCTGATACTCGACGGTCAAGAGCGCATGTGTGTAAGAAGAAAAAGCAGGCGGTAAAAGAAGATGCACACCGGAGGGACTTTACCCGATCTTCTCATCTTCAGTTCCTGAGATCATCCTCAGGTCCCCCCTCACTGGGGTCACCATTGAATCAGCATCTCATGGTACGTACATATGTGTGTACGGTTCATTCATGTCTTGCTCTTGAAACACACTGTTAAAGATTATGCCTGCGTGTGTGTGTGTGTGCGTGTGTGTTGCCGGTGTGTGATTGGTATTCTGTAGACAGTGTACGGTGCTCCAAACAGGCTCTGTTCAGAATGGCTCCACAGAGCAGGGATTGTGTTAACCTGAGGAGGACCGGGGTGAGTTTTCAACAGCCTCTCTTTCTTTCTTTCTTTTAATCCTTTGTGTAGTTTTTCTCCTGTTAGCTTTATCTCTCTATCATAGATGTCCTCTGGCATCACTCTTGATGAATTTCTCATTTGCTGTTTCATTAGACCTCAGTGCACCAGTGAGATTTTCTCCTCTCTTTCCTTACCTCCCTATTTTTTATTCTCTCTCCGTCCTATAGCCTGAGTCAGAGAGGGTTGGCTGCCTTCTGCTGATTGATTTGGTAGAAATTTGGTAGTATTCGTTTTATAAATCTTCCTGTTGCACATATTTTGGCACTGGTGCAGTGTTTGTATGTGTGTGCAGAGATCAGTCACATACAGCTGTAGTCTTTCTATATATTCTGCATTTCTGTGTGTGTGTACGTGTGGATCAGGTTTTGTTTAGATTATGGGAAGCAAATTCACACCAGCCAATGGTACCCACTGCTTAAATGATAATACTACCATTACATTTATTCTCAATGGAGATTCAACATGTGTCTGTTTGCGTGGTGGACACTGTTGCTCACCGTTGACAGTCAACTCCTTAGTCTCTCTCACATTTTCTTCACTTGTGTGTGTTAAGATGTGGATTTCTCACCCCAGATTTCTACCCTGTTGTCTCCATGTCTTCCCACCTGACTCGCACCCACACTTACACCAGATCACCTGCTCACTCTCACACAAGTGACAGTGTGCTAACATGCTAAACGCTCCCATGGGATTTCGTGTGTGTGTGTGTGTGGTTGACTGTGCGTGTGTATTGATCAACTTGGAAAGGTCACAGTTCAGGCATGATTGTATTTTATTGTCCATGTGGTCTCGCATAAAACCCTACTCGACCCTTATTCCTGGGTTTCATGGTTTGTGAGTCAGTGAGTCTTCAGGCCTGCGTGTGTGTACGAAGAATGACTTGTCTGTGTTTGGAGAACGAATAAAAGAGCCGCAGGGATGAGGAGACAGCCGGTCAGAGGAATGAGAGAATGGAAATGCAGAAAAAAGATGGAGAGTTGAGTAAGTCGCGCTCGAGAGCGACGTCTGTGATAAGCGAGAGTGACACCAATGTCACAGTGTTTCTCTTTCTTTCTGTCTGTCTCTGATTGTTCCTCCGTCTACCTATAAAGTTTCATTTTAAAGGATTTTGTTGAACTTGTTGCTTGTTCACTACAAAATATAACTTTTTACTTGGTATTTTGCCTTATTTTCTATATAAAATTCTCAAATCAAGTCTAGTTTTTAGACAGAAAATATAAAATTATTTCTTAAATTTGTCTTGAATTAAGTGTTTAAGAATTGGCAGATTTGTTTTGCTTGTTTTTGGCACAAATTCTCTTGTTATCTCATTTTCTTAAGTCATTTTGCTCATCAAGAAAATGCATCTTAATTTAAGAATTTAATAATACTTAAAACAAGACAAAAATACTAAGTGATAAAGTCATTTTTACAATGTTTAAGCTCAGCAAAATTATTGTTATTAAAAACAAAATCTAAAGTCACTTGGATGTTAAATGTGGTTGCTAGGATATTCTTTGTGGTTGCTAAGGCTTTACTGTGAGATTGCTAGGATATTCTGGGTGTCTGCTACGTGATTGATACTTCCCAAGTCAAAAAGGCTCGTATATTCCGGTCACTATATATGGCTCAGGTCAATCCTCCGGTGTAAATATGTGGGTTTTATTGCCAGCTGAAAATTATTAAATCTCTTAGAAAATGAATAGCACTTTCCCTCAAGGCACACAGATTGGACTATTCATGTTTATAGCACAAATGATGTAGAATGAGATACGCATCAAAGTTTATTATCATGTTAAGGATAAGCTAAATGAATAGTGATGCATGCCCAAGCACCAATAATAACAATATACAAAGCACAATGAAATAAGACACTACAATATAAAATAATATAAACATTTGCCAAGACATTAATGAACCACAGGTATGTTATACTGCACACATTAAAGCTGTGATTGGATTTGGTGTACAGCTCAAATATGCATTTTGCTCCCATGTAGTTAATTCTCTGTCTCACTCTCTCTACACCTCTATATCTGTCTCACTCTCTCTACACCTCTATATCTGTCTCTACACCTCTATATCTGTCTCACTCTCTCTACACCTCTATATCTGTCTCACTCTCTCTACACCTCTATATCTGTCTCACTCTCTCTACACCTCTATATCTGTCTCACTCTCTCTATACCTCTATATCTGTCTCACTCTCTCTACACCTCTATATCTGTCTCACTCTCTCTACACCTCTATATCTGTCTCACTCTCTCTACACCTCTATATCTGTCTCACTCTCTCTACACCTCTATATCTGTCTCACTCTCTCTACACCTCTATATCTGTCTCACTCTCTCTACACCTCTATATCTGTCTCACTCTCTCTACACCTCTATATCTGTCTCACTCTCTCTATACCTCTATATCTGTCTCACTCTCTCTACACCTCTATATCTGTCTCACTCTCTCTACACCTCTATATCTGTCTCACTCTCTCTACACCTCTATATCTGTCTCACTCTCTCTACACCTCTATATCTGTCTCACTCTCTCTACACCTCTATATCTGTCTCACTCTCTCTACACCTCTATATCTGTCTCTACACCTCTATATCTGTATATATGTATCTGTATATACACCTGTATATATGTCTCACTTTCTCTACACCTCTGTATCTGTCTCACCCTCTCTACACCCCTCTCTATATGTCTCACTATCTCTACACCTCTATATCTGTCTCACTCTCTCTACACCCCTCTCTATCTGTCTCACCCCTCTATATCTGTCTCACTCTCTCTACACCTCTATATCTGTCTCACTGTGTCTCTACACCTCTGTATCTGTCTCACTCTCTCTACACCTCTATATCTGTATATCTGTATCTGTATATACACCTGTATATATGTCTCACTCTCTCTACACCTCTATATCTGTCTCACTTTCTCTACACCCCTCTCTATCTGTCTCAGTCTCTCTACACCTCTATATCTGTCTCACTCTCTCTACACCCCTCTATATCTGTCTCGCTCTCTCTACACCTCTATATCTGTATATCTGTATCTGTATATACACCTGTATATATGTCTCACTTTCTCTACACCTCTATGTCTGTCTCACCCTCTCTACACCCCTCTCTATATGTCTCACTCTCTCTACACCTCTGTATCTGTCTCACTCTCTCTACACCTCTATATCTGTCTCACTTTGTCTCTACACCTCTATATCTGTATCTGTATATACACCTGTATATATGTCTCACTTTCTCTACACCTCTATATCTGTCTCACCCTCTCTACACCTCTATATCTGTCTCACTTTGTCTCTACACCTCTATATCTGTATATCTGTATCTGTACACCTGTATATATGTCTCACTTTCTCTACATCTCTATATCTGTCTCACCCTCTCTACACCCCTCTCTATATGTCTCACTCTCTCTACACCTCTGTATCTGTCTCACTCTCTCTACACCTTTATATCTGTCTCACTTTGTCTCTACACCTCTATATCTGTATATTTGTATCTGTATATACACCTGTATATATGTCTCACTTTCTCTACACCTCTATATCTGTCTCACCCTCTCTACACCCCTCTCTATATGTCTCACTCTCTCTACACCTCTGTATCTGTCTCACTCTCTCTACACCTCTATATCTGTCTCACTTTGTCTCTACACCTATATATCTGTCTCACTCTCTCTACACCCCTCTATATCTGTCTCACTTTCTCTACACCTCTATATCTGTCTCACTCTCTATCTATTTCACTGTGGTAATGTAACCATGAGGGAAAGGGGGAATGGTAAGAAGGCGCAAGCAGGCAGCAGGATAGCTTCTTCACGTGAGTTTTATTTGCATAACTTTTGCAGTCCAATTAAACATCTGTGGCCATACTCAAAAGAAAATTAACATTTTAAAATAAAAAAAGATACAGATAATGGAAAAATAAAAGTAATTCAATAATCAGAATATGCTTTTGTTCTTTTAACTAAGAACAAAGCCCATGTTGCTACTTTACTTGTAGTTAGTAAATGTCTAAAGTGGACTATCCTCTATAGTCTCTCTCTTATATATATTTCACTCTGTACCTCTATGTGTCTATCTGTCTCTATACTACTTTATACCTCTCTCTGTCTATCTCTCTAATATACATCATTCAGTCTCTCCTCTGAAACTGGTAATGTCATTTCCATTCCAGTTCTTTTCACACCACACATTGTTTTGAAGCATCTTTGCAGAAAATCATACTCTAGTTTCTTAATTGTCTCGGAGTCCCCGTTGAGCAGTTCAGTAAAACTTCTTCAATGCCTTAAAGTTTTATCTTCAGGCCCCCAGTGAGCAAGCCAACGGCATTTCTCTCAATCTGTCTCTACTCCTTTTAGTTTTCATTTACAATGTAAGTGCTATTATTGTCATGCCAAATATTTTATATTTGTATTGCCAAAGCATTTATTCACAGTAATCAAAATGAGTGTGGCATTGTTTAACAGAGACTTGAAAATGTGGTGTGATGTGTCTCATTTTATTATTCTTCTCCCAAATTTGCTGCTCTGTGTCAGTTTTGTTTGATTTTTTTTGTAATATTTTGTCCAGAACATCAGCATCTGGAGATTCTTGGAAAGAGGGGGGCTAGTACTGGATAGAGAGGAACGTTTGGTATTTGGAGGCTTTAGTGATAAAGTTGATTTATAGTTGCCCATTTTTGCCCAGCATGCATTATGTGCCCACCCCTCACTGCCATAAAACGCTACTGATTTAAATAATCTGAGACCATTGTTGTTTATAGCATAAAAAGCCCAGGAGTTTATATCTTGATCATCTTTAACCACAGGGTGAAAGCTTCCTGTGGATGTGATTTTATCAAAAATTATAATGAGATGTGTTTAAGGGCCCTATTTTAACGATCTAAGCGCATTGTCTAAAGCGCACAGCGCAACATCTAAATGGGCGTGTCCGAATCCACTTTTGCTAATTTAACGACGGGAAAAATGGATTTTGCGCCGAGCGCATGGTCGAAAAGGGTAGGTCCTATTGTAATGGGAGTATTTTGGGCGTAACGTGCAATAAACCAATGAGAGTCTCTGCTCTCATCCCCTTTAAAAGCTAGTTGCGCTGGCGTTATGTCTAATCCCTATTTAGATGACGGACTTTGTAAACTGAAAAAATAAGCGGAGGAAGAAGATCCCCAGTTTAAGATTAATGTTAAATAATTGTGTTGTTTTTCACTTGTATTGAAATTGTTATTTTTTTATCAAAACCTTTAAAACCCGTTTTCTTTTAGTCATGGAAGTAAAAAGCAGGCTTGTAATTGCTTTTAATGTATGGCTATCCAATATCATCAAAAAATTATTTACAAGCATGTAAGATAAGGTTTGTACTCTAAAAATACTTTATTTGTAATAAACAGGAGATAAAGAATTTACAAACGGCTCTCCTCACGTTTCAGCACTTTGGACAGCGTTTTTTTTTAGCAAAGAGTTTTTTTAAGCATTACTTAAAAATGTTTCTCATCTCACCATATCCACAGGTACAGAGTCATCATAGACAATAAATCCGTGAGGTAGCATTAAAAAAAAAACATTTAAAAACAGACGCATTTGTTTAAAGCAAAGCATTTATTTACTTAGCAGGCTGCAGGTGAAGCAGCTCTTTGCGCCTTCTAACGTCTCATAATCTGTCCTCATTTATGTCCAAGAGATTCAATAATAATCTTTTACATTCAATCCTTTAATCTTTCATATTTAAAAGCATTTTTGTGCTGCTGCGCATTATGTACCTTGTGATAAGCAAACCCGCGTTGTCCTCCCGTGTTTAGGCGCATTTTACTAATGCGCTCTTTAAATAACATAAAACACATTGCGCCATTGACTTTAGACTTTAGACCAGGTTTTTGTTGGTCAATGGCGTAGTCTATTTTAGTTGCCTCAAAATAGCAACGCGCCAACAATGCGCCTGAACACACCTCGTTTTCAGACCAGAACGCCCATGGGCGCAAAAGGGGGCGCAAATGCAATTGCTATTTAAACAACGCGGCGCTAAACGTGAAAATTAGGGTGGAAACTAGCGAAAGACACTTGCGTCGCGCATTGCGCTGCATTGCGCCGGGTGTAAGATAGAGCCCTTAATGTTAGTTCCTAATATGAATATGCATTGTGTTACCTGCAATCTTAATCTTTTCTAGAAAGATACCTCTATATCTTACTTTGTCTCTCAACATCTATCCCAGTCTACACCATTTTTCCTCTGTATGTATCTCTCTATCTCTTCTTTTCCCCCTCTCTCTCTCTTTCTATTTTACACCTCTCTATGAGCGTGTCTTTGTAAGGCAGTCCTTTTTAATATCTCATTCTCGCTCGGCCATTGTCCTCATCTCTGCCGCTCCATCTCTCATCAGTCTCACCCCCCCCCCCCTTCCCCTTCATATCAGTCCGGCTGATGAGAGAGGCACTTTCATAATCAAAGCATGACATGGAAAATTGTATGGAAATAAGAATCCTGATAGATGAGTTTCACCTTTAATTATCTGCTCCTTTTAAATTTATAGACCAGTCCATCTCAGCACAGAGGGTGACAACAGATGAGGTTTTTGTGTGACATTACCAGCAACAATTAGTCCAGCAGGGCACTGGGAACCCATGAGGACATGTCGGTCCAATGTAAATTCATCATCCATTTCTATTTGAGTTTTGTCGTTTCCAGGACAAATATACTGTATGCATTACATTATCAGCAATCAAACAATACAATATTTGGATACTACATTTTTTTGTAGTTTAATATAGCGTGCTATTATATGATATGAATGAACATAATGTTAACATGCTATTTATCGGAAATCCATCACATTAAAGTCTCATGCATTTTTAATTGTTTATATGGCTTCAAAAATAATAACTATATAGTGTCAAACATATTCCATGTCTTTTCTATTAATAGCTACTTGATGTCATTCAGCTTTTTTATTGTCATTAGAATCTTTGCTTAACACTGCAAATGCAATGAAGTCAGACACAGAGATCACCTTTAATTTAACACAGCTAAGCATCACTGCAAACCAACTTACACGCAGATCATTACTGCAAGTCACAGAATTCATTTAGATTCAGACGGGAGCAAAACTGGTTATGTCTGTGCACTTGATAGGTTTACTTTGTAATCAGTCATTCTGTTTCTACTAGTTTGGGAGATTTCAGGCTATTATCTGATTTGGTTTCAACATTAATATTATCTAATGAGCTTGTCAAAATACATTTGTTTTGATGCATTTATTGTGAAACGATTTTGTAATGAGTCAGTGCTCCTGTTAAACAATATTAATATTCTAGTATTTGGATGCTGTCGGCTATAGTTAAGCTATTGATAGTACAAACCTAAATGCCAATTTAGTAATACATCATCCACTGGTTTTATTGAATTATAATAAAACTGTGTTTTCATTGATTGTGATATTGTCTTGTCATGTTGCACATAGAAGTACATCGATTTTTTTAACATTACATTCATTGTATTGATTAAATGCAGGACAGTACAGTGCTGTTCAATATAAAAAAAATTGTTGTTAAAAATGTTTTTTGTTATTGTTAAAATTTTTTATTATATATTTATTATTATACACTCACCTAAAGGATTATTAGGAACACCTCTTCAATAGCTCATTAATGCAATTATCTAATCAACCAATCACATGGCAGTTGTTTTAAAGCATTTAGGGGTGTGGTCCTGGTCAAGACAATCTCCTGAACTCCAAACTGAATGTCAGAATGGGAAAGAAAGGTGATTTAAGCAATTATGAGCATGGCATGGTTGTTGGTGCCAGACGGGTCGATCTGATTATCTGCTCAGTTACTGGGATTTTCACGCACAACCATTTCTAGGGTTTACAAAGAATGGTGTGGAAAAGGAAAAACAACCGGTATGCGGCAGTCCTGTGGGCGAAAATGCCTTGTTGATGCTAGAGGTCACAGGAGAATGGGCCGACTGATTCAAGCTGATAAAAGAGCAACTTTGACTGAAATAACCACTCGTTACAACCGAGGTATGCAGCAAAGCATTTGTGAAGCCACAACACGCACAACCTTGAGGTGGATGGGCTACAAGAGCGAAAGACCCCACCTGGTACCACTCATCTTCACTACAAATAGGAAAAAGATGCTACAGTTTGCATGAGCTCACCAAAATTGGACAGTTGAACACTGGAAAAATGTTGCCCTGTCTGATTTCTGTTGAGATATTCAGATGGTAGAGTCAGAATTTGGCATAAACAAAATGAGAACATGGATTCATCATGCCTTGTTACCACTGTGCAGGCTGCTGGTGGGGGTGTAATGGTGTGGGGGATGTTTTCTTGACACACTTTAGGCCCCTTTGTGCCAATTGGGCATTGTTTAAATGCCACGGCCTACCTGAGCATTGTTTCTGACCATGTCCATCCCTTTATGACCACCATATACCCATCCTCTGATGGCTACTTCCAGCAGGATAATGCACCATGTCACAAAGCTCAAATCATTTCAAACTGGATTCTTGAACATGACGATGAGTTCACTGTACTAAAATGGCCCCCACGGTCACCAGATCTCAACCCAATAGAGCATCTTTGGGATGTGGTGGAATGGGAGCTTCGTGCCCTGGATCTGCATCCCACAAATCTACATCAACTGCATGATGCTATCCTATCAATATGGGCCAACATTTCTAAAGAATGCTTTCAGCACCTTGTTGAATCAATGCTACGTAGAATTAAGGCAGTTCTGAAGGTGAAAGGGGGTCAAACACAGTATTAGTATGGTGTTCCTAATAATCCTTTAGGTGTGTGTGTATATAGACCCTGTTTGTAAATTTCAGGCTAAATTGTCAATGTCCTTTTGAAATTTGGACCATCAAAGTTGGACTTCAATCATTGATTTCACATTGATTTTAATCTTTGACAAGACCTTAGTCAATATTGAAGATATCAAAGTTATATTTTCACAGACTATTCTTTACATTATGTAGGACGATCACAAGAAATGACTTTAGCTGAGTTTTCACATATATGGTCAAAAATGATTGTGCTATCAATGTTTATGGTTAGTATCACAGCAATAATCTGGTATTTTAGAAGAAAATAATTGTCAAAATAAGCACCACAAGTATCACTGGGGCTGTACCCTTTCAAAAACTACAGCTTTGCACCCAAAGAGTTCATATTGGTACCAAAGAAAGCATACTAGTACCTCTAAGGTAAATATTAGTATGTCAAAGATACACACTTGGTACCAAAAGGTAAATAACATTAGGGTCTTTTTAAAGGGTCCTGCCCCAGTGACAGGTGTGAAACAAATGAATAATACATAATTAATCCTAAATAATTCTTCTGCTTATTGTTCCTCAGGTCTTAATCAACTAAAGGACACGAGACTCATCTGATGAGGAAATTCTGTCTGCAGTGACAGATGTGACGGCCCTCCTCTCCCCAACATCAGCTGCGGCTCTGTTTGCTTCCACAGACCTTAGAGCAGCCATAACTCGACACGCCTCCATCCTTGAGGAGTCATTCTGAAGAGAGCGTGCCAAAGCTCCTTCATGAACTCCTGAACAGAGGAGCCGTGGGATTTGAACTTAAAGGATTGATGAGAGATTGCGATCCGCTCTCCACATCATCTCCACTGGGCTCCTGAATCAGTCCATTCTCTTAGACTCACGAACTCAGCCTTTTCTGGAGGATTTTTTGATATCACTCAGAGAAATGTAATATCATTCTCAATATATTTTGATCTATTTCATTTAAACGTGGCAGGTGTCCCAGGAAAGGATTTACAGAGAGTGCAATACCTTGTGAGATAGTGTGAGTTGGAGTGTTTATGTGTGTGTATGTGAGTCTCAGACGGCCTGTGGAGCAATGGGTGAGGCTTCGTGCGAGGGTTGACTGGAAGAGGCAGGTAGATTTTGGCAGGCACCTGTATGCGCATCAGTGTATTTGTGTGTGAAACCATGTGAGAGAGAGAGTCTGTTTGTGTGATTGTCTCTTGGATCTGGCAATTATCGCTGTTCTCTCCTATTTTTGTGTTGGAGCCGGCAGGGTCAACATTAGAAGAGAGAGAGAGAGGGGGAGAGTGGGACGGATACAGAAAATAATACATTTGAGTGACACTTCTGCTTTTTTGTCACTGCTTTTTGCCCCCTCAGAGTGATTAAGCTTTGTAAAAATACCACTACTTTTCTCCCATCAAAATGGATTATTATAAGAATCACGGCTTGTGAAGAGCTCTCAGATGGATCATTGCTATCCGGAGTTCATTCAGCGCTAAGACTCTTCACATCACTCCATTTCTGAGACTTTCAACCTGTCATTCTGGAAGACACCTGCGAATACCCGGGGGACTCTATTCACCGGTTATCACGGCAATCCATGGCACCCTGTTCCTGACAAGGTCCGCTTCATTCGGTGAGTGTTGTTATTTTTCTCTATGCGAGTGTGTAATGTTGTTTTCTGTGTTTGTATGGGTGTGCATGAGTGAGCATTTGGAATGAATCTGTAACAGTTGTTTGGGCTCAGAAGGCTTTAAGCTGCTTGTTTGTTCTGCTGGTCGTGTAACCTTATGCTAGAAGGAGCTTTGCTTGTTTTGTACATATGAATTTGCTTTGCAGACCACGCAAGGGCATTGGTGCCCACCTTACTTTGTTAGATGAAGTTCTGTATGTTTGTTTCCCTTTGTAACCTTCATCGTATGACTCCTTATGTCACCTAATAGTGAATAGGAATGTGCCCTTAAACAGTCCAGTGATCTATGAATAACATCACTAGCCTAAATGTAGTTGCAGTTTTACCCTAGTGGTTAGAGAGTTGCTGGTTTGAGTCTGGTTACAATTGCTCCCTGGGATAGCTGCCCATTGCTCCGGGTGTGTTTGTTTGTGTGTTCACTACTCAATGGGATGGGTTAAAAGCACAGAGGTCATATTTCGCCATTTTTTTGACAATTTTTCTGACGGTGCAAAATCTGAATTAATGGAACAGTGCACGCAAACGTTACTGTAGCTCACTTGATACAGCATTAGGGTTACATAATACTGTTAAAGGGACACTCCACTTTTTTGAGTTTCAATAGTTTTCCTATTTAAAACTTGACTCTTCTGTGGTTACATAGTGTACTAAGACTGGCGGAAAATTAAAAGTTGTGATTTTCTAGGTAGATATGGCTAGGAACTATACTCCCAAACTGGCGCAATAATCAAGGATTTTGCTGCTGTAACATGGCTGCAGGAGCACAATGATATTACGCAGTGCCCCGAAAATAGTCCTCAGCTATTGAAAGTTATCAAGGGGACTTTTTCAGGTGCTTCGAAATATCACTACGTCAAAGTCTTTGATTATTACGCCAGGATGAGAGTATAGTTCCTAGCCATATCGGCCTAAAAAAATCACAACTTTTAATTTTCCGTCGGTCTTAGTACACGATGTAACTACAGAAGAGTCAAGTTTTAAACAGGAAACATATCGAAACTCTGTTTTTTTTTTTAAGCGCGATGCTAATGGTCTAATTAGATTCAATGGATTATGCTAGCTATGCTAAAAGTGGTACCGCCTGACCCGGAGATTGGCTAAATGGATTCCGAAATCAAATGTTTAATCCTAGGGGAGCTGGAAAATGAGCATATTTTAGTGGAGTGCCCCCTTTAAATGAATAACTTGAATGGCCTGTAAGTGGCTTTGGATAAGAGTGCCAAATACGTAAAATGTAAAATTGAATATTCAATTTATATTTATAAACCATATACACATATATGTGACCCTGGACCACAAAACCAGTAAAGTTGCACGGGTATATTTGTAGCAGTAGCCAACAATACATTGTGTGCCAAAAATCTTTGCCAAAAATCATTATGATTTTATGTGAAGATTATGTTCAATTAAGATATTTTAAACATTTCCTACCAATAATATATAAAAAATGTATTTATCATTAGTAATATCAGTTGCTGAGGACTTCATTTCAACAAATTTAATGGCAATTTTCTTACTATTTAGATTTTTTATCTTGGCCGAATATTGTCCTATCCTAACAAATCATAAACAACTACAATTATTTATTCAGTAAATAAATCCTAATGACTGGTTTTGTTTGGTCCAGGGTCACATGTCATTGTCATTTCATAACCATGTAATGTTTACTGTTTTTGGTCCAACACATAAAAATATTAAGTTCTTAACTTCTTAGTGATTCTGAAAGTGCACCTTTAGACATGACACACCAAATTTGAGGTTATATGTGTCTTGAAGATCTTAATTTTTTCTTGTGACAGCTAAGGCTTCATAGAGGTTTGCTGGATTGCCTTATAAAACAGAAAGCTATTTAAAGATTCTCTCTAAACTGTGCTATCAGGAAAATATTTAAAGGGAAGCTATCATGAAAATCGGACTTTTTCCATGGTTTAGTGCTTTAATTGGGTCCCCAGTGATGGTATCAACCTAGAAAATGTGAAACAGCACAACCCAGTAACTTAGTTTTGGTAAACCATTCTCTGCAAAGCATGTGAAAAATAGGTCATTGAAATGTGGCTCCCCTTGTGATGTCAGAAGGCGTTAATACCGTCCCTTAATCTGCACTATCCAACCACGGCCATGTCATTTAGTGCAGAGATCAGCTCATTTGCATTTAAAAGGACACACCCACACTGTTAGATGTCGCTGTAGATTTAGCAGCACTGTACTGTAAAAATCCACAGTACTATACTGTATGTGTACATTACAGTACAGTACTGCAGTTCATAATGCATTCTGGGTAAATTTGTTTGAGCGGGAAAATGTTACAGTATATTTTGGTCTTGATGTAACCTTGCTGTAGCCATTGCTGTAATGTGCCAGGTGTACTTGCAATAATCAGAGAAAGTGCGCCAACGTCATATCACACAGACAGAGGGAGAGCACAACTCTTGGCTGCAGCTGAAGGAGGACGATTGATTTCTGTCAGTTCGGTAAGTTTGAAATATTTCTGTTTCATGAAAACTTAATTTTTAGTTTAAGAATGTTGTCAATAGTTTGTCACAATATTGTTTTAAACGTGCAATGAGAGAGAAAAACGGTCGCCAACAAAGTTTCAATCTCCCTCAGAAAGTAAGCTAACGTTACACACAGATGTCTACCGCTGCTTTAACTCGCTTTACACCTTTTTTTAATGAATATAGGGTTGTTTTAACTAAATTATGACGGTTTGGTGAGTTTATATTGTGTTGAAAGTGTGGTGACAATGAAACTATTTTTAACGAAATGGACAAAGACAACCCGCCAGCGCGGTCTTGCGGTCCCAACATAATGGTCGTTTATCTCGGCGTTTCATCCGTTCAGTTAGCGTCAGAGAAAAGTATTAAGTTCGACTGTTTGGCAAGGCTGACTCGTGGTTGTAAACAGATAGGACTTGACACGCCGTACACATCATACTGTAGTACCGCAGTCCTCCTCCACAGAAGTGAAACAAGAAACCTCATATTTAACTGGATACATGCATCGAACTCATCGCAGCTTTAACTTCGACCAAATATAATTCAGACCTGGGCTCATCTTAATATCAGATGAACGAAAGGGATTGCCGCGCTTATTGTTGTTGTTATTATATTACGGTGTATCAACAAAAGCAGAGAATATCTTCTCTTAAGCGTTTTACACGCCCAGTAAGTTGTCCAATACATTTTTATGGCATATTGTTTCCACCACTTCAGATGCATTACACGCTGTATATATAAGTTTCCAAAACGCATCAAATCAATGCACGAAAAGAGAATGGGCTCCGCATTTACGTACCTTTGTCTTCTCGTCTCTGTCATCTGATTCTTCAACTCTGGATGTAAAATAGTCCATTATAACATCGTTTAGGAAACTGGCATCACCAGGATTGCTCAGATTTAGGCGATCATGTTTATCTTTAAAGTGAGCAGCTAGCTACTAACTTGTTAAAAATCTTTGCGTGAAATAGTGTTACACCGCAGCCGTCCGGGTAAAACATTAAAGGGACAGTCTTTTTACCTTGTCACTATAAATCGCTATTTTCTGCACTAAACGAGACATTTTCAGAGATTTTCTGTAGACAAGATGTTATAGAATAATAATTAGAAAAGACTTATTTAGATATTTATATATAATATAACAACTAATATATATAATATATATATATATATATAATATATTTGTTTTACAACTGACTTAAAACTTACAGTAATGTTTTATTTGTTAGCATAGCATGATATTAGATTTAAACACTTAATACATTTTTAAATCAATCACTTTGTCTCTGCACAATGAACCTTATCAAATATTATTAATGTTGTAAAATATATTGTTCATTGTTAGTTCATATTAGCTAAGGCATTACCAAATGTTAAGGAATAAACTCTTATAGTAAAGTGTTACTAAGTTTTCTTTTACCATTTCCTTTACAATGTCTACTTATTTCTATGGCTAACAGATTTTGTAACATTTGTCTTTTTTACAGTCTTACCATTGCTTGTAAGTCGGATTGGGTAAGATGGATCATCTTTAAAGGCACCAGGCAAGTACATGATGTACAGTTACAAGTCATGTATTTTTTTGACTGCAATATTAAATGCTTTCACGTCACATGTAAAAGTACACAGGAATGTGCTGATCACTTTTTATTTGTAGTTTACATCAGTGTCATTGCACTTTTCAGGAGTTAAGGCAGATGTGGAGGCACACGGGTGACACCAGACACACACCAAGCACATTGTTCGGTAAGTTTGCACTTTACCACTACAGTTTCTTTAAATACCCATGTATACACTCATTCACAATTCCCACACACAACACTGTAACACGACCATACACAACATGTACACAATTGTCTTAGTTTGCCATGTAGAAATATACAAACAGAAATATTCAGACTTTGGTTATAAGAAATTTAATTTAATAATTGTATTTATTTAGCAGAGGTGTCCCTGGACTTTATTGACAAAAGATTTTGTTTTCAGAATAAAAAGTTGTGTCCAAATCAGTAACAATTGTACTTTCTGTTCAGGACATTCAATCATGACATGATCCATGTGGATGCTGTCCATTGAGGAAAGAGTTTGTTCAGCGGTAAGTGAATCTTCTGTATTTTTATGTAATTAGGTGTGGAACAGTAGAATAAGAGCAAAAGGTTTCAGAATAGGGGTAAATTCAAGGCTGAGTTTAATTTTTTAAGAATCTTTTTCTATCTTATATTTGTTGACTTAATGTTTATGACATTTCTAACAGGTTTCTGGATAGAATTAATTCCAAAGATGGGAAAAAGTGCACATCCAGACAAGGAGCTAGCAAAAAGACAAGGAACTTGGTGCAGAGAAAAGCTGTGGCCATTAACCCCCATGTGAACAGCTTCATGCAGTCTCTGATTGAGTTCGAATGGACGACTTCAAAGTAAAGGCCACTGTGGTCTGTCTGCCACAGTTTAATGCATTTATTTTTAGTGTTAAATGAAATTCAAGTAGAATATTTAAAACTATGGGCCAGTGTTCTTTTTACCACAGTGAAATGTTACCTTTTAGTCGATGATGGACTTTAAACTGAAAACTTCAAACTATGGAACAGTGTTCTATTTGCCAGAGTTAAATATGTTACAGCAGGGGTCTCCAAACTGGTTTATACTTGTTGATTTTATTTTATGTTACTTGATTATATGTTTATTATTGTTTAAAATCTTGTTTTAAATATGTTTTGTTTCGATTAAATGTTTTTTAAATAAAATTTTGATACAAACATTGCTTGGATTGCCTTTTAATTCATTATGTCATGTCAAGGATAGCATTTTTACCATATTAATAACTATAGATTTAAACCTAAATCTCTAGCTATTTTATATAATATTATTGTATTAACTGTAATAAGTAATAAATAGTATTTATGGGTCAATATAGACATTACAGTAAATTACTGTAAAAATAGACTACTGTAATAAAATATTGTAAAATTACAGTACAGTACTGCTTTGTAACTATACAGTACTAGTTTGTGTACTGTAAAATGGTATTACAGTACAGTACTGTAAAACCAAAATACAGTAACTTACTGGCAACCGTGCTGCCAGTACCGTACTGTAAAAATACAGGGAAATCGTTAACAGTGCACAAAAACTGCATTTTTGCTCACACCTAAAAAGTGGCAATTTTAACATGCTAAAATAAATTATCTACGGGGTATTTTAAGCTAGAACATCACTTATGTACTCTGGGGACACCAAAGATTTATTTGACATCTTAAAAAAGTCTTGTGAAATGTCCCCTTTAAAATAATAAAAATATGGGTTTAGAAGAATGAGGGTGAGTAAATCATAAGACATTTCTTTAGCTTCTTCCTTAAAAAATAAATACAGAAATCATTGTTTAATCCGCTCTGGGTGTCACAGCACTGCACAGGCTGAACAAGTTTTTACTGACATTATGTTGTGTCAGGTCTAATTTAAAAGCAGGAATCGTCCTTTTATTCTGCTGTCTTACTTTTACTTCACTTTATTTATATAGCACTTTACAACAGCACTGGCAGACCAAAGTGCTGTACAATTAGGGTTGCCAACTGTCCTGTATTTTGAGCCTATTTGATTGTACGTGGCCTCCCTCGTCCTGTCTTTTGACTGCTACTCTGATCTAACCAGCGACTGAATGGCACCACAATGACACCTCTCATCCAATCACAGACCTCCTCAATCAGTAGGCTATACGCTTAAGGGGGTCAATTTCATGTTTTCTTTTTATATTTTGGGTTATTTAGTTGTTTGTGCATGTATAAGATCTGCATAGTTACAAAGCTCAGTCTCAATTTTAAAGAGATGGCTGATCCAGATCTGCCTAAAACAGCTCAATTTGAAATGCCCCAAGGCATTTCCAACTTTGCTAGGAATTTCTTGCGCTTCTGATTCACAGCCTGTAACAGGGTTCCCACGGGTCCTTGTAAGGCCCAGGGAAGTTTTTGAAAATATACATGCATAGATTCAGGTCATTGAAAGTGCTTGAATCTATTTTGTGCAAGAAGTTTTCTGGAAAAAAATGCATATTATTCCCTGTGTAGTGTAGGATAATATTATAACAATTCTAGACTTTTAAGCACACATGCTAAACTGTTCGCTTTAAATGCTTATATCTTCTTTCTGCGAATGTTGATTCATACCAAAATGCTTTTTTGCATAGTTGTGTTTGACACATAAAAACGTCTCGGGTTACATAATATGTAACTGTTGTCCCCTGAGAAGGGAACGAGATGCTGCGTCTCCCTTGCCATACTTCCTGCGTCCCTGTAACGCCGTCTTTGGCAAAATTTCAGATAGCGATATATTTTCTGGCTCCCCGCGTCACCAGGTCTTTGTTCATAAGCCTCACCATTGGTTGAATTTGATATACACATTCAGACGCACTTACCCCTGGAGGCGTCCCCAAAGTGTCACCGCAGTGACACAGCGCGAGTTCCCCCGAAAGGGAAATGTAACAATGTATCTTAAAAGGTAACACAATGTAACCTTGCTCTCACTTGAAATGTGTCCCCACATTTGAATTTGCGGGTATTGGACCTGGAAACTCCTTGAAAGGTCCTTAAATTTGAAGTTTACTAAGGTGTGGGAAGTGTGTTTTAATTCAAGTATTTGATGTTGCAGAACTACAGCTTACCAAATCTATGTTTTTGTTTATCACCCGTAAGATTAAGATGAAGTAAAAACATTTTTTACCCTTTGTGCGGGAGTCACAAGTGTTTTTTTTTAGATATTAAAGGTAATGCTTCAATTACTTGACAGTGTTAAACGTACCTGCTGTAAATTAACAAACTATTAATAAACCTACAGTATGTTGCCAAGGCATAAATCATTAATTAATATTTAATTAGGTGATTAGCTATCATTTTGACAAATGACTTAAATATACATAAAACCATGTTTGCACTGTTGCGGCAAGCCATCATTTGTCCCTATATATCAAAGTAAAAGAGTTGGCAACCCTATGTACAATCAAGATGCTTACTCAAAAAAGCAGACAGCAATCTGGCTCCAACAAAACACTAAAGGACTTTGAATGCCAGTGCACATACATGCCTATTTGTCTGGCTTATCTGATGTTTTTGATGCTTTGTTGACTTTGCGGGCACATGTGCCTCGTCTAAATTCACAAAGCAGCTCTAGACTTCTTTGACATCAGCCTCCACTGTTGCCATGGCAGTGGACTACTGTTATTTTCTATCTTGGCTACGGATATTGGGAGAGGCATCGGTGTCCAAAAGCATTACGAGAGTTGGGGGCCGGACTCTATGATGAAATCATCAACAATAAACTTTCTTCGATTTTTTTTTTTAAGAGTAGGAAACAGCTCCTTATTATCCCCATTCCTCTCGAGTAATAAACTGTCGATTGTTATTTGTTAGGTCACATTACGCATTGCTCAGTGGTGCCAGAGATATAAAATACAATGGGAAAATCTTATCAGACAGTGCACAGATATAGAAGATGAATGGGAATGATAGTAGTTGCCTACTTGGAATAAACAACAAAGCTGTTAGGCTTTCACAGTCCCTGTGTGAGGGCCTGCCTGGACTGATTCATGTCTATGTAATTGTGCCAAAAAGAAAATATCAGATTATATATATATATATATATATATATATATAGAGAGAGAGAGAGAGAGAGAGAGAGAGAGAGAGAATATTTCGATGTAAGCCTAAGTAAGAAAATAACATGATTTATTTTTACGTTTGGAGAACCACCTGCAAAGTAATATTCAGGGATATTGGAAAGGCCATCTGAGGAAATCAAACTGTGATTGTTGCACAGGAGGACATGAGGTGCTTTCAACAGCGAGGATGAAAAGCAGCTTTATTATAATGTCAGAAGGATTCCTGACAGAGCTGCTTTGGCAACAGTGAATAGAGAGAGGATTGCTGGATCTTTATTGAATGGAGCTTTGCATAGTTTGAACTCATGTTAGTTCTCTTATCGTTTCTTCTCTCCTCTTGTCTACTTTTGTATCTTTTTCTTTTGTCGTCTTCTCTCTTTTTAGTTTATGGTCTTTCACCTCGGTTTGTGCTTTCAAGATGGCATGCAGTCAAGCTATCAAGGACTCTACAGGTCTGTCTAAAGCCTGACTTTCCTTGCTATTCCAGCATATTTGAAAAGGTCTCACGATGTGTGCCACAGCGGAAGCAAGTAAATCTGTGGTTTCAGTCTGGCTTCAGCCTCGACTGTGTTTGTCCAGCATTGTATATTTCACACAGTTCACAAGCTCTCAGAATCAACAGTGGCTGCGTGCAATATTGTGCACTGAATGAAATGACCTCAGCACCAAAAGCCAGCATCACAAATATGACATCAGTTCCAGTTCATTGGTCAGCTGGCAGGGGGATCGAACATATTGATCGCAAATAAGAGCATGTCAGGTGTGTATGTGTGTTTGAGAAAAAGACTGGCTCAGTGCTTGTGTATTTAAGCAACCTTCTCATATCCCAGTGTTTCTTTTTTCCAGTGTTTGCAAGTATGCAAATGTGATGAATGGCGTGGCTTGCAGATGGCATTATTTACCAGTTTCTAGTGCATTGTGGTGCCTTACTGTTTGCTGAGTGAAGCACAAAACAATTCCTGCTTTGATTGATGAGAATATTATGGTTAACATTTGAAATTTGGGAAAAATGCAACCATAAACTGCAGCATAAAAGAAAAACAACACAATTTTGAGTAGGTGTGAGTGGGGCACAAACTAACGCGGGGTTAATTGTAACGCAGCTACTTTACATATTTCTACAGGGCCGAGCAATCTGTGCTTTTGGACTTTTTCTTGTACTGTCAGAAGATGATCTCCTGTGTATTTGTGAAAAGTTTGGATGTGTTTTAGTTAAGATATTAAACAAAGATTGTTTTGAAGGCATAAAAGTAAATTTCTTCATCTTAAGTGTTTTTCGATTTCTAAGTTGGGTGTGTAAGTCACCAAATCCAACCTTATATTATTTAAATCACTGTCACCTACAACCTAACACCATTTTGAAACATGTCAGCAAATAGTAACTGATAGCTGCCATTGAAAATAAATGTACACAGCGGGGATAGTTGTAACACGGTGTTACAATTAAGCCTCCAGTATACAATGAAAATGAAATGAAAACAATTGAAATACTATTAATAAAAATTGATAACTGTTAATACAATATCATGGGAAATAACTGACAATTATGTTTTTTTTTGTCTTAATTGTGAAGCCCTTTCAAAAAAATCTATTTACAGTATATGCATTGATGCAAAATACAAGGATGGTTAGAAGAAGGATCATGGATGGATGAATGTGTGGATATCTATCTATTATAGGCAGATATATAAACAATATCCATCTTTAGACAGAATTTTATTTCATTATTTGTGTTTAAACAAAATTTTCTAGCAGGTGTTACAACAAAACCTCTGTTTGTTACAATTAACCCCACCTATGGGGTAAGTTGTAACGATTGCACTCCTGTCACTTTTGGTATAATTGTACAATACAAACAAAACAAACTTTAAGTGTATATTTGTAGCAGAGATGTGTGTGTTGAATGTGTAAAAAAAAGTCATCTAACTTAAATTTTTCTGAATGATAGAGCCAAAGTCAAAAAGTGTTAGGTTGTGCCCCGCTCTCCCCTATAAATTACATGGTTTTACACCAGCCATAAACTCAGAAAGGATTATTTGACTGCGTTGCCGCCTCTATTATTTCTATTTATGTTTAATACACAATATCAAGTACATTTCATTCTTATATTCCAATTTTGTCCATAATGTGTCAGACAGTTTAAATTGCAGTTCTCAGATTTATGTGTGAACTGTTGTGTTTGTGTGAATATTAACACTCATCAAGTTTATCAAAGCTGTTTCACTTTGTTAGAGCAATGAAGAAGCACGGCGGGGTGTCTACAGCGGCTCGAGCCTCTGCTTATTGCCCTGATTGGCTAAAGTGCCCCCCTGTGTAAAATCAATCAATTTACTTTTCTTCATTTAGCCGGCACTTTTATGAATTACTAATTGGAAATGTGTAATTTGACTATTTTGTGGTAACTTAATCTGTTTTTAGTATATTGAATAATAATCGCATGATTTAATATTGCATTTATACCAATAATCATCTTTAGGTAATGTCCGAACATATCATCTGAGTTTGATCTAGCATTTATTTATTATAGGATTTAGGTTTGTAATCTACCAAGCATGTTTACAGTTTGATTGTTATAGCAGAACAGGCACGTGCACACATAGACATCAAAGGGGGCTTGAGCACCTGTGCCCGGTTGCATGAAACTCCTTAAGTGAGGGTTTCCCTGAGGGAGAAAAAATCCCTGAGGTAAGGGATTTATTTAAGAGCGTTGCAACAAAGGTCTTAACTGTCACCCTTACCTAAGTGTTGATACTAAGTATTTTACGATAGTCTCTGCCAAAACACGGCAGCGGAGAAGCAGTTGCTACGGTTACAAAATCTCACTCAACGCACGCAGCTCAACAGACGGCGAATTTGTGTACAATGAAACATCGCAAATAACAGACTGTAAAGTGCCGCATGCATGAATACTCAAAGTAATTCAAACTGGAAACACTTTATTTTGACGGACGATCAAACCGCCATTCTTCTGATAAATGCGCATCACTTTTCTCTAGGGATTATTTCGATTGTTAGAAATGCGCGTTTGTGCTTCATTTTCTTAAAAAAACCATAAAATCAGCCATCCCGTGTGACGTTAAGGGACCTGTTTTAGTCCCTTAAGTTTTTAAGGGAAAATGGGACTTAAGGACTTTGTAGCAACGCATAGCAGAACTTAAGGTAATACTTTAGCATTCAAGGGTAAATACTTATTGACAGCCTTAAGGTTAACTTAAGGGTTTTTCTTGCAACCCATTTTTTATTAAGGGTACCCTTAACCTTATATTTAAGGGATTTCTTAGCTTAAGGACTTTCATGCAACCGGGCACTGCCCTTTTTATTCCTGGAGAGAAAGTGCCCTTTTTTTCTGGGGTGCTTTTAAAAAAAATACTAATAATATGATCTTTATTCGTATAACAACTGATGTCTGTCTGTTTCTTGTGTTTTTTACTTGTTGCTTATTTAATTTAACATGAGATTTAAACTCTTATATAAAGAAAAATAGCGCTATTTGTGGCACACAAACGGTTAACAGATGAGTCCCGCCTCCAAAATTCACATCGCTAATATGATTGGCTTTACCTTTCCTTAGTCCCGCCTCTCTAACTTACTTCGCTTTATGATTGGTTTGTCAACACTCGTGCTGCATCATTCGCGCTTCAAGCGCCAAAGCTCAGCCCGACCGAGACTCGATCATGTGCATGATTGTGCAGGCAGGCAGCTACCGGTAAGTGTGTGAGGAAGAAAGCATTCTTATATTAACAGTTTTATGCACAAAATATGGGACACGTTGTTACACATAACGATTCAGGGATATTGTTTTCCATGGCAATCCCATATTAACCTGAAGAGTTGCAAACTTGTAACAGTGTAGTGTATGTAGTTTAAACAGACTGCTCATAAAATAATAAAGCACAAACAATAATATAATTGCTAACTACAGTAGTAAGCTTTTTTGTTTGCGTTTTTTGTAATGGCTGTTAAATAAGTATAATGTGTTACACTGGAGTGCTGGAGTAGATTGGGAAGAAATCTGATGGTTCAGTATTTTACTTGCCCAGTCTGAATTTTCACTGACATCACAAAAAAGTAAAATATAAAATACAAATAAAATAGGCCTAATCTATATTTGATGTTTCTGACATGTGTAACCCTAATAAATATGAAACCTAAGATTAAAGGTGCCATAGGATGTGTTGTCATAATATGTTAAATTGTTCTTTGACAATTACATAGAATGTATGTTGCTTTATTAAGTGCAAAAATTATCCAGAAACGTTTTTACATGTCTATTTACAACCCTAGAATTTGACATTTTAATAAAAAGGTCTATTTTTGCCCTATTTGAAAGGGTCATGAATAATAATGTTGAGCTCTGCTCTGATTGCTCTGCTCTGAGGCTCATGCCAGAAGCTCACATTAGTAAACAGACCTTATATTTTGAGCCCTTATCAGACAAAAATGCAGATTTTGATTAACAACTAACAACTAATCAGCTAAACGCTAGCATATGATAGCCTATAGCATTTATTGGCATGTAGCGCTAACTCAGCAATCACAACTATGTTTTTAGCATTTTAACAAATTTGTAATTAATGTTATTGTAATGTAATTTAATGTTTTCAAAACATGCACATTGTGTAATGGCTTCCTTTGCTGCTCTATAAACCTAGACTACTAAGGAGACCATGGTGTCTGTGTGAACTGATTATTTTGTAGACATCTTTTGAAAATTAAACAATTGGGTGAGTTTGAGGAAGATAAAATAATTAACCTTTTTAATATATATTTTTTTTAAAAGGAAGTCAGAATTGCATTAATATATATACTTTTTGTTTCAAAAAAAAAAAAAAAGAAGAGAAGTGCCCTTTATTTCACTAGAGCCCCTGCCCCTCAAAATGTCTGTGCACGTCCCTGTAGCAGAACATGTAAACAGTTTGTTTGTTTTGCTGTGTAGCATGTTGGCACCTGTCATGTATTTATGAGAGGGACATTCGACGCCTACACAAAGTGCACAAATGTTCAGAGAAACCTGATTTTCTCTCTCACATCAATAATGACAACATGGATTGGCACAAAGGAAAAATACTTGGAGTAAACAATGAAGCAAAAGTGATCCTTGTTCAAATTACTCATTTATTCAATGACTTAATTACAAATCAGATTACTCTATTGAATCAAAACATCAATTGAGTTACTGCGAGTTGATCTGATGCCGAAACGGGAATACAAAAATTCAACAAATGTGCACAAATGCTTTCTTTGCAGCCCATTTTCACCAACACTTGGGATCATTTAGCCATTAAAATCTATTTGAATCTGAATGTGCCTCACTCATGAAGCCAAGGGTGCACTTTATGTAAGTAAAAAAAGAAACATTTTTGATCCTATCTATTGCCTCAGAGTAAATTAAAATAAATAGCTTATTTTTTACATTTCTAACAAAGTAACATAAAATGGACCGCTGTTTCAACCAGATGAAATTTCTGGAAGAAAAGGGAAAAGAAAATCACTGCACCTTTTTAAAGCTTTCTTTGTGACAGTAATGATACCCCTTTATGCCCCCTCAAGAAAAAATCTAATATTGAAAAGAAAAAACACGAGTCTGAGTCACGGCAATGCTTTTGAAGTGCTTTTGCTTTAGAGAAAACACATTGGTCACCCTCTGCTTTTCATTTTGTTCAGAACTGGGCCAATCCGGAGGTGTCACAATTAAAATCAATCTTCCATTAAGAACAAGTGTCTGTGTCTGTCTGAAGCTCCTACCTGTGGGCCCTCATTTCAGCTCTGGTCTGTTAGAGATCCATCTTTATTAGTCCTTCACACTGCAAAATCAATGCAAGCCCTCTTTTATAGGGAAACTGAGGACGGGCAGACTCGGGTTCTCACGTCTTTGCACTTTAAGGCCTTACCGATACTCACCCAACAAAAGAGTGACTCAGATGGACGTCTAAGAAAGTGCTGAAAATGGCTAGAAAGGAAAATTAAATTTATTAGAGAGTACCATCGAGCTTTTATGCAGTAAGATTTAAGCCCTTCTCACACTGTGATTTTATCAATGGAGTGGGTGTTCCAGCCAATATTGGCGGTTTGGACAGGGAATCCGCTTTTTTGCTCTTTTACATTCTGCAGGGGAACGTGTTGGTATATATAATGTAGCAGTGACAAGTGTATCATATCGTATCAACATGATGAGCGATTATCAATGCATGAGTCTAACTGACTCAGCCGAAAGTTACTAACAGTTTCTCAAGCATCAGTGTTACATGCTGACGTAGGGAGAAACAGATCATATAACACTGACATCACTGACAGTTATATGAACTTCTGTCTTGCCTACACCTGACTACACTATCGCACAAGTGACTGATCACATGAGATCCACTATGGTACATTCACTTCATTTGTGATCAAAATGTTGCATTGCTGTCATTGAGTCAATAGGTGCGTTCGACTTCATCCGGTTCTGCGCAGACCAATCAGTGGCTGACTTGAAGCAGTCCTTGCTGGTTAGAAATTTTGTCCGACTGGCGCTGAAGGTATATGACTGTGACATATGGTATCAAAGTACCACGAGAGCGTTTCAAGAGCATCTGGCGTAGCCTCTTCTGAGCGGCTGGACGGAGTTCTGATGACGACACAGCTCTTCTTGATTGGTGGCCTCAATTATGACAACGATCAGAGGCGTTTTATGTTTAATCCAACCTTTAGTTCCACTAATAAACATTATAAATTCATGCTTTTATAAACGGTAAAACTTGTTAATATACCTGAACAGGACATGAAATTAACACCCGACCACGCGCCAAATGCGGGTGGATTTTGCAATTGGCGGGTAACACTGTCAATCTACCAGCCACATTGGCGGGTAGCCAATGCGAATCAGTGATGCGCGGGTTATTGTATGAACAACCCACTCCCGACCGACATTTTCAACTCGCCCGCAATTGTTCAAAATAGTTTTTAAACTCGAACGACTGACCGCGGCCCGAATATCATTAAAATATTTTTGAATGACTCGTAACCGGCACCCGCTCATTTCTTATCAACCTGCGCATATCACCGGTGCAAATTGAATTCATTGAGAGGATGCGACTGCTGTTTCGCAACGTTCATGCGATTGGAAAGAAGATGAGGCACTTCTCTGACTACGTTTGGATGTGCGAGTAAGTAAACTCTTGGTGAGATGGGATGAGAATGCAATGCTGACATAGACTACAGTACAATCACAGTTGCACAGATGTGTAGTGCTGCTGTGACGGATCAGAACTCTTGATGTGTAAACTTTAGAGAGAGTTGCGCTACTATACCTTATACTGTAGTACATTAACATACATTTTGCGAATAGAGTAATGAAAAACAACGTATGTGCGGCGTTTATGCGCGCAGTTTGTGCCCCCTCAGTCTCTGTATGCGTGCGCAGGTTTTAGGGCACTCAATAGGGCACATCGAGAGACGCATTCCTAAAAGCAAGCGTACATAAAATCTTTCTGTTCTTGACAGGGCACATATAAACAAAATGATTTCAATAGTATTCTTTTTCTAATAAAACATTTCTTTATGTCTTAAGTGTATGTATAGAGTGTCAAAAACCAGTCTGTGCTGGTCTTAAAGAGACAGTAACCTCAATTAACCTACTTAAGTCTGTGTCATTAATGTTAATCAAACAACCTAAGACAAAGAGAAATTCACTTTTGTAGCTTTAAAAATATATATATATTTAATTCATACAATAAAGAGTGTTATCATTCACTATTCAGGCAAAAAAAAACAACTGGCTGGTAAAAAGTCTCTGTGGCAGGTGAATTTCTAAATCCACCTGCCACAGTGGCTGGTGGTCAAAAAAGTTAACTTCAGGCCCTGTACCTGAATATGTTAAAAATAGGCTTATGTTTGACAAATTTACCATTTAATTAAAAAAAAGAGGAAACTGGGCGCACACATCACTGCGGCAAGCAGCAACTCCTCGCTAATCGAGTTGCGCAGCGCGATATGAACTCGAACACACCTAATAGACCCTTTTACAGCCCATGTGATCAAAAAGCCTGCATGCGCATCTTGGCAATGGAAGTGGTGTTATTCCCCAGTGGTTCTAACGTGTTAGCATCAAAATGTCTGGTTGTTGCGTTTGGTTGCACTAATATAATATACTAATATACGTATATATGTATCTGGACACTTTATATTTGACCATCTGCTAACATCTTCTATCCACTCCACTATCGTACATGGATCTGGTAGCTGTGGTGAAAAAGTTGATAGTCAGTTTTTTAAAATAACTTTCCCTGTCTGTGTTGCTTCACTGATGATTCTTGCCATACGTCTGTTGCCAAAATGCACACGCATACAGTACGTTGCCACATCATCATTGTGTAAAAACAGTAAAAGGGTCTATATCTTTAAACTGCTTGGGAACTTGGGACCGTTAAAGCAACAATGATTTCAACTGGAAAAGTTTTTATGCGGTTTGGCTCTTCATTAGTACACAACGTTGTTTAAACATCCAGTATGTGGCAGTCCTGTGGGCAAAAATGCCTCCTTGATGCTAGAGGTCAGAGGAGAATGGGCCGACTGATTCAAGCTGATAGAAGAGCAACTTTGACTGAAATAACCACTTGTTACAACCGAGGTATGCAACAAAGCATTTGTGAAGCCACAACACGCACAACCTTGAGGTGGATGGGTTACAAACACAGAAGACCCCACCGGGTACCACTCATCTCCACTAAAAATACGACAAAGAGGCTAGAATTTGCACAAGCTCACCAAAATTAAACAGTTGAAGACTGGAAAAATGTTGCCTGGATTGGATGAGTGTCGATTTCTGTTGAGACATTCAGATGGTAGAGTCAGAATTTGGCGTAAACAGAATGAGAACATGGATCCATCATGACTTCTTACCACTGTGCAGGCTGACGGTGGTGGTGTAATGGTGTGGGGGTTGTTTTCTTGGCACACTTTAGGCCCCATAGTGCCATTTAAATGCCACGGCTTAACTGAGCATTGTTTCTGACCATGTCCATCCTCTGATGGCTACTTTCAGCAGGATAATGCACCATGTAACAAAGCTCAAATCATTTCAAATTGGTTTCTTGAACAATAAAATGCCCCCCACGGTCACCAGATCTCAACCTTATAGAGCATCTTTGAGATGTGGTGGAACCGGAGCTTCGTGCCCTGGATGTGCATCCCACAAATCTCCATCAACTGCAAGATGCTATCCTATCAATATGGGCCAACATTTCTAAAGAATGCTTTCAGCACATTGTTAAATCAATGCCACATTGAATTAAGGCAGTTCTGAAGGCGAAAGGGGGTCAAACACAGTATTAGTATGGTGTTCCTAATAATCCTTTAGGTGAGTATATATGCATGTGCTAGTATAACCAAAACAACAATGGCGGCCTACTGCACAAGATGTTGAGTTTGTAAAGGCTTCTCCGACAAACTTTACAAAATTTTATAGTCCAGATCTTATCATCCGTCCCAGAAAAAAACTGCTCGATGCTTTCACCAACTTGTATTTGATTTTTGACTTTTCCGTTTCTCATTGTCGTATCGATATTACCTTTTTTGCAAAGCTACCTTTAAAAAAATCTGTGTGCAAGGACAAGAAGTGTTTCAAAGGCAAAGTATCATCATACCAACTATTGATTTAATTGTATTAATAGCATTATTACTGAAAACTTTCTGACTTACTTTTACAGTACTGTAGTTTCCAAGTAAGTTGCTGCAAGCATTTTGAAGATAGAATGGATTTAGTTGTCTTAGTTTTCTTTAAGTCCAAGAGTTACCTCATGATGGTAAGATCAGATCTCTGTGGCCCATACCTGTTTACTTTTGCACAGTACTGTATGTCACTAAAACTCTGAGTCAGAATGGATGACTTCTACATGCTTTGTTCCTGCAAGATGCTCTCAGTCTGAATAAGGCTTTAGAAAAGCTATAGCTTCAATAGCGGCATCAGTCTAATGCCTAAATAGCAAAAGGTGACTTTCTTGGCCAGACAAAGAGTCGATGGCTCACGTAGCTCCCATTGTTGAAGAAACTAATCTGTCTCATTGCAACAGCTGTCAGACAGAACAAACCCAACTTCCCTGCACACCCCAAAAATCATGAGCAGAATATTACTACAGTAGAGTATAGGGCTGCATACCGATTAATCGCGAATAATCGTTTACAGAATAAAAGATTTTGTAGAAAATCATATATGTGTGTATATGGTGTATAATATTTACTATTATATACTAATATAATACTGTGTATAATAATATGTATATATAAACACACATGTATATGATATATGATTTAAACAAAATCTTTTATTCTGCAAACGATTAGTCACGATTAATCGTTATGCAACCCTACAGTAGTTTCATGTATTCTTAAATATGGCCAGTGAGCGTGTAACTGTTTCCACCTACACATATTCTAAGGCTTTACAGTAAAACTAAGGCAAATATCTGTGCAGGGGTGTTTGGGCAGGAGTAATTTACAGGTTCTGCAAGCATAGCCCACAGGGAGCTTATGACTGGACAGCGCTTTGAAGTGCCTCACATTGGTGTCTAATAAATAAACATGAGCTGTGTTTGCTTTCAAGTAAATCAGCGGGTGAAATGGGCACATGCTCAGAGGCGTTTGCCGTCTTGCCTGCGTGAGCTGGAACATGTTGCCTTTGATGGCCACAGGGTCGCCTGTAATAATGTCAATTTCCCCAAAGAGAGAAGAATCATCTCCATACTTGGCACGGCTCTTGTTGCTCTTAAACAAATGTCAACCGAGTTACGGTTTTCACAGTCTACAACCTCCATGCAAGGTCAGGGAAGACTGTCGTACCGTAATGAAGTGTCCTTGAGAAGAAATGAGCTCATAAGTTGTTCTTGCAGGTGTCTGACCGCTATGTTTTACAGCGTTGTTAATCTATTTCACTCTCTAATGTCCACTGGAAATCCTTTTACTCCACCAGCACTGTATTTATAAGCTTTCAGAACAATGGGTGTCCGTTCATGTGTGGGTTCATGCTTGCGTCTAGCTGTCCATCAAATTACTCAAGCAGTCAAACGTTGTGGGCGTCTGTCACAAACATTAGAGCTGAGTCCATCTGAACACCATGTTCTGATGATTTACCCCTCAGGTTAATAAGCAGGTTGCGGCGTTCACGGTATGCTGTTGTTTGATTGCAAACAGCTGGGCGCATTGTGGTCGTACGGGGATCTCCATCATCGATTGACATTTGCCACCTAGCGAGTCCGGGACAGCTGTCACGCCATGTTACGGATATGACCGCAGGCTTTGACAAACTGAGTTAAGTGGTGCAAATGTGTAAGGTGGTGTCTGTCACCGCGAGTCTGGTCTTTAATTAGCCTGGCCCATCAGCATGTGCCCGCGCTGAATTATTTATCCTTGTGAGACATTAACACGCAGGGTACATTCATTTAAATGACATAGAGAGGGCACTGACTCCATTTGTTGGCTATCCTCTACCTAGTCGGTCTCAATGCTCATTAGGGCCGCAAGATATATTGACATTATTGCAAATACTGTCCATACTGTAGTTAAAATATTGCAACACTGGGTTATTTTTAACGCTGGGTTATTTTAAACTCTTTATAAGATGTCTATCACATTTTTATGAAGTTATCGCATATTGCATTTCCTTTAATATCTTGCAGCCCCAATACATCAGATTTTTGTTTCATGAAAGATAAGGTTTTGTAAAGCTGAATGTATCTGCACTGACTGCTACAAGAGAAGTGTGGCATTTTGACAGACTTACCCACAGTAAAGCTTGTTTTGATGGGTTACAGTACGAGTCTGTATAAATATGACATAGTCGAGGAATTCCAACACTGTGATTTTTATTTTAGGTCTTTCAAAGGTTTTTAATATCTTCATGGAGATGCTGTATATATATATACGTGGATGATTATCGAGAAATTAGACTTATGAGGTGTCATGAAACATTTCATAAAAAAGTAAATGCAAAGTAAGAGTATCAAAATAAGAAGCATACAGTTACAAACATCTCTTCACGTACTATTTTGCACATTATTTCAAATGCATCATACAAACCAATTTTGTAGTTTTTTCCACATTTAAGGGGAACATTTTCATTACCGCAACGTGTCTATGACTGGATTTGGGTTCTTTGACATGGAAATATTTATAATTAAAAAATAAAAAAAAGCTTCAGTGCATGTTATACTATATACATTTACAGTAAAGAAACGTGGTATTTGGTGATCATTGGTAAATGTAGACACAATAATAATGAATATAAATGTGTCCAAAAAATATTTTCTCATCCTCCGCAACAAGTTTCAATCATTGTTTTTCGCTACCAGGTAAGCAGTTCTTATTTTTTCTTTCCAGATAAAAGTTGAAATTTTGTTTTTCATAGTACCTAGACAACTTTTTGGTTCTCATTACCGAAACATGCGTTTGTAAATGCATATATTTAATGTAATATCATGTTGCGGTAATGAAAATTTTTTATAATGATAATCTAAAAAATTTTAATAATTCTATAGGAAATATTTTTTAAATCCTCTAAAAATAATGATTATAGTAAGTTCAGACCTTAATCTTATGCGCAAAAAATTGGCTTCAATGGCTTTTTAAAAAAATCTGATGCTCTACATATATATATAAAACAAGCAAACTCTTCGCTCCCTCACACACACCTAGTCTCATTCCATTCCTTAGGGATGAATTTAGAAGCCATTAAACACTTCCATGTTTTCCCTATTTAACGACATGAGTAGTTACACAAGTAAGTATGGTGGCACAAAATAAAAGTGGCGATTTTTTTAAGCGGATAAAAAATGAGAACTATATTGTATTGCGGAAGCGGACTTAGTTTGCAGCATTTCGACATTGGCTTGCAGTAATATCATCACTCTTGACTACTCCCCCTTTCACTGAAACTTCCGGTAATGTTACTGCGCCCGAGGTCAAAGTTTTGTCCCTATTTGGATCTAAGTTGAGGTAAGAACATATGAAAATATTGAAAAACTGTGTTATTTTCCTTAAAGCATAATATATGTTTATTTTATAAATAAATAATAGTTTTGGTTCTTTGCCAAATAAAAACATATAAATATTGAATTTATCATCATAGAGCATTGTAATATTAAATGTGTGTTTCAAGGTTCCACCTACAACATGCCCCTTTATTAACTTACCATACTAACTCCTATTAACACAAAGCCTTGACCTACAGGTTTACATCACTGAATGTCTCTGGGATCATTTGAAACATCATTTGCCAGCCAGGCCGTGCATTCAATATCAGTGCCTGACTTCACTGATGCTCTAGAATCTGAATGGTTAGTGAAAGCTGTTAGCAGCAGCACATGATGGGTCTACTCTCTATTAATGCCAATGGTAATAGTAAGCACATGTAGGCAAAGAGTTAGAACAGTAGAAAGGTTTGAATCTTTAGATTCAATTTATATGTTTGATATGAGTTGTGCTCAGGAGTCTCTAACCCTGCTCCTGGTGAGCTACCGTCCTACAGACTTCATTTCAAACTCAGCTCCAACAAACCTGTCTGTAATTATCAAGCAACCCTGAACACCTTGATTAGCTGCTTCAGCTGTGTTTGATTGCGAAATCTCCAAAACAGTTTCTGTTTCTCAATATGCGTTCTTCAGCGATCTTGCGTCCTTGTTTTCTTGTGCTATGTCATCATTAACCGTCAAAGTTCAATTCAAATTCTCAAGGACGCAAGTACAGAAGACGCATGAAAATACCCGGATGTGTTCTTGATATTGATGCAACAAGTGCAGACTTGCGCGCTGAAGTTGCTTTACGCCCCAGAAGTAATTGTGGCAAAACAATGGCGGAGGTCAGGTGACCAACAGGAAGATCACACACATCTCAATTCTCACAAGTGTGTTCTGTGTTCTCACAACCTTCTGAGTTTGTTCTTCCAAGGTCTTCTGGCAAGACCAATCTCCACGAGAATGCATTCTTATGAAATTTAGATTTAAAAGGTGTCCAGCATCAGAATTTTTTAAAAGCCCTTGAAGTCAAATTTTTTTTGCACATATAAGATTAAGGTCTCAATTTATGATAAATATTATTTTTAGAGGATTTAAAAAATATTTTCTATAGAATTATGTAAATTTTTTTAGATTATCATTATCAAAACTATCATTACCGCAACCTGATATATGCATTTACAAACTCATGTTTCGGTAATGAGAACTAAAAGTTGTCTAGGTACTATGACAAACACATTTTTAACTTTTATCCGGAGAGAAAAAATAAGAACAACTTATCTGGCAGCCATCTTGAGTGTCACAGTCATTATGTCCCTACAAAACATTTTTTTTAAATGTTACTTCCTTGAGGGCTTAAACAATGATTGAAAATTGTGCGGAGGATGATAAAATTGCTCTTGGACACATTTATATTCCTTATTATTGTCTTTACATTTACCAATGATCACCAAATACCACATGTTTCTTTACTGTAAATGTTTATAATATAACATGCACTGAAGCTTTTTATTTTTTAGATTTTTTTAATTATAAATATTTCCATGTCAAAGAACCGAAATCCAGTCATGGACATGTTGCAGTAATGAAAATGTCCCCCTTAAATGTGGAAAAAACAACAAAATTGGTTTGTATGATGTCATTTGAAATCATGTGCACAATAGTACATGAAGAGATGTTTGTTATGCTTCTAATTTTGATAGGATTTACTTGTTTTTATCAAAATGTTTTATGACACCTCATAAGTCTAATTTCGCAAGAATCACCCAATTCCGTTCTTTACGTTCTTGGAATTGAGAAACAGCTGACTCACCAGGAGCAGGTTTGGAGACCCCCTGCACTCATGTATAATAATTACAATTATATTGTGTCCCTGTTTGTCATTTATAGTGATCTGCTTTAATGTCACCTTTTTTTATGTCTGTAGTTAATTCATCTTAAATTCTTTTTAAAATGACCCGATTGGTCCGTTTTATTTTTTGTTTTGTTTGACATTTTATACCTGTAAACCCGACACAATTCCTGTTTGTTCTGCTTCACACTCAGAGTAAATAAAGTCTCTTTCACATTTCTTCCTTAAGGGTCAGTAAATTAACCTCAATTTCATCCTCATTCTTATTTTTTACCTTGTTCACCTGCCTTTTCTTTATCCTTTACGTTCCATTTACATTTTCTCTGAGAGGGTTTATTGAATTAAAACCCTGTGAATCTCCTCATCACGCCTGAACAGCACACATGTATCAGGCAGCTGCGAGGTTCACTGTACCTCACTGTATCCTTAACATTGTTCCTTTACTCATCCTGATTTTATTCCCACCTCTACTCTTTTATTCCCACCTCTACCTATATCATGCTGTTTTGTCCCCTGATATTTTCAGGGTTAATACACTTTTTTTGTGCTGATAACATTTCTCTCTCTCTGTACTGGCCCTGTTCATTGAGATTTAGGAGGTTGCTTCAGAGCCCTGAAATATGGTGCACACACCTGTGCTTAAGAGGTTCTTCACAGTGTTGCTAAAAGAACCTTTGTTGGTTCCTCAAAGAATTATTTAGTCAAATAAAAACATTTTCGTATCTTTTTATAATCTTTTTTCACTACAAAGAACCTTTCATGAAACAAAAACGGTTATTTGTATGTTAAAGGTTCTTTATAGAACCATTTAGATAAATTGGGTTCTTATATGGCATTGTGAAGCACGTTATTAATTGTGTGTGTGTGTGTGTGTGTGTGTGTGTGTGAGAGAGAGAGAGCGGACGAGGCTGTGTGAGGTGGCTGGGGCTAAAATTTTAAATGTAAAGAGCATCAGAGCATCTTTTGAGAGTCTGTGCCAACAGAAGGAAAATAAATGGATGATCTGACACAGGCCAGCTTGAAATAAATGTATTTATATTAGGCATACATCTTAACTTTTTTAATTTCTTGTGTAATTTAATTGTGCTTCGGTTTAATGCTTCGTTGAATTTCAATTGTTCGTTGTATCTTATTATAGTGCTGGCACACATTCAAATGTTATGTCATTTTACATTTGCAGTGCTTTCTTTTAAGGTCACCGTGGGTCTTTCAGCTTTAGGCTCCTGGCAGTCAAATGCCTCAGGTCCCATTGGCCCAGGCCAAGAGCCATTGCTTGTGTGTTTTAAAAATTTGTAAGTGTTCACTGTGTCCTTCTTTGACTCGGTCATTATGTTGGCAAGGGAGTGCAGAATGTGTGTGTGTGCGTGTATGGAGCTTGTTATGTTGTCCTCTAACGGTGAGCAGAACTGCAGGCCTGCAGTAGCAGTGACATGGGAATTTACATATGTTAACAAAGAGAAAAGCATTCAGTTCTCTCGCTCGCTCTTTCTCAGTTCTTCAGTTTTAAGGTACTTTATTGGCATGACAAATACTTGTACATTTGTACTGCCAAACCATTTACTGTTGAGCTGCATACAAATAAAACAGTAAAAACCAATAGCAAGAACAATGCAGAGCAATGTACTGTAAGATAAAAGGACATTCTTGGTAGGTAAAGTAATAAGACTAGCATTAAACAATAATAGGAATGTTGAATAAAAAGAATTAATTAACAAAATGGAATTTAAAATTTAACATTGACGCCATCATTCACCCTACCTCATATTGTGACAGACAGACACATATTGTGCTGCTATCATACAACAGTCTTTATGTTTTCCTAATTAAAATAGCTGTGTTTTTTTAATGTGTTCACTTAAAGGAAAACACCACCGTTTCTCAATATTGTACCATGTTCTTACCTCAACTTGGATGAATTAATACATACCTATCTTTATTCAATGCGTGCCCTTTTTTGCCTTTTTTGGATAGTAATTAAGGAGACGACAGGAAAGTATAGGGTGAAGAGAGGGGTATGGGATTGGCAAAGGACCTTGAGCCGGGATTCGAACTCGGGTCGCCAGAAGTGCATCTGCACCATGTGTCGGAGCACCGTCCACTACACCATCAGCTCCGACAATGCGTGCACTTTTAATCTTTGTACAGCACCCCGTGAGTGTGTTAGGATTTAGCCTAGCCCCATTCATTCCTTAGGATCCAAACAGGGATGAATTTAGAAGCCACCAAACACTTCTATGTTTTTCCTATTTAAAGACTGTTACATGAGTAGATACACGAGTAAGTATGATGGCACAAAATAAAACGTTTGTTTGGATCCATAGGAGCGAATGGAGTTATGCTAAATGCTAACACATTCAAGAAGTGCTGTACAAAGATTAAAAGTGCACGCATTGAAAAAAGATAGTTATGCATTAATTCATCTAAGTGGAGGTAAGAACATAGTAAAATATTGAAAAACGGCGGTGTTTTCCTTTAAATGCTGAAGGTGGCTGGATAGCTTTGTGTTTTACTCTGGTTTTGTGTATGAGATGCCAATAGTTGATATAATTCTGTTTCACTTCTGTTGTAATTCGATTGAATCTAAGTATTACTCTTGCCTGGAGCATCAGTGTGATGGTGTCTCTCTCAGTGCTGTGCTTGAGGGTCTCTGTTTCTCTGTGCTATGGTTGATGGTCTCGCTCTTTCTCTGTGCTTTGGTTGACGGTCACCATTTCTTTGTGCTGTGGCCAATGGTCTCTTTCTTTATACTGTGGTTTAGTGTCTCTCTTGCTATGTTGATAATGGTCTCTGTTTTTTTCTGCACTGTGGTTAAGGGTCTCTCTGTGTGTGGTTAAGTTTCTTTTTCGCTGTACTGTGGGGCCCTCTTTCTCTGCGCTGTGGTTAAGGGTCTCTCTGTGCTGTGGTTGAATTTCTCTTTCGATGTATTGTGGCTGATGGTCTCTCTCTTTAAAATGTGCTGTGGTTGAAGCGGGTCTCTCTCTCTCTCTCTCTCTCTCTCTCTCTCTCTCTCTCTCTCTCTCTCTCTCTCTCTCTCTCTCTCTCTCTCTCTCTCTCTCTCTCTCTCTCTCTCTCTCTCTCTCTCTCTCTCTCTCTCTCTCTCTCTCTCTCTCTCTCTCTCTCTCTCTCTCTCTCTCTCTCTCTCTCTCCTCTCGTTCTCGTTCTGTGCTGTGGTCGAGGTTCTCATTCTCTGTGCTGTGGTTGAGGGTCTCTCTTAAAGCAAGAGAAGTGCTCTGATTGAACGTTTCTTTTGGTGGCATATTGTATGGCAGGTGGCAGCTTATTTCTCAGTCTTCACTGTTATTGCGCTGATTGCACATGTTATTATAGCTAATTAAATTCCAATGGTCTTTAAATATTTAGGTTGCTGTATAATTAACCCGCTGAAGACACTGAAGACATAACATAACCTATGCCCACTCACACATTCACAGTTTGATGTAACAGAGAATGCTTTCTATCTGTGGCATGTTTTAAAAATAATATTTTAGAAACATCAACACAAACACACATTATCTCTCTCTTTGTCACACAGAGACATGCACACACTCACACAGCCCTTAAAGGAATAGTTCACTTTAAAATGAAAATTCTGTCATAATTTTCTCATCCTCATGTTGTTCTAAACCTGTATGAATTTATTTTTTTCTGATGAACACAAAAGAAAATATTTTGATGAATGATGGTAAGCACACAGCTGATTGTAACCATTGACTTCCATAGTAGGAAAACAAATATTATGGAAGTATTTTGATAAATGATCATGACGTGCACACAGTTGATGGTGCCCATTGAATTCTATCGTATTTGTTTTTCCTACTATGGAAATCAATGGTTACAATTAGCTATGTGCTTACCATCATTTATCAAAATAGCGTCTTTTGTGTTCATCCGGAAAAAAAAATCATACAGGTTTAGAACAACATGAGGATGAGTAAATGAAGTCTGTTTAAAGTCTGTAACCCATACAAAGCTTCATCTGATCTTAAAAACATGACTTGAGTGTCAACTGTTTTAGATATTATAGCAGCATCCTCATATATTTCAAGAGCTGTGAGATGTTTCTGTAGTAGGATTATTTTAAGTTGCGATTACGTCTTTTACACCTCTTAAGCTCTCAGCCTAATGACATCCTAACCTTTAGCTCACGCACTGTTAACTTAAAATCTTCAGGCTATCACACTTTTGGTTCCTTCCACCAAAGTGGAAAATTACAGTGAAAATATAGGAGCAGTTTATGAATGAGAGTTTAAAAAAATCATAGACATCTCTGAGGACAGAAAGATTATACATATTTAAAAACTTACACTACTAAGAACATTTGGTTACACAGTGCTAAGCAAATCCTTTGGCACACACACATATACTGTATGAGGATTGGATGCCACTTTACTTAATACCAGAATTTTGGCACAGGTCTGAAGTACAGTCGCTGGTACCTCTATCTGTAATTATAAATTGATGAAACAAAACTAGGACCGTCAACAGAATCAGTGTCAATAAACTGCAATGTTCATTTGTCCAGTTCCTTTATAATGTGCACATATTTTCCACTACATCTGAATGTATTGCCAAATCCTACACATTTTTTTGTTCATTCCTTTATAAAGGAACTGAACAAATAAACATTGCAGTTTATTCCTGAAACACTGAATTCAATGCAAATATACAATAATAAATAAATAAAATAAATCAATTCTAAACTGTATTGTCCCCTGAAGGCAGTTTGTTGTGTAGACAGCACTATACATGTAGAGCAACATAAAACACACAGTAAAAGCACACATTATAATAAATAGTTTAACACGTGATTGCTCCAGGGATGAAGAAATTGTTCTGTTTTACACAGGAGACTCATACTGGTAATATTATGTCTAGTAAGTCTACACATTTAACTGTTATTCAGCTTACCCCTATTCTTTACGCTTTACTCACAATCTTTTTACATATTATACAGATGTTTTTGTCTTGTGAGGTCGTAACGCAACATGATTCATATAATAAGATATTTTATATGTTATGAGCTTCATTAAATGCCACCCTACGAGGCTACAAATGACTTTTCTTTGATAAATTTGGCAATTACAGATTTAATAAATCTCACACGCCAACGTGTGAACTTTACAGCATGAACTGCTGAACAGCAGCATATTGTCAGGTCAGATGCCAAAATTTGTAATTGATGATTTCGGGATATTTCCATTGTTTTTTTGTGAAACTGTTGCTGTATAGCTGCCAGATACATGCATGATTTTTCCTTTAATATTCAATAAATGTTGCTGGACATGATCCAAGAATTGGATGCAGGAACATAATGTAAAATAACCTCCACTATAAGCATACAGCAAATCTGTGAGTATGGATAGTAATGTATAAAAAAGTAAAAACTTGTTGTAACTTCATGAAACACGCATACACACACACGCAGTATTTTTTCTGTTTCTGTAAACCTCACTGTCACTTCTATCAGGTGCTGTGATGGAGTATGAGCATAGCTTTCCCAAACAAAGGTGACTTTAGACTTTTATGTGTCCCTCTCTCACTGCCTCTGTCAGCATACATTTCTTAAACAGAGTATCTTTCATGTGCGTCTCTCTCTCTCTCTCTCTCTCTCTCTCTCTCTTGTTTCTCGATCTCAGGCTCTATCACACCCACCGGCGATTTATTTCTGCTCTTGTAGGTTTGAGCCCCTGATATCTCTCTGGATTTCTGTGTCCATCTCTCTCCATCCCAGGTTTCTTTCCACACAAAGAAGCTGAAGCACCTTGTTTCATATAATACTTCATTATTCTGTTCTCCACCCATTCGCCTTTATTTATCATATTTCACCTTTTTTTTCTTAATGCTGCAAATTGCGCAAAATTTCAAACCAATTGCTAAAAATGGATCGTATTCGAGGAACACACTATTCCTTTTAACAACATCTAAGGGCATCGACTTTGCATTACTCATGATTAATGAACCATCTTAATAACAAAAAAAACTCAAGCTGTGAGCCAGTAATGTGTTGTGTCAGTGGTGTACCAATGAATCATGAAGATGTGCATATATATACTGTAAGTGTGTATATATATACACATAAAGACAAATTCACTCCAGTAATAGAAGCTCAGTATGTGTACGTGGGTTTGATTTGGAGAGCTTTTAACAGTGTGCCATTGAGAGAGGTGTTATTCTAAGGGAATTATTCTGCTGGACATTTCTACCAAATATGGCATGAGTCAAGACATCTCCCCCTTTCTTTTCATCCATTAGTGAAAAGTAGGCCACTATCCATATTTGGATCTGATCAAGCGTTAGTATCCTTTCAGCATTGTGCCTCCAACTTCATCTGAAGGCTTTTATCCTAAACAACCTTTTGCCTCTCATTATCTCAATTTCCGTGTTGCTTTGTCTGTCTGTCCCTATCATACTGCCTTCATGCAGTTTATTATACCTTAATGACTGAAATATAACTTGGAATGGTAAGAAAACCGTCTTGTTAAGAGTACAGTAGATCTGAGAGAAAACCAATCCATCCGTATGCAGTTTATTCACTGGATGCCCAAAGTATAGCCACCAGCTGTGAAGCAGTCCAATAAGATTATAAGCATTCACAGTGCAACTTTACAAAAAAACCTTTTGCATCCTAAAAGAGAAAATTCTGCCATCATTACACCAATTTACAGATCCTCATAACTTTTCAAAGATGGCTGCGTGACATCTGTTCTTTGTGACGTGATGCTTAGATGTCAGTTAAAAAGACAATAATAATAATACCAAAAAATGGACACCATTTATGATCCAGATATGTGTTTTAAAGAATAGCAAAAGTTCATGCATAACGACATCTTTGTTTTTTGTGTACACATCCAGATATTTCCATCAGATATGGGATACGACTGATCCTAAGTCTCTAATCAGAATCAATTTCTGTTTTATCCACAGGCTTACAACCCCATCCCTTCAACTTCCATTTTTCTAAAGCCCACCATTACAGCTCCCCCTTATAATGAGCCTAATCTGGCACTTCATTGCCCTCTCTCTATCTCTATCTCTCTCGCACAGATTAAAATGGCCGCTACACCTGCAGGCTTCATTACTTTTGGTCATGTGCTGTTGTATCATCACGAGTGCACTCATTTGGTCAGAGATAAATGGTGTAATTACGAGGTGTGGTGAAAGTGATGTGACCAGGAACAGGAAGGCGTTTGGCTGCTGGAGAGAGGGTAGCAGTTAATCTTTGGCTGTTAGAGACTTATTAAGGACACTATTACCTCAGTGTATGATGACATTTCTGCTCTCCGATGTAGTGGACGAAGCATTACTGTAGGTTTAATGCCACGGTGTTCAGCATAGCAGAGCGTATAGTGCGGTGTTGAAATAGCTTTAATGACATCTGCCGATTGCCACACACTGACCTTTAAGTACAGTTAAACAGTAAAAAGTGTTTGAATGTGTTGCGGTGTATGAAAGGTGATGTTTAAGTCCCAGATAAGTATGATTATTGCTTTTAAAGTATTTTGGGGGTATTTGTAATGTGGTACAGTACACACTTAGTTTACAGTACACACTTAGTGATAAATAAAGTGTAAAACAAATGCTGGGTTATTTTCGACCTAGAGCTGGGTCAAAAAGGGACAAACCAAGCTGTTGAGTAAAATCAACCCAAAAATGTTATATTTGACCCAACAATGGGTTAAAACAACCCAGCACAAGTTAAATTACAACTATTTGGGTTTGTCCTTTTTTGACCCAACACTGAACTAAAAATAACCCAGCATTTTTTAGATTGTGTAATTAATCTAACTAAATATAATGTAAGCCTATATGAAAATATTTTAAATGTTTTACACACTTAAAAAAATGGTGGGTGGTTCCAACCTATGGTTAAGTCAACTATGGATATTTTCTACACTCTCAGAAAAAAGGTACAAGAATGTACAAAAGTTGACAAAATATCGATATATATATTGATAAGGGAGAACAGGGGTGAAAGTAAATTTTTTCAGAAAAATAATTTAATTAAAAAAAGTAATGTTTTAGACAAAGATATTTCTTTGCTGTGGTCAATGACTCACAAGTGTGGTCTACCAATACCAGGTGGATTTTTGGATCAAATGTAAAACAACTTTAGTATAATTTCATTTTGAACATAAGTATAAAATTATTACTTTTACTAACACAACAGAACAAGATTTTTGTGTTACACTTGTTTTAAGTAAATATATATGACCTTGTTAATATGTAACTGCAAACATATTGTTTTCATTTATCTTTGCAAAAAAGAATAATAAAAATTTCCTCAAATGTTTAAAAATCAACAAACAGGACAAACTTCAATTGTTGAGAATATTATTATGATCACTATGAAAATTAAATTAAATCAAATTAGAATAATATACATTTACAACATAATGCAACAGTATTAGCAGCTCATACTGTTCTGGACCTATAGATGTGCATAAATATTTATTTTATAATATTCGTATTGTGCTAATATAGATTTAAGCAGTAAACAACATAAACAAATGGCTTTCTTGGAACAAATGTAACTTCCTGTATAAAAAATCAATACCAACAGAGTCCTTTTAGAGTGGTTTATTTCTGATGACAAGCAAATTAAATAACAAATAGTATACTGAGCTAACGTTATTGTGTAAAATAAATGTATACAATGTTAACTACAGATTGCCTGCCAAACCTTCCTTCACATAACGGTGATCCATGATTGCCGTCTCCCCTCGTCTCAAGGAAACCAAAACATTTGTTATTTTTAACAAGATATTTGCCTCATAGTTTAGTTAAGCCACTTGTCAGACCATTAAACAAACAGAGACGTTAAGTTGTCCAGACGCGTAACCATGACAAACCGTCTATATTCTCCTAAGACCTGGATGTCCACATGGACATCAAATATTTTTGTTGTTTGCACCTTAATACTTAATTCTGTGTAACTGGGACCTGTTGTACACAAACATAGACAATTACACTGCTTCATGTTCTTAGAAAAATATTTGGTTATTGTATTTATTGGTTCTTCATTACCCCAAAATAGCTGGTAGAAATCTGAAAAAAGACAAACCAAAAGCTCCGCTCTTAGGAGGATATACTTTTGATTCCAACGTATATGATACTGTGATAATAAAAACTTCTGCTATTAGATGAGAGCCCATTAACTTTAATCATTATGCTATAAAGTTTTATTGTGCTATAGCTATTAACTGAGCCTAATATTGGATCTTTGTGAATTATGATAAAATCAAAATAATTACAAAGATTCAATATTAGGCACATTTTCATCATCACATCATGGATATAATTTGAAAAGATTTTTAATTTTGGAAAAGCCATTAATATCTTTACTGGAGTTCAATGATGATCCACCACACCTCAATTATGTGTTATTTTACATCTAAACAACAAAATAATCTGTACACTACATTAGTAAATTTGTAGCATTTGTAACAAATTCTGGGTTGGTTTAACCCCCATGGTTGGCTAAATATTGGACAGAACCAACTTTTAATTTTTGTTGGTAAAACAAAGCAAAAAAATGGAACTGCACACCATTGTCATTGTCAGGGTGGGACAACAAGGAACAATTGCAAGTGCCTTGTGAATTTGTGACCCTAATTTGATGTACTAATATTTTAACATAATGCAAAGAATACAATCTTGATATCTTTAATATTGACTGAGTAATAACATGTTGAAAATTGAAATTAGAGTGAAATGAATCACTGAAATCAAACTTTAATGCTTGTTATTACAGAATTTGAGCCTGGTTTTCATAGGCAGGGTCACATTTTATCATATTTTTATCTGTAATGTAGCACTGTAGTTTGACATCATATCTATATTCTTGCCTGAGTTCTCCTGGGTCTAATCATTGAGATACAATATAAAAACACAACCAAACCAACCCAGCATCTCATTTCAGTTTTATGCCTCAGATTGTTTTTGGAATTTTGATGCGTTTTATTTTCGCAACTTGGCCCTGCAGGCTGCTGAGGGATATCTGTTCTCAGCTGAGGGCTGAAGCGTGGAGTCCGCCCAGACACAGGTTGTTTATTGCTTACGGTCTCTCACCAGAGACTAACAAACAAAGAAGCACCAGTTCCTCTCTGTGACCCTTCCCTGCTGTTCCCACAGTGCATCACTACTGCTTTTATTCACTTCCAGCTGAGTTAAGCAGGATGAGTAAACACACAGGCGCTCAGCGTAACGCATCTAGAGTATGTTTCCTGTAAGCTGAACCAGCTACGTATACTTACATAAATATTCCCTGTTGAGGTTGACTGAGGGTTGTATAGTAGCAGTCTGTTGGAGGAGGAGGGTTTTTTCTGTGTTTTTGGATGGTAAAGGCTGATAGATTTTTCTGCACTGTGCGGCCTGTGTTATTTCTGTTGCATGTGTGGACGCGTGGCAAACAAAGAGATGCATGCGCTGCATTTGTTCCTTTGATGATGTTGGCACAAGTTGCGGAAGAACCCTCTTGTGTTGGTTAACACTCACGAGTGTGTACGCGTGGTAACTTGTGCTTTTCATGTGCTGGTCGGTTGGTTACCATGAATGTACGAGTTAAGTAATCAAACACAACAGTATGATCTCAGTTTTATTCTATAACCCTGTAGTTATATATAGTATCCTCCATCGCCACCCACTCTTCCACCCTCCTGCTCTTTCTATCTCTCCAAACGAACTGCCTTTTCACTCTCTCCATCACACGTTCATCTCTATCCTCTTTTATTCATGGTCTCCCTCTAGGACATGATTTACACTTTACGATTCTTGCCTGTCACTTAATTACTTGGTTAACCCATGACACAGCACCTGTATTGTTCTCCTGCCACACTTTTGTGTCTCTCCCGAAGCTTTGTGAGCTCTCATCTTCTGCCGTACGTAATCCCCTGTCACTGCATTGTGTGGGTATGCGATGTCAGGTGACGAGTATTGATCGTATGCTTGGCTGTAAGGCCATGTGATTAAAAGCAATGAATGGGTGGAGAGAAGAGCAAGATAAATCACCTGCATGCCAATCTCTCTGTGTGTGTGGGTTTGATTAAAAGGGACTCGAATCTTTTCCTGTCTGCAGCGCTTTGTATTCAGGGATTTTTAATAGGGGTCATATCGCAAGGAATCAAATTTACCTTGATCTTTTAAGATAAAAGAGTCTGATGAAACCAAGTTTTGTGTATGAACTTTAACGACCCAAAACTTTCTCAGTAGTCCGAAGGAAATGAGTAAGTATGACTTGTTTTAAAGTTCAGCAACTGTAGTTTTACAAAAAAAAGTACAGAAGCTATCACTGGCGCAGTACAAAAAGTACACCTAATGGGTGCATAATAGTACTTTTTTAAAGGGTAGTGTTCCAGTGACAGCTTTTGGATCTTTTTTCTGAGTGTGTGATGAATGCATTTCAGATTTAAGCACCAAATTTCAGCCTATATTATTTGAGAACCTGTCATAATAACAGGAATTCCTACAAGGTGGCTAATTTGTATCAATTCATACAAAGTGAATAGTACAAAAAAGTATGATTATTAGAAAAAAATAACATTAAAGAGGTCCTTGATTATGTTTTCACTTTATTAACTTCAGTTCATGTGTAATGTTGCTGTTTAAGCATAAACAACATCTGCAAAGTTACAACGCTCAAAGGGAGATACAAAAGGCTACAGTGACTGGCTGGTTTTATTACAGCGAGTTTCTTCCCAGGTTAGTGACATCCCAAACCCCAAAATGTACACAAACCCTGCCCCCGGGAACACGCAACGAAGGGGGTGAGGCCATGTTGGGCTGCTTTTATATTGTAACAAAGATGGAAACAAAGAACAAGAATGTTTGGCTCTGTTTGCTAAATGCTAATTCATACTAAGTCATACAAACACCTGCAAACTTCTTTTTAATTCCACTAGCAAACTTCGAAAGGTGTTGTTTGTGGGATCAGTGTAAATTATTATTTGTTTAGAGCTTTTTTGTATTGTTTACTCGCATGCTCCTATAGCTACAGGCACGATAAACATGGTTCTGTGTTTTGTTTGGCCACTAAACCCAGGGTTTGTTTTTGTAATGGGCTCATATTCTGGTGCCAGATATTTGGCTGTACTCATTCTATAAAGACAAACTGATGGTGCTATACAGTCAATAGCGGTCACTGTAGATCCATAGTCTGTTTTCAAACGTCCTGTAAAAGTTTTGCTTGCACAGGTTCTGCTTGACCCTCTTCACTTATATTCCCTGGGTCTGATTCTGGCTCAAATTGATATGGCGATATTGTTTACAATAGACTGGAGCACATGCAACTACCCGTAATGGTAAATGGCATGGCATTTCCAGACAACATGTGATAGGTGGTTAGTGAATCGCAATTTGCAACACACTGGGCCATGCAATCTGAACATATTGTGTATTTCTGAAAGCGAGGGGCATCATTAAACCAGGAACTCACCTGACCAGGAGAATGGAAACAGTGGTGTAGAACAGTGATTCCCAAACGTTTCATTTTGAGACCACTCAAATATGTATACTATATCCTGGGACCCACCAATTAGAAAAAATGGAAACATAAGAAAAATACAAATTTTTCTCCTTTATAATTGAGAAGCTTTGATTTTTCTTGTCATTTTATTAATAAAATGTTTAGTTTAAATATCAAAATAATTTATGGTGTATCACATCAAAATGATTTTCATTGCTAGTCATTGGACTAAAACTGTCATTCACCACAACAGAAAAGTTAGTTTCGAGTTTACTTTATTTATAAAACACATTTAAAACAACCTTGGTTGACCAAAGTGCTGTACAAGATATATCTAAGTCCATCTCCAAAAAATAACAATCAACTTTTACAAGACATTTAACGCACAGGAACATAGATAGGTTTTTAACATACTTCTAAACTCAGACACTGTGGATGCTGTTTTAATGTATAATGGCAATTTGTTCCATAGCCTGGGGCCAGCTACCGCAAAGGCTCTGTCACCCCTGCATTTCAATCTGGATCTGGGTACTCGTATCATATGATTACACTGCAAAAAATGACTTTTTTACTTAGTATGTTTGTCTTGTTTTCAGTAGAAATATCTAAACATTCTTAAATCAGGATGTATCTTGATGAGCAAAATGACCTAAGAAAATAAGTCTAGTTGCAAAAATATCTGACAATGGGGTGAGAAAAAAAAATCTTGAAATAAGATTTTTCTTAAACACTTAATTCAAGCAAAATTTTCTCACCCCATTGGCCCCATTTTAAGCACAAATTGACTTAAATTATATATTTTTGTCTAAAAAAATTGACTTATTTTCTTAGGTCATTTTGCTTATCAAGAAAATACATCTTGATTTAAGTATGTTTAGATATTTCTACTGAAAACAAGACAAAAATAACTAAGTAAGAAAGCAATTTTTTGCAGTGTAGGCAAAGTAACTTTGTGCGACCCACCTTATTCCACTGCGACCTACAAGTGGGTCCCCACACAGTTTGACACCTGGTGTAGAATAAAGGTAAAACATGTTAAAAATAATACATTTTTTAAAACGAAGCATGAACATGTAACCAGTGGTGTAGTCTAGATTTTTGTAGTGAGTATACTGTGATTTTTCCCTCTCACCCTTATGCTCACTCGTCCTAGCGCGACACCTCATAAGCACCACCACACTCACAGATGCATACAGTATGGATCTTCATGTAACAGAGCATTCTGAAAGTGTACTCATAAACACATAAACTGAATGTGTTATCAACATGTCAGTTTATTATAAGAAAAAAAAAGACTTTAGAGCCAATGGGTTTACAGCTGGGGAAACTGGACTGATTTTTAGACTGGTTTAGTGTTAATCAACATCTAACTCAGGAACAAAAGTTACTTAACTGTTAATTAAAATTAAATAAACTGTTTACAATCTTCAATCCGTGGCAAACACATGCATTGAAGGTGAAAAAAATATTCACTCTTTCAATAGATATTATCTGACAACTATATGTTTTTAATTAATACACATTTAAGATGACCATGAATTAACTATAATTTGCATAGTCATTGATATTAAAGCTTATTTTTTGCATATAATATAAGCATTGTCTAAAAATGAAAATAGGCTTATACTTAATTATTATTACAAGACCATCATGTAGCCTAAAATTTGCAAGTCTAAACTGAACATCAACGCAGACATGAATTTCCTCACAGAAGTTTAAGATCATATACATCTTGTCAAGATGATCTTGAACGCAGATATATAAATGAACACAGAGAAGGAAAGTTTAACACTGTGAAGCACAAGCAAACATGCAGAGGAACTGAAGGCAGTTAAAAACCATCAGGATATAATCACGGGCTTATTTTATTGCATTTGGAGCCTTACCTCCAGATAAAGTAATAAACTGGACTGATGATTTAAATGTTGTACTCACATGTGCGTTGTAAGCTCTATGGATTTTATGTTGCAGCACTGCTTCACTCGTTCACTTCTCAGTGTCGCGTGAGCAGCTACACTGCAGGTTCGACTTCATTTGGCGCTAAGCAGACCTCTTGGTGATGTCAGAGTACCGCGAGAGCGATTCAAAGCAGATTTCTCCATGTGATAACTGGAGTCGCTCTCGCGGTGCTTTGCTGTCACTTACCTGTGGCGTTACACCAGTCTGCTCCCCAGTCACTTTCGCGTCACTATAGTAATTTGATTTCATAGAAATTCATACGCCGATCGGATCGCGCAGTTCGGCAGGAAGTATATAGACTAATATGTATTTCAACCCGCTAAAGTGGCAAGTGTAGCATGCTAATGATCAGTGCTTCACATCTATATTATGACTAAAAGTTTAAAAATGTCACAAAACCATGCTGTTACGCATCCTCGCGCTATTTTTAGTGGGTATACGGAAATCCTTGACCATTTCTAGTGGGTATACGGCGTATACCTGCGTATCACTTAGACTACACCACTGCATGTAACCATGCACGCCATAAACACAATTAAACTTTCAAAAACACCCTGGGCCCTATTTTAATGATCTAAGCACATTGTCTAAAGCGCATGGCGCACTGTCTAAAGGGATGTGTCTGATTCCACTTTTGCTAATTTAATGACGGGAAAAAAGGTTTGTGCGCCAAGCACACGGCCTAAAAGGGTTGTTCCTATTCTCGTAAAGAGTAATGGGTGTGTTTTGGGTGTAATGTTCAATAAACCAATGAGAGTCTCGGTTTTCACCCCCTTTAATGCGCTCGCGCCATGCCGATTTCCTATTTAGATGGTGGAATTTGTAAACTGAAAAACTAAGCAGAGGATAGAAGACCACCAGTTTAAGATTGATATAAAAAATAATTTCATTTGTATTGACACTGTTGTTTTTTAAAACCTTTAAAAGTTGTTTTCTTTCAGTCATGGAAGTACAAATAACAGGCTTTTAATTGCTGTAAATTAATGGATAGCCTACATGATCAGTGTAATCCAGAGATGGGACCAAGTCACACATGTGCAAGTCTCAAATAAGTCTCAAGTCTGAACCTTCAAGTCTCAAGTAAGTCCCAAGTATTTTTTTTCTTGGGCAAGTCAAGTCAAGTCGAGTCACAGGCTATGTCAAGTCAAGTCAAGTCCTGTAGTAGGTCAAGTCAAGTCCAAGTCAAGTCACCTTATTATTGTAATTTTACCTGCAGAATCTGATCTTAATAAAGTGACAAGATATACAGTAAGTAACTATCAGTAAATTACAATAATTTGGATTTGCATTGTAAATACTCATGTTCAATAAAATACATCATGGAATCAATCAAAATTGTAACTTCATAAATTATTTATTTTTTCACTTCTGCCAACCGTGTTTGAAATTTTCCACATTGAGTCCATAAAACAAATAACAGCTTAACATCCAACAGACTACTCTCTGAACACCTCCCTCTCTCTCAAACACAGTTTACTTGGTTACATTTCTCCTCTCTCTCTCTCTCTCTCTCTCTCTCGCACACTCCCTCTCTCTCTCTCTCTCTCTCAAACATGCCCCCAGAAAAAACGAGCGCGTCGCACCTCTTCTGTTCGCGCGCCTAAATTTGAAATAACGAACTTGAGCACGCAAAAGACGCGACATGTGAACCGCCCCTAACATTGTAGAATCAAGTAATTTTTCTCTCTGTGTGTGTTCAGGTGGCAAACTTGAAAAATAAGTATTAAAAAAAAATAAGTATTTAAAAAAAAAATCTAAATAATTTTGCCCACATTTGTCCCCAACACAGTATGATGAGGGCTACATTAGCTATTATTACATTAGCTAACTACCAACTAACCAGATATTAACAAAATGACAAGCACTTACTGGGCATAATGGCTCTTTAAATGACGAACGAAATTGGAGGTTGTCGTCTGGCTGCCCGTAATTTTAATGTTGCATTTCTTGCAACGCACTGTTCGTCTTTTGCCATCTTGTTAAAGCCGAAAGCGATGACCCTCGGTACCCCTCCGGCTGACTGTTGATATCTGATCTTAGTGGGCGTGGTGTGCGTAAGGTACGAGAGGGCATGGCGAATGATAGTGTCGTGATTCAGTCATGACAACACCATTCTCAGCCTGCGCTCCAGCTGGGTCGACTTTATTTTTTTAAATAATTTATATATTTTATATTCAAACTGAAAACATGATGTGATTAACACTCAAGTCATTCAAGTCATCATGTCTCAAGTCAAGTCAAGTCCCGAGTCTTTAACTTCCAAGTCCGAGTCAAGTCTCAAGTATTTTAATTTTTGTCAAGTCAAGTCACAAGTCACAAAAATAGCGACTCGAGTCGACTCGAGTCCAAGTCACCAAGTCACAAGTCCCCATGTCTGGTGTAATCTCAAAAAATAATTTACCAATAAGCAAAAAAAGGTTTCCACTCTAAAAATACTTTATTTGTAACAAACAGGAGATAAAGAATTTATAAACGTGTGGCGAGTCGTTTCAGCACTTGGACAGCGCCATGAGTGCTTTAAAAAGCAATACTTAAAAACAGTTCTCATTTCATCATATCTACAGATAAAAAGTCATCATATACAAAAAATCCGCGGGTTAACATAAAATAACCATAAAAAATATATGCAATATTTGCATTTGTTTAAAGCAAAACATTCAATTACTTACCAGGCTATATAATCAATCCTTATATGTTCAAGACACTCAATAATAATCGTTAACATTTTAGTCCTTTTGATTTGTCATATTTTAAAATGTTTATGTGCTGCTGCGCATCCATGTGATAAGCAAATGCACGTTGTCTTCCCGTTTATAGGCGCATAGTACTAACTAGCTCATTAAATAACAAAAACAATATTGAGCCATTGACTTTAGACTTTAGACCAGGCTTTTGTTGGTCAATGGCGTAGTCTATTTTAGTTGTCTCAAAATAGCAATTTGCCAACAATGCGCCTGAACACACCTCGTTTTCAGACCAGAACGCCCATTTTCGCAAAATTGAGCGCAAATGCATTTGCTATTTAAACAACGTGGCATGATAAATGGTTGAAAATATCAAAAGACACTTGCGTCGCGCATTGCGCTGCATTGTGCCGGGTGTATGATAGAGCTCCCTGTCTACCACCACTTTAATAATACCCTGCCCCTAGCCCCGCCCCTAAACCAAATTTTACTGGGGCAAAAACAGATGTACAAATTCATACGAATTAGCCACCTCATAAAATAGGTTTCTAATTGCAATAAGATTGTATTGACTTTGTGCAGCTGCTGGTTATTTATAGATGGATCAGTTAAAAACTAAACATGACACCACAGTAAACACCAGAATTATGTATGAGGATCAGAGTACAACAGATCTCAATGCTCAAATTTAAGCACTAAAACGTTTACCCTTCAGGCGAAAAAATTAAAATTCATTAAAAGGGTAAAGTATTTTGCAAACTTTCCAGAAAAATATCCAGGGGCTGGCACTTTAATACTGTAAAACATAGGCTACTGTTATATCATAATGAAATTCATATCCTAATAGTTTCTCTGATCATCCTCTGATCCCTTAAGAATGCGGAAAAGTTTTTAAGAAAGAAACACACATACACATATAGACATACAGTATGCATTATGGATGCGTTCAAACCCGACTCACTGAGCTATGAAACGAGGCCACGCTAATCTCGCATTAAATGTTTGTGCTTCCATAAATACAGAGCCTTTTCGCTTATTTGGTTTTTCCTCTTAGCATATGGCCCATTACCATAATGACACATCACTGGTACCTTGATAAACATTTTAGCTGTGAAATCTCCGGAGCCGCATCGGTGGAACTTGATCCTAGCCTAATAAGCTATCTGAACTCTACCTGGGATTCAGCTGGTTTAGTTGAGCTTAATTAGACCTCAGTGAGCTCGATAACTAGATTTCATTGAGCTTTCACTGATTTAATGAGATTCTGTTGGGCTTGCTAACAGGTGTCCCATGCGTTTACCCCGTGAACCTCTAGGAATACTCGGTGGAAGTCGGCAATAACCCTGCAGGTCTATTTCAGCCTAATGAGATTCTTAAGCAAAGGAGTCGCTTTAAATGTGTGTGATGAACTCCATGTTGCCTAATTCGGATAAGAACCCTGGGGTCTTAAGAAAAGCGCCTCTGAGCATTGTAAAGAGATATTCGTGTTCTCAGAGATCAAAAATTGTCGAAGAATTAGTACATCTGTCTTTTTGTACCTGCATGGTTTCTGGTGAGTTTAGGAGAGGGCAGATTATATAAGAGTATTTTTAACACTCTCTATTGAGCACTTTCAATAGACTAATATGCGATAAACCGTTGAATCAACAGTTGCATCATATCAATATGACTTGCGAGCACAAACAATAATCCCAGAGAAGCCTCTAATCATATTCAGTTTCATGCCAAGTGAAAAGATCAAAATTCACTGTGTTCCATTTCCATACTGATGAACTTCAAAGGTAGAAGATGAAAAACCAACATTAACTTGCTGCAATGTCAGACGCATTCTCTCTCCATCTCTCTCCTCATTCCCATCTCACCCTGTTGCCACGGCAGCATAATCTGGCAATGAGAGAAAAGGATGGATAGAGCAAATGTCATCTGACTCATTTAATGTTGGTGTCAATATGTGTGTGAGCGTGCGTATGATAGAGAACGCAGGAGAGAAAAATGACTGTCACAAAGTATCACAGAACCCATCGGTTGATCTGCGTCTTAACTTTATCATAAACGAATAGTACAGTACGTGGCCTTTTCTGTAAGGCCTAACATCTAATAAAAAGTTATTAAATGAATATTGCTAGTGTTTCTATGTGTAATCCATTAAAACACACAGCGGCAGTATACCACCCTGACATACACACACTGGCAGGAATGTCACACGCTTTTAACTTTTTTAAAGGAGCAGTAGAATGTAAAACTCTATTACCACAGACATAGATGAATAATACGAGTTCTGTACATGGTTATGACATATTATAAGTCTCCTTCTTATTTAAACATTGTGCATGCAAAAGACCGCTGAAAAACAAGCCAATCTCAACATAACACTGACTGTCATAATGTACGCACATTAAAATTAAATTACACATTAAATTAATTACAATGTTCTTATAATGCTTAAACAACGTGATGACTGCTTAATTAGCACTATATGCTAGTTAATGCTATATGCTAACATTTAGGCTGAAGTTCTACTATTGCAGTTTCATACTGAAAAAACACAAACTTACCACTCAGAAACATCCATTTCCAATCTCCGAATAATTGATTGATCCTCAAAATCTGTATCTTTTTCTTATACAGGCTTAAACATAAGGTCTGTATTCACACAGAGCTACTGAAATGAGCTGCTCTGAGTAACAGCCAATCAGAGGGGAACCAACATTATTATTCATGACTCTTTTAAATAAGGTAATATTTGATCATTTAATTCTGTGGAGAAATCCTAGGGTTTTGAATAGACCAAAACCATTTCTGGATCATTTTTGTACATAATAAAGTCACATACCTTCTATGTAGATATCAGAAAACAATGTAACATTTTGTATAAATGCATTCTTCGGCAGCTTTTAGGGGCCGATCACACCAAATGCGTTTATGGCAGTTGACAGGCGCCTTTTTTGAATGATATTATATGGGCAGTGAGCGTATGCGCGCCGAACGCCTTGCGTTTTTTGCCACCTGTCACAGCACTTTTTTTTGAAGGAGTACTGAGAGCAGAAAAGTGCCAGGCGTCATTCACGTCTTTCCAATGTCCAATCAAATGAGGGGAAAAGCGGGTCTTCTGTTGTAGTGACGGAAGTTTACAGTTGTTTGAAAAAAAAATGGATTGGAGTCACTCAGTGTCTCACTGTCTCCTCTCATCCTCAAACAAGGTCAGAGCAAGCGTCCTCTTTTTAAAGTTTCTGCTAATATGACAGTTAACAGCAAAAGAGCGCTCATGCTTCATTGTTTGATTGACAGGACAGCTGCATCAGTGGGGGCCTAGCAATATAAAAAGTCACACAGCTCTTTTTTAAATTGGCCCCTAGGGGGGGACCACTCACAGTTCTGGATAACTTGGTGCCCTTGGTGAAATAAGGCAACCCAGTACTATCTAATGGCAATTTGTAAGTATTTTATGGTGGCTTATTTGTATTAATTCATACAACCACATTTGTAATTTTTTTGCGATTTGCCTTGACCCCTGTGACATTGGGGTTAGGGAGGATTTCATTCTTGTTTTTTAATGATAATCTTACTTTTTCTAAATATTAACTTTGTACGAATTCATACGAATTAGCCATCTATGTACGAATTATCGTGAGATCAAGTTGGGCAAGAAGAGAAGAAAGCACATTTTAACTGCTTAGATTGTTACATTTAAAAGATTGGGTATCAACCCAGCGTTGATTAAATTAACTTTATATTACACTTTATGGGTCAGTGACAAAAAATGGTTTGGCAAGATATGAAATTCAAAAATCTTTTAAAAAATAGTTTTAAAAACACGCATTAGGTTTATATCAATGCAAATGGTGTATTTATGTTAATTTTATGCAATAAAAAATTACATTTGCACCATTTTTATGAAAGTTAAGACTGAATGAACCTCAAAACTTCAAATGGTGTAACCACCAATTGCGGCAAAGAATGAGAAATATTAAATATTTTATCCACCTTGATGGCATGTAAGCGTAATCATAAAAAAAATAATGATTTTTTTTGTTATTTCTAAATGTAAATTTTAATGCGTTTTTGTAATATTTGTCCTGACATATGCTGAAAACAGCTCTGTTTTCTAAATAATCTTTGACAAATGATGTAAAAATGTATGTAAAAAAAGAATATATTTATGTTTTCTTTTAAAAAAAATACTAGTTACACCAACTGGTTACACCACATTGACATTTTTGCAATTATCCCCCAAATATTCTTTCAAAATGAAATAAAACCAGAAATTGTAGACTTGGTCCTCAAAAAAGAAAATGTATGCAAGTAATCTGCAAATTGATTTTTAAATTTGAACCCTTTTACATTTAATTGAACCATACAGACTTTAACCCTTATATTTAACCCAGCCTTTTTTTTTATTGGGACTCAAGTATATTTTTTGAGCAAAATTGCATCTCAGTTTCAGAGCCAGTTATTTTAATACGAAATAAGCTTGTATGGAAATTTCCAGCTGTGATATTTTGTTTCTGCAAGTCAATTTGACTTACTAAAATGATTTCTGGCATGGCATTTTAAACAGTGGTCCAGCTTAATTCTCAAAATTTCTAATTAATTATTTATTAAGTTGCATTTAACCTTCACTTGGCTCAAAAATATGAGGGGGCTCTTCACATCCTGGCGTCTCTTTATTTTGGATTGTAGTGTCGTGTGCATATTTGCTCAAGCAATCTACGAATCCACAGTCTTAAAAGGGGTTTTGTGTTCCATACTCCACATGTGTTTACCACAGCCTGCACCTTACATGCCAAAGCAAACTCTCGAATCTCAAAGTGTCATGGCTCCAGAGAGCATCCACAGACGTCATGCTTCAGGAATCATCATGTTTGTTTACTTAGCCAAAGGAATGGTGCAAAAGCCGTAGAGCAGAAATGCTCTCATTTAAATCTTTTGGCACAGCAGGGTAAGTTAAATCATTCATCTGACACAAAGAACAAGATTTCACTCTGACATAAGCCTTTCATCTTCATATCGCATATCTACACACCAAGTCGAAGTGTTAAAGAATATCAAAAATTTAGCAGCGACTGACCACACCTGCCAGTCTTTTTAAATCCTGCCAAGACGTCGATGTCTGTTAATGGCAGTCACATCAGGTTTCTCTGAGACTAAACTGCATGGTGGTGTTGTGTGAGTGGGCTGAAAATGAATTGCTTTCTGCTACGGGGTAACACTGAATCTTCTGACCAGAGGTTTAAGGCCTGCGTGATCTCTCGCTCATCTGTGCACCATTCGTGTATGCCGGAGACGAATGTGGATTTGGCGCAGATGTTTGTGTTGCACCCTGGGGCTGTCCTCGTCAATATCTGAGAACACATCTGCCAAAAAGACAGCTAGTTAAAATGCCCCTCTTCAAAAGCTTTGAATGTGTGTGTGTGTGAGAAAGAGAGAGAGGTCTGTGGAAATGCTAAGAGACATGTAGGATCAGAAGCAAGAAAAGGAAGGATTGACTGTCAAGCTGGTGGATTTTCTTTTTGTGAAAGCAAGCTTGTGCATGTGTGTTAAAGTCAGAGTGGGATAGGGACCAAGTAAGAGGCTCAGAGGATAGCAGCACTAAAAGATTTTCAATGTAAAGCTGACTGAATCAGAAAAAAAGATGGACAGAAGTGACGACTGGTTTAAATGATGGGAGCAGACTCCACATGCTGATGTGTGTGTGTGTGTTTGCGGTTTAGTTTAGACCTCTAATAGAAAGGATTTTTATTAAGCTCTTGCGGTGTTGGCATGCAGAGTGCCAGGAGGGATGCATGACGGGCGCCTTTTTCTGCCTCCGTCCTGGAATCTTTCCATGCTGGTTACCGGCACAAAGTGGGAACGGAAAGATAAGAAAGTGAAAGGTTTGCCCGGTGCTCCCTCTTCATTCTAGAGAAGCCTGCTGTCTTAATCTCAATGCGTCTGGCAATGCTCGCATCCAACATTCTCATTTCACAATCCAAATCAATTAAGGAGAATGAATCAGTATGCTATTATTATAACTGTCAGATTCACTTCGTACTTACAAAGATGAAAAAGTAACAAATGAAGCTGTGTCTGCTATCTACCCCTCCCTTCCCCTGAGGGGACTTCAAGCATATTTTGTCTCTCTCTCATTTCCCTCGCTTTTCTCTTTCAGTCTTGTTTTTCTCTCAGTCTTTTCCCTCAATTATTTTATTTTTACAGTTTACTTGCACACTGGCAAGTTTTCCTTTATTCACACAAGCTTGAATGCAAAACAGCGGGGTGTTTATCTACTTCAGATTTGCAGTCATTAGTATTTAAAAACGGATGAATTTTTTAATAATTATAGCTGGCGAACAACAGCACTTTTAATATCACACTATATACAGTGATTACTTGTACATTTAATATTTTTAAGTCTGATCATGAGTGTAGTACCATACTATGCCATAAACTGTCCATCAATAATGATTTTAAAGGAGACCCATTGTGGCATTTTTACAAGATACTCAGAATGCGTCTGTGAAGTTTCAGCTCAAAATACCCCACAGATCATTTATTATAGCATATACAAAATGGCCCTATTTGGGTGGGAGCAAAAACGTGCTGTTTTAAATTTTTGTACCTTTAAATGCAAATGAGCTATAGCTCCTCACTTCCTTACAAACAAACAGTGAGCGCTTTCAGTTAAAATGGATCTGAGTAATACAGTAGTATCTAGTGGACGGAGTACAACTCGCTTAGGGTGGAAACAATGGTAATTGCAGGACTGTAAGTAGGCGGAGCTTGATCAATGTGACCTCACATTCCTTAAAGCAACACTAAAGAATTTTTGCTCTTTGCTTCCCCTACAGGTTGGAAGCAGAATTGTCCATTACCACTGTCGTAAATTATTTAGCCTACTGCAGCAAAGCTGGCTCTGATTGGATTGTATGCCTTAAAACAAGTTTTTGTAGTTTTCACTTGATCTACAGGACCGCGACCCGACGCTTGGAAACTTCTTTAATGCGGTTTTGGCCGATAGAGGGCTACAAAGCGAATGTGAAAGTGTCGTTCACCCTGTTTCGAGTGGATGAACCACTGAAACTTTTTTGGAAACTGTTTAATTGTTTATTTGAATTGTTTAAAATGGTCCGCAAATGTGCCTTTTTATATATGTAACACGTGACCTTTCTACGTCACTACGCAAGTACGTGAGGTCGCACTGGCACATCACAGGACTGGAGATAGACGAGTTGTGGTTTAAAAGTGCATATTTTTAATTTTTCTTGTCAAAAATGACAATCGTTTCGCTAGATAAGACGCTTATGCCTCGTTTGGGATCGTTTAGAGTCCTTTGAAAAAAACTGTTAAGTGTTGAGTTAGTGTTGGTGTCCATAAAAGTCCATTAAAATGAGAAAAATCTTGGAATGTTTTCCTCAAAAAACATAATTTCTTCTCGACTGAACAAAGAAAGACATCAACATTTTGGATGACATGGTGGTGAGTAAATTATCTGTTTTTTTAAGGAAATTGACTAATCCTTTAATACAATGTGGGAGCAAAAATAAAAACATTTAGCTTTAAAAAAAAAATTAAGTTAATTTTACACCACCAGTCACAAGGGTCTTTTTTTATTGCCATTGATGTATAGTTTGTTAAGATAGAACAATATTTGATCGAGATACAACTATTTAAAAATCCGAGGGTGCAAAAAATCAAAGGTTGGGAAAATGGCTTTGAAAGTTGTCCTAATGAACTCATTAGCAACTGCATCCACTCACAAAAATAAAGGTTTGAAATAATTATGGTAGGAAATTTATATCAAAATATCTTCATGGAACATGATCTTTAATTAATATCCTAATTATGTTTGGCATTAAAGGAACATTTTTAATTATACCCGTACTACTGTACTTAAGACCAGGGTCACATATTTTCATTTTATTTTACTTTAACTACAAACAATAAGTCAAACCATAATTGGCGGACCGCCACATGCCACCTTCTCGTTGAAGACCCCTGCTTTAGGTCACACATGCAAACAGATTTCTGTTTACTTTCTTTCTCACATTTCCTCACCCTGCTGACACATTCAAACAGACTGAGAAGAGGGTGAACAAAGAAAGGAGGAGAAGTATATCCATCCTTTCCTCCCTAGGGTAAAATAAATCTTGTAAGCTGTTTAAAGGTCAGAGTTCACTAAGATTGTATCTTGTCGTGCGTGAGAGAGAGACTGTAACATCATAGGTATCAGGTGTTGTGAGCAAGATTTCCCCAGTGAGATGAGCGTAACATGGTCATGACCTGCGTCAGCAAATCCGATTCATGATTATGCATTTGCAGACAGCTTTTCGGTCCATTATAACACCAACTGTGTGTGTGTGTGTGTGTGTGTGTGTGTGTGTGTGTGTGTGTGTGTGTGTGTGTGTGTGTGTGTGTGTACGGAGGCTACATCTCTGTGTTTCTGGCAATAAAACTGAAATAGTGATGTGTTTTGCAGTACATTTTCTAAAGGGTGAAAGTGTAATCATGCACATCATATAGAATTGAGTGTGTGTGCCAATAAATCAATTCTTCTGTTCCTGTAGGGGGTGCTATAGGCAGCAGAAGGCATCTCCATGAGGAGCGGTAGAAGATGCCGGAACTGCCAGCACTCCTGCTGTCGATTTACTTCCGTTTCCTGTTAGTAACCGTGGTTACCATGCCGCCCTCATCACTAAGCCAGACCTCTGTTCTGTCATCCGTGCGGATGGGTAAGTGCCACACAGTCACATATTGTTGGATGTGGTGGATAGTTTTTTCAGATGAGTGATTTTATAGGATACTTAAAAAGATTTAAAAGGCAATTCATGTATAATACTCTGTTTCTGTATCTTTTTCTCTGCTCTGTTAGCGGCAATCCTGGATGACAGCTCTGTCTGTGGGCGTGGGGAGCGTTTAGCTTTAGCGTTAGCACGTGAGAACATCAACAGTGTGATGGAGGGCCCAGCACGTGCCCGTGTGGAGGTCGACATCTTTGAACTCCAAAAAGATTCTCAGTATGAGACAACAGATACTAGTAAGTCCTACTTGTAAAATGAGATGCATACATGCCACTACATCTCTGTTCGCAAGCACTTGGGGTCCTTAACAAATTCCATGGGGGGCCTCAAAAAACGTAAAATTATGAAAAATAAGACATAACAAGCATTGAAATAAACTTAAAAAACTCAAAATCAAGATATTTCTTAGTGTTTGGTTATTTTTATTATGAATATACATATTTCGTTATGTCATGGAGCCTTCAGATATTATTGCAGAGTATAGGGAACCTTAAAGTCAAAAAGGTTAAGAATTACTGCTGTATACTGTACACATTAGATACTTAAAAAAATAAGGAAATGCAGTGTATTGAGTAAACTTAATAAAGTGGACTTCAATGCACTAATGTTTCTTTGTAGTGTGTCAGATTCTTCCGAAGGGTGTGGTCTCTGTGATTGGCCCCGCCTCCAGCCCTGCCTCTGGTTCCATAGTTAGTCACATTTGTGGGGAAAAAGAGGTATGTCTAACTTAATATTCTGGTAATAATTTGTTATATGTTTGGGTTTGTGATAATGCAGCAACAATAATAAATGTTTTCCCTTTTGCATTTTTTAAATACTTTTTCAGATCCCGCATATTAAAATTGGTCCAGAGGAAACTCCACGGCTTCCTTACCTGCGATTTGCATCTGTGACTCTGTATCCTAGCAACGAGGATCTAAGCCTTGCCATTGGAGCCATCCTACGCTCCTTTAGCTACCCATCGGCTAGTCTGGTCTGTGCTAAGGCCGAATGTGAGTATAAGATGCTCTATCCTTCAGTTGGTCCGTATGAGTTCTTAATTCTGTTGAACACCGAAGAAGATATTTTGATAAATGACGGTAAGCACACAGCTGACAGTACCCACTAACTTCCATAGTATTTGTTTTTCCCACTGTGAAGTCAATGAGTACCGTCAACTGTGTGGTTACAAGCATTTATCAAAATATCTCATCCAATTCCCATCACAGCTCAGTGGTTAAGCATTATGTTGGCAGCACAAAAGGTCATGGGTTTGAACCCAGGGAACACATAGATAAAAATATACCTTGAAATGCACTGTTAGTCGCTTTGGATAAAAGTGTTGCCAAATGCATAAATGTACATGTAATGCTGCACTGTAAAAAATGACTTTCTTACGTATTTTTGTCTTATTTTAATTACAAATATCTAACAATTCTAAAATAAAAATGCATTTTCTTGATGAGCCAAATGACCTTAGACAAAAATATCCAATTTAAGTGAATTTGTGCCTAAAACAAGCAAAAAATCTGTCAGTTGGGTAATTAAGTGTTTAAGAAAAATGTTTTCTTATACAATTGCCAGATTTTTTTGCTGGTTTTATGCACAAATTCACTTTAATTTGAGATTTTTTTGTCTAAAAACTAGACTTATTTTCTTAGGTTATTTTGCTCATCAAAAAAATGCATCTTAATAATTTTGAAATATTTGTACTTAAAACAAGACACAAATACTAAATAAGAAAGTCATTTTTGCACTGTGTATCATTGGTTCAATGACAAATATAGCTATTTGTCCAAAGGTGAATGAATATAATTTTTTTTCAAATAGTTTTTTGTAAAATTTAGTTTCTAACGTGTCAGAATAAATACCACTAAATGCAGTAAATCTGCCTCATTTTTTCCGGTGTGATTTTTAAAGACTTGCCTGTAGTGGCAAATACACCATTACAGATGTGGCCTTTAAAAACGCGCGTTTTCTCCCGCGGCATTCGCCAAATCGTCTCGCGGAGTCACGCAGAATTCTGCAAGTGTTTTCGGGGGGGCTACTTTCCCTTTTCCCTTAATGTGTTTCGCTTCACAGAAAATCCACCAGGTGGCGCATAAAAAACTACATTTTTATATGCGTTGGCATTGCGGTTGTTTCCAGAAGTTAATAAGGGCATTGCTGAATATTTAATATTTCTATTAAAACAGCAAAGTGACGTCAACCCCTTCTTGCCAGCATAACAGCGCATACATTTATTAAGATGACTGTACGTGCAATGGGCATTTATACTAAGTGCAACAAAGAATTTAGTGTGAGCCTAATACCCTTAACTCTATTTACAATGAATATCTTAATTATTTGTGTTGTCGAATTTTGACACCGTTTCATTGTTTGTTTATAATATTAATAATTATGTCCGTTTTTCTAAAAGTATTACTATTTTAAAGAGATTCATGTGGTATAAAAATACATGTTTTAAAGTTAAAAATGTTGTAAAAATATATTAGTATTATTGTTCTTAATATATTAAGAACAATAATATGACACATGTATATTGCGCTAAAATGCTATACATATGGAAAGAGGAATTCTTCTCAACCACCACCAATAAAGTTAAAAAAATATTCTTTAGAAAAATAGCGTTTAAACCCACGCAGAGCGAACAAGAAAACATGGGCCTATGCTTACATACTGTACAGTGGGCATATGATATCTTTATTTAGTTTTACATATTTAAAACTTTAATAATACCTTTCTTGCGCATATAGGCAGTCAGTGTTATGATTTTTTTTTATCCTTTCAGCCGTTATTCATAACAATAAACAGATTTCCTTATTGAAAGAAAAACGTAGAAAATGTTATTATGGGTATAGTTGATGCAAATAAAGTGTGCAGTATACAAAAAATGCAAACAAATTATTTCTAAAAGTGGCAAGATTTTAAAAAGATAAAGGTGGTATAAAGAAAGACATGAGAAAAGTAGAGGTATGCAAAAGAGCACAGTTTAGTTATTGTTAATTAAAGCGGTTTTATACACCTTTGTTTGAATTGACAAGCATTTTATTCGCCACTTTCAACACATTTTGTGATTCATTTACTGATTTATTACAGAAAATTGTTGTCAGAAGCAAAGCTATTGTACAAAGCATCTTTATATGTATGTTTTAAAGTTAAAAATGTTGTAAAAAATATATTAGTATTCTTTAATTTAAGAATAACAATATGATACATTTATATTGCGCTAAAATGCAATATACATTATTCTGCAAGCAATATAAATTATTCTCAACCACCACCAATAAAGTGTAAACATTATTCTTTAGAAAAAAAACGGCGTTTAAACCCGTGTTGCGTGGAGCGAACAAGAAAACATATGCTTACATGCTTATTCGGCATATGATATCTTTTTTATTTAGTTTTACAGTTTTAAAAGTGGCAAAAAAGTTCTTAAAATCTAATGAATACTGGTTTTGTAAAATGTATATAACTGCAGATGCGTGCGTGGGATCCGGGCAGGTATCATTTTCCTCCAGACCTTGACGCATGGTCGCGGGAAGGCGAGAAATATATTTTTTTTAGGTTAAAATATTTTGCACAATTGATATATTACTTATGAATATTTTAGGAAATTATTTTTGACACACGTAGGTTATTACGTGTATTTTGGATTTTAATTTCATTACTGTGCCTATCCGTGGCCTCATCCGAGCGCACTTTCTCCGCCTTGCATCTTTTGAAGACATTGGTATGCAGCACCATGACCCAGAAAAGACTCACACACCTTTCCCTGATGCATGCCCACACAGAAATACTGAACTCCCTGGATATTTGTCCTCTAGCTCATGAGAGACTTTGGAATCTCTATACAACCGGCGCAATTCGCGAGGCGAGTTTTTTCTGTTCGAGTAAAGAGCGCGTTGATAATATGCGTATTAACGGAATGACAACGCGGGTTTGTTTATTACATGGATGCGCAGCAGCACAAAAACGCTTTTTAATATGAAAAATTAAAGGATTAAAATGTAACAGATTATTATTGAGTCTCTTGGACATAAATGATGACCAATTATGAGACGTTAGAAGGCGCAAAGAGCTGCTTCATCTGTAGCTAAGTAAATAAATGCTTTGCTTTAAACAAATGCATCTACTTTTAAATGTTTTTTTTTAAATGCTACCCAACGGATTTATTGTATATAATGACTCTGCACCTGTAGATATGGTGAGATGAGAAAACATTTTAAGTAATGCTTTTAAAAAAAACATTTCGCTGTCCAAGTGCTGAAATGGCTCTCCACACGTTTGTAAATTCTTTATCTTTTGTTTGTAACAAATAAAGTATTTTTACAGTACAAACCTTATATAAAGCCTATTCTAAAAATGTAATTATACACCATGTTTTTCTTATTAAAAGTATACAATATCAGAACTAAACCCATTATTATTTTTGTTCAAATTATGAATTATTTATATGTTTAAAAAAGACAGTAATAGTACTATTTAGTAAAAAAAGATCTATATAAAAATATACTAGGTATGTTAATGTAAGAATATTTTACATCTGTTAATCGACGTGTGATCTTAACTTAAAAACGAAAGTAAAATATGTTCGTCCGCATGGACATTGAAAACTGTGAAGTTTAATTAATATTATATGTTGTTATAATATTATATGTTGTATGTAAATTGTAACGAAAGTAATTCCCCCTGGGATAAGTATTTTTGCTTCTGATTAATAGCGCATATTCATCTGAGAACTGATGATGTCTGTGTTTCAGACCCTGGCTGTGTGCCCTGAAGTGTATATGACAATAAAGTAGTAAATCTCAATGTATTTATTTTTAAAATGTATTTTAAATAGGCCTATAGGCTCATAGGTTTTTTGGTTAAAAAAATTCACAGCACCCCCTGTTCAAAATGACTTCCAGCGGCCCTGCCTTGACGCTTTGTGTGTTCGACTTTAAATGGTGCGGCGCTGACTGGTCGGCGTATGACATCAGAGTACCGCGAGAGCAAAGGTAAAGTCGGACCATTTGTAACATTTCGACTTGCTCTCGCGGTACTTTGATGTCTTAGTTGCCGAACTGTCTGCGCAGCGCCACATAGAAACGCCCTTTGACTCTTTAAGGCAAAGTACCAGCAACATGAGAAGTGGTGGCACGCAAAAGAAAGTGAAGGTACGCAGTACGCTAAAATATAAAGTGTCTGTACTGCGAGCACTGGTTTAGTTATTTACATCGTGTGTTGCTCTTTCACCATTGTGCACCCGCGCACTCGCTCTGTAGTTTGTAGCTCGCGCTCCGGCTTCGATAAACAATGCCCGTTTCTCAATACCAAGTAGGGGAGAGTGGGGCAAAGTGAGCCAGTGGGTAAGTTGACCCACCCCCTTTATCTAGGCAACCATACAGATTTGTAGCCGTGTGACCACAAATACAGGTAGCAACCATAATTTATATTTGGCTATGTTAAAGAGAAGGACAAATTAAAGAGTTATGATTAAAGTATGATTTAAAAAAAAAAAAAACAGTTTTTATCCTATCAAAGTAAAATGTATACATACCAGGTATAATGGCTGTTATGTCAAAGTAGATTTATCCAGGTCTAAATATTTATACCATACATATTGGTGATAGGCTAATGTATAAAACCATGTGAATGATTTAGCTAAAGATTAGCCTGAATTACTAAGCTAGGCAGTTTTCCAAAACGGTGGCTGTGGGGCAAAGTGAACCAGATGGGGTAAACTGAACCAGGGGTTCAACCCCACCATGAGGCACTGTAACCATTGAACATGTTTCATAACAAAAAGAGCCTAGGTTATATCAACATATGTCAAATTAAGTTACCTGATATCCACTTAATTTTATAAGTTATAAACATTCATTTAAAATAACATACAGCGTATGTATTAGGCCTATTTGCTTAAATAGCATTTTAACAAAGAAACTGCAAGGGTTGAAATTAAAACCCAACGCGCTGGTGAAAACTGGATAAACCGGTTTTCTTTTGATTCCCTGATGATGAGGTGATCGATTAGCATTGGGGGTTGGCAAAGAATTGGCAGACCTAGGGGTGGGTGGTTTTTAATTTCTTGACTCTGTGTCACTGGTAGCTGCTAAAACAAGCAGCTAAACCATGTACAATTAATTACATTTTGGAATTAACTTCCTTCATGTCTTTTTATTTATACACTGTAACAAATATTTTCTGAATTTTTAAGTAGTTAGCATTAAATATGTTTACAAACAATTGGTTTACAAACTCTGGGATGTTTGTGATTATCATCATTCAGAAAAGTGGTGCTTGTGTTTAGACTTGTGTTTTACGTGATTAAATCATGAAGATTACATTAGTTTCTTTTCAGTGTAGAACAGTTTGTAATCAAAATGCAAAAATATAGTATATTTATAATCGCTGAAACAAAGAGTGAATTAAAATTAAAAAAGTAATAAAGTTAAAGCTGCTGATAATTTTGTTTATATTTACTAGCCTTTTCTGAGTGAAAAATGTTTAGATTTTGTTAAGTAGCCTAAATCCTACTCCAATTTATTTCAGTGTGGGTTTCTCATTTTTATCAGCTTTCTTTTGCTTTTCAAAGGGCCGTCTACCTTTGCTACCGCCAGTGCTTTAATGTGGGCCGGTAGGCGCCAGTACTCAGTACCGCCACTTCCAAATATAGCTCTTGCGTACCACCACCTCTCCCTGCGCCCAGAACGTACTTCTAGCGTACCAGAACGCTCATTTGCACATCTGTTTAAATCAGAGGCTTAATTTAATCCTTTGGCTGCGCTGCCGCTTTTCAAAGCGCCCTTCACAATGCAAGCTACCTAATTCGTCCCACCGAGAGCAGAGACTACATTACCCATACACCTTTGAGTTTTACAAGTTAAAAGCGCATGCGTAGCTTTTGCTGCTGTCAATAGGCTTGTTCGACTTCATGCGGCGCCCCGAGAATCGACAGCCGGAAGACGTCACAGTATCGCGAGAGCGAGGCGAAATATGATTTCTTGAATCATTTTCGCGGTACTCTGACGTCATCCGGCTGTCGGTTCTTGTGGCGCCGCATGAAGTCGAACAAGCATAGTGTTAACAACGTGGTTTGGAGAGGTGTGTGAAACGCGCAACCATAGCTGCTCTGTTAAAATGAAAATACAATGAATACTTAATATGCCCTCCTGGTTTTAGACTCTGAGGAGTAAAAGAACAAGGCCAGAATCAGAGGACTCTCGCTGGCTGACATCCCACCAAGCCAGAATGATATCGCTGCAGGTACCCTTTTGTAGGTACTACGTGACAATCTCTGCTGTCGCGGCTGTCAGCTTGGTTCCCCTCGACGCAACTTCGGATTTCCTCAGACGATGTGCAGTGTAAACACATTATTGAAATTGTATTATACATACTTGCTAAACTACAAGTGAACAAAATTTCAATGAATTTGAACGACGTGCACAGGAGTTTTATCACCCGCAAAATGGAAAACAATGGGACAAAATAAAGTGATGACTTTCGAGTTTCAAATGGCCAATATTTTGTTATTCTTGAACCCATAGACATGGTCTTGGTGTCCAGAGAGTATCTTTGCCCGACAGCGACAATATGTTATTAAAAAATAAATTACATCATTATGGATAAATGAGTGCTTGCAGAATATACATATTTGAGAATGCTTATCAGTACTTTTTTGTTTCTTTAACTTTAAAGATGAATATTCTTCTTTAGAGATGGGCAATTTTCAGCAATAGCACATTATATTCAACATTTTGAGCTCATAAAAAAGATTTTTCGCTTATTTAAATGATTTTTTTTATGTTTTTATGCACGTTTAGTTTTGGTGCAATTTCATCAAAAGCTTATAATTAGGAAATACACACAACACGCTTAACGTATATTTTATATATCTTAAAAATGTTGTAAAAATTGCGTATTCTTATATAATAAGAATAACAATATGATACATTTATATTGCGCTCAAAATGATTTAGAAATGGAAAATGGAATTGTTCTCAACTGAGTGCTTGCAGAATATATAGGCTATATTTGAGAATGCTTGTCAGTACTTTTTTGTTTCTTCAACTTTAAAGATGAATATTCTCCTTTAGAGATGGGCAATTTTCAGCAATAGCACATTATATTCAACATTTTGAGCTCATAAAAAAGATTTTTCGCTTATTTAAATTGCTTTTTTATGTTTTTATGCACGTTTAGTTTTGGTGCAATTTCATCAAAAGCTTGTAATTAGGAAATTCACACAACATAACGTATATTTTCCATATGTTAAAAATGTTGTAAAAATTGCGTATTCTTATATAATAAGAATAAAAATATGATATATTTATATTGCGCTCAAAATGATTTAGAAATGGAAAAAGGAATTCTTCTCAACTACCACCAATAAAGTTTTAAAATTCTTCTTTAGAAAAACGGCATTTAAACCCACGTGCACCGAACAAGAAAACGTATGCTTACATACAGTCCGTGTATGATATATTTTTTATTTAGTTTTACATATTTTTATTTATATGCATTTAATAATAGTCTACCGTAAGGTCATAATGTACACACTGTTAAAAATGATTCAGTGGCTTTGTAAATATCTCTAAAATAAATGATTAAAGTAACTTAATAAAATCTCTTAATGCAGTTATGCGATTTTTTTAGTTGGAAAATAAATTACTTAAAATAGAACAGATATTTTGTGTAAAATGTACATATATTATTTGATGTATACGCCTTAATAATATAAGTATTACATTTACAGATTATTTTAGTCAATATATTTAAAAAGGTCAGAGTAATATATTTAAGTTTTTTAAACTGTAATAATTGCATATTTCAAATTATTATTATTTCTATTTGACATCAAAAATGTGTAAGTTTTACGCCTAACTTGAAGTATGAATTACTTATATTTTCACATTGATATTATTTGAGTAAATGTAGGCAAAAAATAAATTAATAATAAGTAGAAAAAATGTCAATTTTAAACAATCACATAGCCAACGGTTTTTAATCAGCAACAAAGAAACTGCACATTTTGCCGATGACAAACACCTCAGAAACTCCTCCAATTTATGAATATTTACACTCACAATATGATTTTATTTCCTTAGTACAAAAGTATAACATATTATACAAATTCTCAGTGAAATGTATTAAACACCAATGCATACTTTTTATCGTGTTTCATACCATGTAAAGGGAAACATGATAATATAAAAAGTAGCCTACTGTTCAGTAATGCAGAAAAGCGCACCGTACATGTTAAAGCTATTAAAACGTTCAGATGCAAAAATGAACTAAATGTAAAATTAGATAAACTAGTTAATGATATTGCGTAAATGCGCTCGGTCTCTTCAAAGGTCTTCGCGAATTATTTTGTTATTAGACTCGATTATCATACATCACGTCTCTTCTACTGTAAGTACACGGAAAAAATAAGACAAATGATGCGCGTTTGAGTCCGATTTTTATGAAGAATATGTGACTGTTTATGTAACTGGCAAAAGAAAACTTCGCCAACAAAATGTTTGCCAAAAAGCATGCATTTGTATGACATCAAAGTCTATCGCCTAAACATTGATAATCCGTGTCATGTTACTTCAATATCATACAGTATACGCTAAGCATGAAGTCGAGCACACACATTGTCGTCAGTATGGCCTACATGAAACACGCCTGCCCTCTACAGGTTTTTATATTTCCTGCGTCCCCCACCGAACTCCCCTTCTGCGGGATCTCGCAGAATTTCGGAAGTCTCCGCGGCATTCTGCTCTCAGAAACGCGCATTTTTAAAGGCCACATCTGTATGCATAATTTACTATGATTACTCTAGTAAGTACATGTATAACAAAGACAATAAAATAACATGTTACCAATTATTCTTTAGTTTGTATACATGTCTTTAGAGATAGACTAGTTTCAACTCATCATTAAAATTCATGTCTCCTGAACTCTCAAGTGCCCATTTACGCTTCATATCACAACAAACTCTCAAGTGTGATATTAATGCTGAACCACTGTCAGATTGTTAGAATATGTATTCAAGGCCAATGAGCTAGACTGTATTACAAAAAAATCACAAGAATGCAAATGATACCGCAGTGCTTCTTTACTGCAAGCACTAACAATTACTCTGCTCTGTACACTGTAGTCTAATAGGTGGCTGTGCCAATAACATACTGCTGGGCAATTACGCAGCATAATGTTCACGTAATCTGAGAATAAATCTCTCCCCTGCTGTGCGTGTTAACGCGTGAGACTTCGCCGCGCATTCAGAGCCGGCGTGTGTTTGTGTGCCTGGACGTTTGTGCGTGCTAGAGAGGGCATCGCTACATACCGCTTAGCTCTGACCCAGTTGGCTGCACTATGGTTGCTATGACAGCGGAGTAGGTGCAACTTGCCACTCATCAAGCTCATTTAAAATGGTGGCGAGAGAGAGAGAGAAAGAGAGAGAAGAGAGCTTGTTGCTGCTATAAAGCCTTCAGTTACATAGAAAGCGATTGTGCATGCATGTTTTCGCATTTCAGCTTGTGTATGAATCTCATTTATGAGGCACTTCACTGCTGACCTATTGTCTGTCAAACTAGACAAGCACAAATCAAACAAACACATTCAAACCCTGACATCTTCTCAAGCTGGTGAATTAAAGCACCAAAAACGAGCAATTTGGCAATATTTATCCATCTTCTTATCTGTGCTGTTAAATTTTCTTTAAAAGAGAAGTGAAATGTTATTTAATAATGGATGTTAACATTCAGTTCCTTGGGTTCCTGACAAGCTTCAAAAAGACTATGAAGCTATAAAAGCATCATAAATGGCCATAAAAGCAGTGTGCGTAACTCATGCACTGTATTTCTGCTTTGTGCGAAGAACAGACCGAAATTTACTGTTTCTTTCGTGCGAGAAACAGCTCAATAATGGCTAACAGCATATAGCTCGATAAATAATCTTTTTCTTTTTTCATATTGGGGCAAATTACTGTTTTAAAGGGAAGTGAGTACTAAGACAGGAACGCATTTATTGAGCTAAGATGAATGAAGTGAAAAGGAAAAACCGGCGAAAGTAAGAAATAAAAGGAAAATCAGTGAAAGAAACAGGCAGTGTGAGTTAGAGAATGAGAGCGTGGAGAGCATTGATTTCTCTTCTGCCTTAAGCTAATTAAAGTTTGGCACTGGCTTTACGGGCTCGGTCCGTGCATGCACGTTCCCTTGAGAGCACAGCTAGTTATTTACATTTTCACTGGCCATTGTGTTGCCACAGACTCTTTATTCAAAGCAGCGCTGCAAATGAACATGTTTAATAACAACTGCACACATACACAAAGCGTCTTAAGTACCATACTCTCTTTTCCCCTGAAGCCCTGGATGTACCTTATGTGCCTTTATCTTGTCCTGTTCCTGCACGCAGGTCTACTAAGACTCGAGGAGCTGATAAGGCGTTTTCTGATCTCTCGCGAGACGCTGTCAATCAGGATGCTGGACGATAACCTTGACCCCACGCCTTTACTGAAGGAGATTCGTGACGACAAAATCGCTACAATAATTATCGATGCTAACGCATCAATATCTTACCTTATACTAAAGAAGGTATGAAACACACATGTGTTCCTTTTGTTGAATGATGTTCTTCATTTCATTCTATTGTCATATTTTTCTTCGCTTCCACCTTATTCTCTGCAGATTTTGCTCTGTGGCCTGAGCCCCAGTGTGACTTATTATCCAAGTGTATTTCGGCTTTGTTCAATATACCAACCTGTGTTTAATTTATAGGCATCATAAATATCAGAATTTGCTCAAGGTCCATTTTGCAATGTTCTGCTTTACCATGCAGCTTTCCCTCAGACATTCAAACACAAATGCACTCAGTCCTTCTCATTGTCTCTTGTTTTTCTTTTTAGGCATCAGAGCTGGGAATGACATCAGCATTTTACAAGTACATTCTCACCACCATGGTAAGAGAAAGAGGAGGAGCTCTTGGCCTATTTTGCTGCAGATAAATGCATGCCCGGAGCCTGTATTAACAATTTATATTTATTACGCAAAACCCGCTCACACTTTATAACCCAACACCTACCCTCCACCCGTAGCTAACACTGTAGACACGATATTAAAAACATTAAACAAACCTTACATGTTAGTCACCAGTCTATCCTAACATAATCTAAAGTTTCTTAAAGGAATAGTCCCAAAAATTAAACACATGTAATCCTTTACTTTAAATTTCATATCTTCATTACTTTATAGATAATAAATAAGATAATTGAATAAATGAGTTTGGTGAGGGTGAACTGTTAATTTAAAGCTTACACAGACATTATTGTTTAGTAACTAAAGTAACCACAAGTGACCTAAAGTTTCAGTTACTTAAACCTTGCAAACATTACTGAAGCATTTACTGTATTAACTAGTTGTACCTAACACATCACTCAGCATTCAGTTTACATGCATGTCACTAATAATATAGAAACTTACAGTTAATTTTATACAATAACCATTGTTGGGCTAATACATTTTAGTTATTCATTTCAAAAGTAGTATTATTACTTTACTCATTACTCCCAGCCAACAGCAATTTGTTACACTACTATTTACATTGCATTTCCATTAAACCCCCCAAAATTGGTAATTGCCTCATTTTTATAGTCTTTGAATCCATGAAAAGTTACAGATTAATGAAGGTACAACTAGCTCAAGCTATTATTTTTAATCAAACAACTAGGGTAACCGCACAAGTTTCAGTTACTTAAACGTCACTAAAGCATTTATTAAATAGTTTTACTTAACACATCACTCAGCATCAGTGATGCGCGGGTCAATGTATAAACAACCTGCACCCGACAGATGTTTTCAACTAACCCACCCGCTGCAACCCAACTCGGGCCACAAAAAAATTACCCGACCCGCATTTTTTAAAAGTAGTAATTGTTTAAAATAGTTAAAGGCGGAGTGCACGATTTCTGAAAAACTAGGGGGACTATACATGTTATTTTTCCCGGACATGTCCTGTCCAGGATTTCGGTGCATCTTCCGGAAGTCATATTTGTTGACCGCATACGTCATAGAGGATTATTATTATTACAGAAAAGCAACCGTTACATTTTTAGGTAAGAATGAAACTACGATTGTATGTCTTATGTTTTTAACTGAATTGTGTATGCGGTCATCAAATACGACTTCCGGAAGATGCACCGAAATCTTGGACAGGACCCGTCTGGGAAGAATGGTTACCCTAGAAAAACGCTTTGGAAAAGGGAGTGAGGCCGAGTACCAAAACACACTTGCCAGCAGTAAGAGGCGTGTCTACTTACCGACATTGTTGCCTGGGTTGCGTATGTGTGGGGCGGGTCTATCAAATGAAGGTCCAGATTCTATTGGGGGTAGGGCGTGTTTGTTTAGGTGATTTCAAATATGAACATTGGCTTTCAAAGATCATGCACCCTGCCTTTAATTGGCATCTTTATTTCAAACAAACCGACCGGCCATGACCTGAATATCATTAAAAATATTTTTGGATGACTCGTAACCACGGGTGACCACAGGCACCCGCACATCACTGCTCAGCATTCAGTTTACATGCATGCCACTAATAGTATACAAAACTTACACTTAATCATATACGGTAACCAGTGTTGGGCTAGTTACTCAAAAAAATAAGTTACTTCTTTTAAAAGTAATATTATTGAGCCCTTTTCACACAGACATTCTGGAAAATACACGGAAAGGCATCCTGGATTTTTCTGAAATCGTTAGATTTTTTGTTCATTCACACTGACATGATTAGCCGGCATCTGATAGTCCCGGAAAGACACGTGTCCTGTTGAAAGTCTTGCCCTAAGTTATTTGTTACCAGAATTTTTTGTGGTATCTGTAATATTATTACAAAAATGTTTTAATAATTATTTACGCTACTAGTTACCAGGGAAAATTATAATATTACAGTTACAAGTTAACAAGTTACTGCCCAACACTGCCAGTAATTTAATTTACACAAATGTTCTCTTTGCTGCTATTTCATGTCATTCTTTTGGATTTTGTGTTTGTGTGACTATAGGACTTCCCATTGTTGTGGTTGGATGATATCGTGGATGACCAATCAAACATTGTGGGCTTCTCAATGTTCAACACCTCCCACCCATTTTACGTGGAGTTCATCAGGAGCCTTAACCTGTCCTGGAGAGAGGGCTGTGACATCAACCCATACCCAGGGCCAGCGGTGAGACACACAAAAACAATACATGACATGACATAACTTTTTGTGAAATGTTTCTCACACGCAGTGTTTCTGTGTTCACCTATGATGTCAGTTATCATCTGCCCTGCTGTTTGATGCGGTTCATGTGGTGGTGAGCGCTGTACAGGAACTGAATCGCAGTCAGGAGATCGGTGTCAAACCTCTCAGCTGCACTTCACCTCAGATCTGGCAGCATGGAACAAGCCTCATGAACTATCTGCGGATGGTCAGTGTGTGTGTGTTTCACTGTTAACTGCTTCAAAGTGATCCTGCATTGGTTTCTGGATAATTATTAAGGATCTATTGTGTGTGTGTGTGCGTGTTCTGAACCATAACTGTTTCCTGTTGTCTTTTGGTTTTGATCAGGTGGAGTATGATGGCTTGACAGGTCGAGTTGAGTTCAACAGCAAAGGCCAGAGGACCAATTACTCACTCCATATCTTGGAGAAGCACAGAGGAGGCCACAAAGAGGTAACACACACACTCCTTAGAAATAGAGTCAACATGTTTGGTTGTTTTGATATCTTCACTTTCACATTGTTTTGATTCATTTCTGTTAGATTGGGATCTGGTACTCCAACAATACTTTGCTGATGAACTCCACCAGTCTGGACATCAACGTGTCTGAGACTCTGGCTAACAAGAGCCTCATCGTCACAACCATACTGGTAAGAGCCAACTGGATCTTACAAAATAAATTGGAACAGTGACAGCATGCAAATGACCGTGGATCACATTCTGGTCTCTTGTGAGTACTTGGACCTGAATACAACCTAAATGTGGCATTGAAATGCATCACAGCGCCCCCTAATGTGTGGTTCAGTTTCTTTATTTTGACATTCTGACATTCATCATTTGCAATGTTTCTAGTTGCATCGTTAGTGATTTTGCAACTGTTTTTTTTTTAAATAGCATTTATAGAGTCTTGCCTCAAAAAGATAATCAAATTTGTTACAGTAAATCACAATAAAAAGAATAACGTCACAATTGTAAAACTTCGGCATTTCCATTAATAATAACCTTTTCATTGCCATTTAAATTGAAATTAATGAACCTAAACATAAGTGATAAAAAATGCTTAATTACAAGAAAACATGTCAGACACAATTAGAGGGTTTTGCATCTGATCTCCTCAAATACTAAACAACTTTACCTTATGATTAGTTTGCAGTGTCTGTACCATGCAGATGTTTTGGGTGAGAAAAACAAATGTGTGAAAAGTTGCCACTTACTTCATTGTAATTGGTGCCCAATGTCATACGTGTAGTTTTTGCCGGTCTGCGGTTGACATCTTATTAGTATCCGAGCGATTTGCAAAAAAATTTGACTTATAAGTTGTCAGACCATCACAGATGCCCACCCTGTGCACTTGGTTATAATATCCTGTGTTTTGCACTTTGCATAATCCCGAACATTGTTTACTTGACAGTAACTGGTTATTATACAAAACTAATGCCATGCAGTTACACTGGAAAGCAGTTTGTAGATGGGTAATTTTTCTTCTGCTGTCACCACGTTTAGAACAAGAAACCCTAAAACAAGTGTTACTTTATTCTTATTCACAGTTGAATAATATTTTATGTATTGTAATTTCATGGACTGTATTTATGTAAGTAATCTCTTAAGTCTCACAAGGTTTAAAAATAGTCAAAAGGTTAAAAAGTACAGTAAAAATAAAAACCTACACTCTTAAAACAAATGGTGCAATATAGCACCAAAAGTTGTTCTTTGCTCGTAATCATAGAAGAACTGTTTTTAGTGCCATATAGCACCGGTGAAGCACCAGTGTAGAACCATGTAGTGCTATGTAGAACCATATGTGATGCTATAATAGTGGTGCTATATGGCCCCTATATGGTTCTACATAGCACTATATGGTTCTACACTGGTGCTTCACCGGTGCTATACACTCTAAAAAACAAACGGTGCTATATAGCACCAAAACAGTTGCTTTGGATCGTAACGATAGAAGAACCATTTTTAGTGCCATATAGCACCGGTGAAGAACCAGTGAAGCACCAGTGAAGCACCAGTGAAGCACCTGTGTAGAACCATATAGTGCTATGTAGAACCATATGTGGTGCTATATGGCCCCTATATGGTTCTACACTGGTGCTTCACTGGTTCTTCACCGGTGCTATATGGCACTAAAATGGTTCTTCTATCGTTACGATCCAAAGCAATTGTTTTGGTGCTATATAGCACCGTTTGTTTTTTTAGAGTGTATGGCACTAAAAATGGTTCTTCTATGATTACGAGCAAAGAACCACTTTTGGTGCTATATTGCATTGTTTGTTTTTAGAGTGTAGTGGACATAGACCCAGTGCATTAACTAGTGTGGGAGAACCACTAACTTCTCAACCCACAGTTAACACAAATATGAATAATATTGATGGCACCAATAGCCCCATGGTTAGCACTAATGTGCTCACGGTGACCTGAATTCAATTCCTGTCTCTGAGGTCATCTGCCAATCCCGCTCCCCATCTCCACACTATACTGTAGATTTCAGGGTTCCCATTGGTCCTTGAAATCCTCAAAAGTTTGTGAATCTGGGGGAAAAAATTCAAGGCCCTGGGAAGTTTTTGAAAATATAATTTACATACATAGATACAGATCATTGAAAGTGCTTGAATCTATTTTATGCAAGAAGTTTTCTAGAAAAAAAATCCATATTATTCCTTGTGTAGTGTAGGATAATTTCATAAAAATTCTAGACTTTTTAAGCACACATGCTAAACTGTTCTCTGTAAATGCTTAGATCTTCTGTATGCGAATGTTGATTCATACCAAAGTGCTTTTTTGCATAGTTGTGTTTGAAACATGAAAACATCTTGGGTTAAGTATGTAACTGTTGCTCCGCGAGAAGGGAACCAGACGCTGCGTCTCCCTTGCCATACTTCTTGCATCCCTGTAATGCCGTCTTTGGCAATATTTCAGATAGCGATATACTTCCTGACCCCCGCATCACCCTGTCTTTGTCGTTAAGCCTCACCATTGGTTGAATTTGATAAACACATTCAGACGCACTTACCCCTGGAGGCGTCCCCAAAGTGTCACCGCAGTGACACAGCGCGAGTTCCCTCGAAAGGGAACTGTAACAATGTATCTTAAAAGGTAACAAGATGTAACCTTGCTCTCACTCGAAATGTGTCCCCATTTAGTCCTGAATTTGAGAGTATTGGACCTGGAAAGTCCTTGAAAGGTCCTTGAAATTGAAGTTAATTAAGGTGTGGGAACCCTGATATTTATATCTACATGGTGTGTTTGTGCAGGAGAACCCATACGTGATGAGAAAGGTGAATTACCAGGAGTTTGAAGGAAACGAACAGTACGAAGGATTTTGCGTAGACATGTTGAGAGAGCTGTCTGATATCCTCAAGTTCAACTATCGCATTAAACTGGTGGATGACGCTCTGTATGGAGCACCTGAACCCAACGGCTCATGGACGGGCATGGTGGGTGAACTGATCAACAGGGTATGTCCTCAACATCTCCTTTCATCTGAATTAATTATGGAAATTGTATAGATGCATTCTGCCTAATTTACTTATTGTCTATGCATCTCTGTTTTGCCTCTAAATGCTTTTGTCTCTCTCTCTTCTGCTCTTTTGTGCTTCGGTGCAGAAAGCTGATTTGGCAGTAGCTGCTTTTACTATCACTTCAGAGAGAGAGAAGGTCATTGACTTCTCAAAACCGTTTATGACCTTGGGCATCAGTATTCTCTATAGGGTTCATATAGTAAGTCACACACACAAGCACTCACACGTAACATGATGGATGATATTACAGTTTTTGTAGGGACATTTGGTACCCACACATACAGGATAAACACATACGAGATAAACAGTTATGCAGCCAGTGGCGGTTGTAGGGAGGGGCCAGCGGGGGCCAGTGCCCCTGTGATAACACGCTTGGACCCCCTTGTAACCCCCCTAAATGTGGGGTGTAAAATTATTTTTTTACACATTTTTTTGCGATCGTTGTTTTTTACATCAGTTTTTAAACAGTGGCATAAACATGGTATTTTGGCCTTTTAATGCCTTTAGTGCAGAGCAGAAAATGATGTGACTAGAATAAGGTTTAAATGTAACTGGCCCCTCTAACAGTACAACTGGCCCCAGATTGGCCCCCCAGTTGAAATGGTCTAAATCCGCCAGTGAATGCAGCTTTCTTTGTTTTCAACCCTTTGCCCTCACATCCACCTGTTGACGTCATAGATTTAACATAAAAAGTTATTCTTGTGATTTGTGGCAGTTTATAATAAGGATCATCCAGAATGCTTTCATTAAATTAACTAAAAACTGGCAAATCTCTATGCTGTACCTTTGTTCTTTAAATAATGTAGCCGACAGAGCAATAATAAATCCCTCTTACTACTCAGTTGTGTTTCTTTGGATCAATAGCTCTCTCTAGTGGTGCAAGTGAAACATGCAGGCTAAAAACCAATGAACAAAAACGATGACATCTTAATATATATGATCCAAAATATTCAAAAACAGTTTTTTTGATTATTATATTATCTTCCTTTATGATAGTGAATAATGTTTAGAAGTAGTAAACCCTAAACTTTTATTCATTTAAAAAAAAATACATTATATAAAAATTTAAATAATGCTGTAAAAATTAATTCCCAACTGGAAACTATTGAATTTTCAATTTTGTTTAGCTTTCAATTTTGCCACCTTCCTTCCCACATTAGCATTTATTTTGCTCTTTTTCTCTTCCATTGTCTCTCAGGGCAGGAAGCCAGGTTATTTTTCCTTCCTGGATCCTTTCTCACCGGCTGTTTGGCTCTTCATGCTGCTGGCTTACCTTGCTGTCAGCTGTGTGCTTTTTCTTTCCGCTAGGTACACACAACACAAACATATATGCATAGAGATACAACAGCTCGAGTACATTATGCAAGATGTTTCTTTCTCTGTACTTGTTCCAGGTTGAGTCCATATGAATGGTATAATCCTCACCCATGTCTACGTGAGCGCAGAGACCTGCTGGAGAATCAGTATACATTAGGAAACAGCCTGTGGTTTCCTGTAGGGGGCTTCATGCAGCAGGGATCAGAGATTATGCCCCGGGCTCTCTCCACACGCTGTGTCAGTGGGGTTTGGTGAGTATGAGCATGTGGCCAGGGTCCATGGTCATTTCATGTTGGACATTCAAGTCAGTGGACACATTACACAGATATACATTTTTGATTTCATGTCCTTTCTCTGACTTTTAGGTGGGCTTTTACTCTTATAATCATCTCCTCGTACACAGCAAATCTGGCTGCTTTTCTGACAGTGCAGAGAATGGAGGTACCAATTGAATCACCTGATGATCTGGCAGATCAAACCAATATCCAGTATGGCACCATTCATGGAGGAAGCACCATGACCTTTTTTATGGTTTGTGTTATATAGTAGAACAAAAATAAGGAAATATTTATGTTGAACTGTAACAAATACATTTATATTCATCATGTTTTAAGTTTAATTTAACATTTATAAATGTTTGATTTTCTGATTAAAATATTTTCCAATTTATGCATGTAGACTGCTCACTAATGATATCTCTTCCCCGCTCCTCAGAACTCTCGCTATCAAACGTATCAGCGGATGTGGAACTACATGTACTCTAAACAGCCCAGTGTATTCGTGAAGAGCACAGAGGAGGGCATCGCTCGAGTCTTAAACTCAAAATATGCCTTCCTCCTCGAGAGCACCATGAACGAGTATCACCGGAGCCTCAACTGTAACCTCACCCAGATCGGAGGCCTGTTGGACACCAAGGGTTATGGCATCGGAATGCCTCTGGGTGAGAGAAAAAAAGAAAGTTATACATGAGCAGGAGAAGAGGATAAGGATGATTTATTTATGATTAAGCTGTTCACAATATAGGGGTTCTTGAAATACTGTTGTGGGCCCAGAAAGTACTAAAGTCATGTTTTTAATTGTAGCATTACGTATCAAAATATAAACCAAGTGGTCTTTATGTTAAATCAAAATAACATAACCATAATGCATTACTATTTTAATTTAAGACTGCGAAGTGAACTGCGAAGTGGACTTCACCGGGTGTTCCACCATCTTTAGTGAGAGTCCAAACTAAAGGGAACAGATATGTTACGTTTGAAAGACACATTGGCCTTGTACACACTGCAGATAAATTTGCTTGTTATTTTACCTTTTAATGCTTAACCCTGTCCTGTACACACACAGTTTAGTATTTACGAAAGTTTTTTTTTTTACAGAAAACACATTTACAGACACTCTAATGGTTCTGTTTATCACTGCGCCCTTAGCAACACCCTTAACAACCACATGTATCAGTTTGTTGTTTTTATTTGAGCTTTCATGCATATTACACATTGGAACACATTTTTGTTCATGGTCAGGGACTATTTTTTCTAGCTGAAGGAATGCTTTTTATTGATTTAACTTCATGAAAGTTGCACTAATATTTGTTTTTACTTTAATATTGTGTGGTAACCATTTTATAAAAGCAATAAGGTACTTGAGGCAAGTGCTGTATCGTGAATAAGTAACGGCTGAAGGGGTTGCAGGCACTCTGCTTCGCGTCGTGCCTAACAACGCCCTTCAGCCGTTACTTTTTCACGATACAGCACAGCCTCTCATACCTTATTGCTTACTTTAAACATGATTTAGTATTTTCTTTCACAGTTTATTTTGCGGCATCACTGTTACAGTGTAATTATACATTTAAGTACAAAGTAATAATCATTTACAACATGTACTTCCTATAGGGTTGGGGTTAGGATTAGGGTTTGGTTTAGGGTTGGTTGCATGATTAACTGTTATTACTATAATTACATGTAGCATGTGTAACAAAGACACCGGGAAATAAAGTGTTACCACAGTTTTTACTTAAAATTTCTGTTACATTTCACTTGTTACATTTAGCAAATTACACATAACAATTTTTATTCTGATGAAAAGAATCTAATAAAAAAGATTTTCAAATAAAAAAATTGCGAAATACTGGGTTCATAGTGCTGTCAGATATTTCGACCACATTGTAATACATATAATTTCTTTTGTGTTTTTTGTAACATATTTCTGTGTTTACATTAGTAGATGTTGCGTGACACTGTATATGTCAATCATTTACTTTATACTTCCTTATATTACATTATGCCTCCATTTGTATAATTGTCTTTCTCTCAAAGGTTCCCCGTTCAGAGATGAGATCAGTCTGGCCGTGTTGCAGCTGCAGGAAAATAACCGGTTGGAGATCCTGAAGAGAAGGTGGTGGGAGGGAGGACAGTGTCCCAAAGAGGAGGACCACCGTGCCAAAGGCATGAACCCTACCTGTACCTCAACACAATAATCTCATTTATACTAACATACCATCACTTATCTTCAAAGGTCCTGTAAAATACACACGGGCACATTTCATATTTGCCTGTGTGTACTGTATGTGTGTAATCGAGTGCATGTGTTTTACTATGCAAACATGAGTGCGTGTCACCATTTGCATAACAAAGTAAGTGTGTGCATACAGGTGATAGTTTAGTACATCCAGATGTGTTAATATGTTTTTAACTGTTGCAGGACTTGGAATGGAAAACATTGGTGGTATATTTGTGGTGTTGATCTGTGGCCTGATTATTGCTGTGTTTGTGGCTGTGATGGAGTTTGTGTGGTCCACACGTCGATCAGCTGAAACAGACGAGGTACGACCTCTCTCCTGCGAACGCCAATATCACAGTCACACTACAGTAGGTTACCACGGCAACCCGCCAGCTTAGTCTGTGTCGTAGTGAAGTCAAGTGTTTGTCTCGTGCTGTGCATGTCTGCTTGTGTACATCATATTTTTCAACTCATCCTTTGCATCCTTTGTTAATTTTCCTTTTTGTCATGTTTCAGGTGTCCGTGTGCCAGGAGATGTTGACGGAGTTTCGGAACGCTGTATCGTGCAAGAAAAGTTCTCGTCTGCGCAGACGTCGACCCCTCCCCAGCTCTTTGGCCCTTCGTCACCCCACTCGCATCACTTTAGGAGCTCCCCGGCCCCTACGCCTTGTCAGAGATATGCGCCTTAGCAATGGAAAGCTCTATAGCGGTACCGGACCCCTAACAGGAGGTTCAGGGGCCGGAGGAGGCCCTTCAGAGATGGGCCCGGGCCCTCAACGGCTCCTGGAGGACCCATTAGGTGCCAACAGCACCCCTGCAGTGGCTCTTGGTCCACCCGCAGTGACAGTTCCTCTGCCACGAGGCTGTACTCACGTGCGCATCTGTCAAGAGTGCAGGCGCATCCAGAGCCTCCGCACAACCTCCTGCACACGCATCCCTCCCTCGACGGCCCCTCTGCCGCGCCTGGCTCCCCCTCCTCCACACTCATCGTCCAATACAGACAGTGAAGGGGGTGGTGGGCACAGCCCGTGCCGGATAGGCCACTCACCACCAGCAAAAGGCTGCACTTTACCTCCACCTCAGTCTAGCATCAATACTGAACTACTAGGAGAACAGAAATGAGAAACTAAAACAGAGAGAGCGATAGGGAGAGAGAAAGAGAGTAAAAAGCCAAAAGGGGAGAAACTATGAACTATAACATGTTTTTGCAATGTTTGTGTCTTTTATTTTTATTCTCGTTTTCTTTCAGATTTCAGGTATTGGTGTCATATCAATTCAAATGTTTGTAATATTACTGTCTGAAGTTACCTTAAAAATGCATTAATAAAGATCAGTGTGGGTAGTACAGAGATATTAAACTTCCCCAGCAGACAGCACAGAGACTTTCCTTCTTCCTTTGGCTGTAATCTGTTTGTGATCAGAGTCAGACAGTGACATAGACTCTCTCTCTCTCTCTCTCTCTCTCTCTCTCTCTCTCTCTCTCTCTCTCTCTCTCTCTCTCTCTCTCTCTCTCTCTCTCTCTCTCTCTCTCTCTCTCTCTCTCTCTTTGGTACTGATGAGGTCACACACCGGAAGTAGCACAGAGACTCTTTTGGATGTCATTGTCTTAATGCTGCTGTTAAGATCGGAGTCAGACAGCAACAGAATGAGAGCACACACTTCAATGGAGGACAATGTAAAATATACAAACTTGTTAATGAAAAGATACTCTAAACAGATATTCTTACTTTTCTGTACTATACTTTTTTTAAATTCACTGTCTGTGTAATTTAATTCTGGGGTTGTGTTGTCTGAATTGGAAATTAAATATAGAGATCCTTTATTGATACTGAGGAGATCAACATCTCTGAATATGACTGAATATGTATGTTATCAGGATTGAGGAGCTGTGTGTTCATTAAAATGTGGACTTTGCTTTAAAACTACTGGCATTTTAAAGATCTTGAGTGTTTAAACAGTGCTGTATATCACATCTTACACCTTAACCCAAATCTCCACAAGTAAACATTTGCTTATCTGCGTTCATCAGAGAGCAGCAATTTTAGAAACCCAGTGTAAGACATCTGCTCTCGTGGCTTTACAGACACGCACACAAAATATAACAACCCATACATATTTATTACATTTTTAATATTTTAGTTCACAGTTGTTTCTTAGCTTTGTTCAAAACTCATTCTTATCTTTCAAATGTAACTTTGAAACTTTATTTCAGTCTTTGTCTTGACCATAAACTCAGTATTTATGAAGTCAATATTTAAGATATAAGGGTTATATTTTTACACGATATTCTTTACATTATTTTATGTATTGTAGAACACAAATAATGGCTTTAGATGGCTTCTTACAGGCATGGTCACATATTTCTAGAGGCATTTATGGATGTGTAACACATATTGCATTTATAACATTATAGTTATTTAGTTTGGTGGGTTAAGGGCAATTTTTGCAGTTTTTTATTCTTATGCTTTTTTTTTACTGTAAACCATGGAACTTTTTCCAGACTTAATTGTGTTTTCTATTTTCTGCAGACGATCGTATCATCAGTTTTATTTGAAGAAGCGCATGAACAAATAAACAAAAGCAAGCAAATCTTTACAATATTATGCTGAATATACATATGAGTGGTAAGTAGTACATTTGACCTCTTTTGGGGAAGTTCAGTCAGACTGAAGCTCTTGCACAGACCACATACAGACGGATGTATTGCTGTAGTCATCAAGTTCATTTCTAACACTTTAAAGTATACTCAAACACTGAGTGATCAGCTTCAAGATTATTTTTCATTAAACATTACAATCTCTTGTAAAATTATAAATACACTTTGTTATGTAAAAGAGTGATGTTTTATAGTTACCTGTGGTAAATCTAAAGTTTAATAATCAAAGTTAATCTTTTTCACCTCTTTGTATACAGATGCATCCTTTGCTGTGTGGTCACCAAAAACAATCTGATTGGCTAAGGCTTGCTGTGATGTCATTCTTGAACGACCACTGAAGGAAACTGCAGCGTATTCAATGTCTTCAGTCTGTGAGGTGTTTTTATTGATTTTGCCTGACTATACTGGGACATTAGCATATGTGATTTCTCCCTACGGGTAAAAAACAGATCAGCAGTAAATAAATGTCATTATATTATTCATTAAAGAGCCATTTACAGCACTACTGACCTATCTGATTCTTGTGATAAACCTTATGATTTATTTAAGAGCTTTAGGATTTTACTACACCTGTTATTAATTTAATCTCTTGGTTAGTTATGTTATTATTTTAGCAGTAGTCTCACCTGTTGTAAGTCATCAGGGCTCTGTGTAATATCTTTAAAAAGAAAAAGAAGTGGTCAGTAACAGCGTGATACAAGCTTAAGCAGAATGGTTTCAGAAAAGAGGAAATAAGTCAGAAATGTAGAAGTGTGGATGAACGAGAAAAAGTGTGAGAGGAAAGAAGACAACATGGAGCCCAGTTTATTAGATCTTAATGAATACCTCAATACCTCTTTTGGTCAGTGAAACATAGAATGTAATTTTTTTAGTGCTTAACAGAATTAATAGTTGTACTCAATTTGATGAAACTTAAATGTGCAATATTTTGCAATGTTAATTCTTAATTTAGAAGAAACAGTTAATATCTGATGAAAGAGCTCATGTGATGTTTACTCACAGTTAACAGAAGTACTGGCAGCTCTTCTGCAGGAACATAAAAAGAGAAATGTTGAGAGTATTGTTGTGATAACCTGATGCTAAATGCTGATATTAAACTTTTAACTTATAAAAGACTTCACTTGGGTCAGAAATGGAGCAGGGTTTGGGAAGATGCCCCAGAAATTACAGTGTGACATCAGAAAAGTGTGTTAAAATCAATTAAAGGGTGTATTCACACCAGGAAAGTCCGCTAGTTCACTTGCTTTGGTCCGGACCAAATAAAATGTTTTTTTTTTTTTTGGTGCGGTTCAACTTCATATACAACTTCAAGATACAGATACACTGTTTGTTTTTTTGATTAACCTAGACAGCTGTCATACAGTGGTTTTATAAATTGGGTTGCCAGGATGATTTAAGGAAAATGTTATTAAAATAGTTAACCACTTCAGGCGCATAAATATTTTATAAATGTTTGATATTAATGAGAATAAATGAATCAATCCTTATCGCCTACACTGAGAAAGTTGCGTTGCGTAGGCCTTATCTTGTTTTTTTACGGTCGCTTTTTAAAAAGTTTGAAAATGACTTAAAGCACAATAGCCACAAGTCCAAAGCTACATTTTTTGCCCTATAATATGTGTTTACTCTGTGTGTTATTATTATGCGTGTATGTGACCGGACCGTTCAAGTGCAAAGCCTGAAAGGAAAAAGATCGGGCCTTACGCGCTGACGGAATGCGCACATGTTTGCTAAGCTGAGATTAGATGATAGTGGACAGATGCCTTTTGTGTCCCAAGTTTCCAACAACTGAATATAAGGACTAAAAAACAGTAAATTGAAATGAATATTGCTTCAATGCATTATACTAGATAACAATTTAAAACTTTAAACTTAAAAAAAGATAACGTAGTGATATGTGACTTTCTCAGTGTTGGTGATAAGGATTGATTAATTTTCCTTAAATCATCCTGGCAACCCAATTTTTAAAACCACTGTATAACAGCTGTCTAGGTTAATCAAAAAACAAACAGTGTATCTGTATCTTGAAGTTGTATTTACTTGTCATATTTTCATTTTGTTTCTCTGTTCTTATTATATCACTGATTGTTTACTTAATACCAGTATGTAATTACTTGAGAACTTCTAATTTAATATTATACAAGCATTGGTATCCTAATTAGAGAGAAAAAATATCTTTTTTTTGCGCAAATTTCTGGAAATTACTGCCACAAAATTACCGTCATTTTGATCGCAGAAATAAATCGTGAAATCCTGGAGGGACTGAAATAATTGTGTTTGAACAATTATTTTATTTATGAACTTTGGGTGTTAGTGACATAAAATAAACACATCACGTGGCTATTGACCACTGTCTGAATAGCTATTTGTATGAATAATGAAAGCCACGTAGGCCTATACAGCGCATCTCTCTCTTTATCTGTGCGGCGCAAAAGCCTGATAACTTCATACCTGATCCGTCTTCTGCACAGCGCAACTTTCAGAACATGCTGTCTTTGCAAAATATTATATTATCGTTTAGATGACATTATATCATGTGCTCCTCAATATAGTGTCTGCATTTTGGTTTACCTGCTGATAACACCCAATCAGTAACAGAACAAATATTGCATTACGAATTATATCCATGAGATTGCTCTTCCTGCTTTCCCCCACCTGATAATTTCTGTCCAATGAATGAATGACCTTAATACACATGTGGTTTTGTTTACACATTTTGGTTCACTTGCAAAAAGGGCAGTGTGAATGCGAACCGCACCAAAAAAAACAAAAAAAAAACATTTTATTTGCTCCGGACCAAAGCAGGTGAACTAGCGGACTTTCCTGGTGTGAAGACTTTCATTTTAATAATTGCTGCATGTGTTATACACTGTATGTTCACGTACCGTCTTTTATTTATGAAGAAATATCCCACAGATGTTAGAATCACAGTGATCAGGATTACAGTAACAATCCTTGCAGTAGCAGCAGTGGACAGAAGATTAAGTTTACCTGTGGAGAGATCACAAGAAAAGCTTTTAATGATCAATGTTACATGTTGAGATATATTATAAAGCGCTGCTCGTACCTTCTTGCACTTTTAAGGTGGTTACTCCTATTTGTTTTCCCCTAGGATATGTTGTGTAGCCACAGCTGTAGACTCCCTGATCAGTCAATTTCACATGTTTGATAATGATGGAGGCCTCAAAGGTCAGATTTGGGTTTGTACTAAAGTTGACTCTGTCTTTCAGGAATGTGTTGTTTAGGTAAATGCCATATTTCTCATTAAAGAGAATGACTCTTATAGAAACATTTTTATTGGAAGGATTTCGCCAGAACCACTCAACTTGAATTAATTTATTTTCTGTGTGACCATGGACAAAGCGGCATGGCAGTGTGACATCATCACTCTGGTACACACTGATCTCAGAAACAATATCAACTCTCTGACCCTGAAGTTCTGGATTAAAGGAGAGAAATATGTTAATTACATAACTGTCATTTTACTAAAAAGTAAAAAAAAGTTTGATATCAAACTGTTCGCACAGGAAGATTACACAAAAGAAAGTTTGCAATAACTAAAAGGTAAAAGCAAAAAAATGACCCCAAAACCATTTTCAATTTGTGTAATAGATAATAAAGTTTTAAAGTACACATGTGCTGTGGTTAATTAAGTCCTTTAAACTATTAAAATAGTATACAAATCAAGGACAAAATGAAAACACACTGTCTTTATATGGATATTGTGTCCCAAAGCCATTTACATTTTTTAAAAAGGATACTTCATGTGCTAGTAACTGTTTATACTGACACCTGAGATAAAAGCTAAATAAAATATATTTGCTAAAATAAAAATGATAACAGAATAAACAATGAATAATCACTTACCTGTTAACAGTGTGGTATAAGACAGCAGTAAAGGAATAAACTTACTAAACAAGTCCATCATAAGCTTTCATTTCAGGGACAAAAGCTTTGCTCGAGTTCAAAAACCTGACTTTCAACAGCACTTCCTGTATTTGCTGGTAGCAGCATTACTGCTTGAATGAAATGAAGGTTCTTTTTGGTTTTTGCTTGACACAGTCTATCTAACACGTTAATAACAAAACAACATATAGAGAAGTTAAAAAAGATATATCATTTTATATATGTCTTGAAACTTTAAAAGTAACATCATTTATAGTTCAAGTTATTAAAATTTTTGGATTATAAGATTATTTACCATGGTCAGTTTTAAATCAAGAAAGTTAAACAAACAAATGCTCAACATGAGTGCTTACTGGACATATAAACATATCCAGTTTCTTTTATTTGTTTTTGGGTTTTATTCAGTGTAAATATTTACATCACATGTTGTTCTTTGTACATCTGTAAACTGGCAGTGCTGGTACTGTATTTACAGAAGATCACTTTGATGAATATCATCATGATATATCATATGAATATATTCCACAAATGAAAGAAAGACATCAGGTATCAGCATCTCATTCTCTCCTAATGCTAAAGTTGAGGATCCTACCGAATCTGGTTTTGTATTAATATCTAGTCTTGTTGGCAGGGTTCTGACGGTACATTGTTTTGTGTGGGAAATGCGTGGCCTCAGTATTGGTTATATTAGGCCACGGCTGCGTCCGAAATCTTAGGCAGCTGACTTGTTGCCTCGCTGCTTCACGAGGCAATGACTTCGGAGGCATGAAGGCAGCTAAGAGAAATGCTTTCGGACATACTTCAAAGGCAGCGTGTTTGAAATATAAACAGAGAGCCCCTTTGTGATAACTAATCACATATTTGAAACTACAATACTAATTTCTCGCTAGAAATGCAATTAAAATGTGTAAAAAGTGAAAATCTACATTTATTTACACAAAATTTTTGCTCCAACCGCTTTCTTGGCCGCCATTTTTTTTTCGAACTCGACCATGCTCGACCAATCACATTCCCCATGCGGGCACACGCATAAAATTGTGGAACAAGATCTCAGGAGTCAGGAAGTAAACCTAACATTGGATTCGGACATGCCTTGATGCCTTCCTGCCTTGGAAAACTGCTGCAGAAGGCAGCAATTTAGAGTTTTCAGACCCAGCCCACGTATTTCCCATGTCTCGTCACTTTTTACCCAATCCCTTGCTTCTTATTACTTTCACCTGTTCCCCTCATTAGTTCTCCCTATTTAAAGTCCTTGTGTTTAATGTTCTTGACTGGTTTGTTTTGTCCTGTTCCTGTGAGTATCGTGTCAGAATATTTACTCAAGTAAAAGTCTAGTTCATGTTGTATGTTATTTGTAGTCAAGTTTAGTAGTTATTTAGTCCTGTGTTAGTGTCACAGGGTGACTATTATAGGGCGGAACCAAAAGCGGCGAAGATGGTTTCTGCCCAGGCCAAATTTCCCAAACACCCTTACTTCCTGGTCTCCTTGACAACCCGAATCAGGGCTTACGAGCAACATGTGTGTAGAGTAATGTGGCAACCCTGTGATTGGAGGATGTATGGAAGAGGAGACATATAAATAGATCCATAGGAACACAGGAAGAGCGCGGTTGACTTGGGGCAGATGCATTTCCGCCTATGGCGGATGAATCCGGGGCGAGCTCCTTTCCGCCTAGGGCGAACTAAACCACACACTCCGAGGGAAAAGCCTGACGGCTCCGTTGATCCGGGGAACGCTTTAAAGCGAGCGGAAAGAGTGCGGGGCCGAAGAAGGCGAGAGAGAGGAGTTGGTGTCGGTTGTTAAAGGAGCACCACGGAAAAAGTGCTTTTCTCTGCCATTGCTGTGCTGCGTATGGTCACGTAAACCGATCCGGTGTGGAAGAAGCGGAGGCCTGGGTGCAGTCCTGTAGGAAGAAACAGAGGATTGTAATCGACTGGGTGAAGGAAGCATCAAGGATACGAGTCACTGGGCTGAGTATACGAGGAGTGTTTACTGTTGAAATGCGGATGTGTTTCCATGTGTGGGTGCCCTTGGAACAGTAACGTTGAGGATTACTCACCAGAGCTAGCGTCAAAGACGATCGGCAGCGGCGGACAAGCTGCAAAAGGAACAAGGCCAGCAGAGTGTTATCAGTGGTGTGAGTAATAGTTCCGTTTATACTATGAAGTATTGAGAAGAGATTATTACCTGACGTATATTGTGAGTTCAATGAACAGATTGCGGCCCCACTGTGGAGAGAAGCGTGGGTGTGCCGGGGAGTAATTGTCACACAGGTCGGAGCGGACCCGGAAAAGACCGCCTTCACGACCCCATTCGAAAAGTCTGAATGGGGTCTTGAAGGCGGTCTTTACCTTGACGATGTGATTGTCTATTCCCCAGACTTTGAGACTCACCTCCAGCACTTGGAGAAGGTGTTCCGAGAAATGGAGAGGTAGGGCCTAAAGCTAGAGCCTGAGAAGTGTCATCTGCTGCGGCGAGAGGTGAAGTTCCTGGGCCATGTGGTGAGTGCCGCTGGGGTGGCTGTAGACCCAGAGAAAGTGTCGGTGGTGCGGGACTGGGAAGCTCCGAAGACAGTAAGGCAAGTGAGATCATTTTTGGGATTTGTTGGATACTATCGGCAATTCATAGAAGGGTTCTCCAAGATTGCTAAGCCCTTGAACCAGTTGTTGGTCGGGACGGGGCGGCCGCGGAGCCGAGGGTCCCCAGCAGTAGAATGGAGCCCAGAATGTGAGACAGTCTTTAAGGCATTGAAGCAAGAACTGCTGCAGGCTCCAATTCTGGCGTATGCTGACTTCTCTAAACCCTTTGTGTTATACACAGACGGTAGTAACCTTGGCCTGGGAGCAGTACTGGCGCAACGACAAGATGGGGCAGAACGGGGGATCGCTTATGCCAGCCGGAGCCTCCACCCCGCGTAAAGGAACGACTCGAACTACAGCTCGTTCAAGTTGGAGTTACTTGCATTAAAATGGGCGCTGACGGAGAAGTTTAAGGACTACCTTTGGGGCGTCAAGGTAACGGTCATAACCGATAATAACCCTTTGGTACATTTACAGACGGCCCAGCTGGCGAACTACGATTACCAGCTCCAGTATCGCCCTGGGCGGGAGCACACCAACGCCGATGCATTGTCCCGGCTACCAAGGAGGGGAGACCCAAGGGGCACGACGGGCTCGGAAGAGGAACCAACAGAGGGAGAATTGATGGTTGGAATCGTAGAGGCACCCGGAAGCCAACCAGAAACGGTGCCCGCGAGTTGGGGGTGGGACCCTAATCGCTGGAGGGCCCGGCAACAAGAAGACAGGGAGCTGCGGAACGTGAGCAGGTGGCTGGAACAAGGACGACGGCCGACCCCAGCAGAGAGGCAAGAACAATCAGAGGTGGGTCGTAAAGTGTTGGGGCAGTGGGAAAGACTAAACTGCGTGAAGGTGTGTTGTGCAGGACCGTCAGGGACCCGGGGCTAGGCGAAGACATCTGTCAGATCGTGGTGCCACAGAGTCAGCTACAGGCATTGGTGACGGCATACCACAACGGAATGGGACACCAAGGACAGGAACGCACGGTGTCCTTGTTACGTAGGCACTTCTATTGGCCGGGAATGGAGACCTCGGTGAGTACATTCATTCATTCAAGCATGCCCAAGATGTACTCTGTTTAAATCTCGACCGGAAGTACAAGCACCCATGGTCCCCATTAACGCCAAGGCTCTCCTCCACATCGTCGCGATGAATTACCTGACGCTGGGCCGGCCCACGGACCGATATCAAAACATACTAGTAGTCACTGACCTGTTTACAAAGTATGCTTGGGCGATCCCCACTCTAGACCAGACGGCGAGTACAACTGCCACCGCACTGTGGAGAGCATTGTTCCAGCCATTTTGGTGCCCGGAGTTCCTCCACTCAGACCAGGGGACCAACTTCGAGTCCCGGATAGTCCGGGAGCTGTACCAACTGTATGGCTGTACGAAGACGCACACGACCTCTTACCACCCCCAGGGAAATGGAGGGTGCGAGCGATTCAATCAGACCTAGCTGGGATTATTGGGGACGCTAGACCAGAGGTGCCAGGACGACTGGGTGAGTGCACTACCGAGCTTGTTACAAGCCTACAACAATAGTGTGCATAGTACCACGAGGTATGCCCCCACTTACCTGATGTTTGGCAGGCACGTTCGACTACCCACAGACCTGCTGTTGGGAGCAACCGGGAACGAAGAAGAAGGGAGCTTGACCGAGTGGGTGGGCAGACATCATCAGCGCCTCCATTTTGCTTACGAACAGGTCACTAAGCGGATCCAGGCGGCCGGGGTAAGGAACAAGAGGCTGTATGACCGGACGGCACGGGAAGCCCCCTTGCTCCCAGGAGAGGGGGTCCTAGTGAGAGACAATCGGCGACCGGGGAAGGGGAAGCTGAGTGACAGGTGGGAGGCCACGCCGTATGTTGTCCTAAGTCAGCAGAGGCCGGGACAGCCGGTATACACGATCAGGCCAGAAGGGAAGCCCGGGCCAGAACGGGTGGTCCACCGGAACATGATCCGCCCCTGTCCGAACTATCCACCACTACCCGTAGACGCAGCTCCTAGGGAGCCAGCACCTGTAGCCCCCTGGATTGGAGGATGGGCAATAGTCCCGAGGGGTCCGGCTAACGTTCCCGTCCGGGAGGCTCCAAGGGAGCCGGAGAACCTACCTGCTAGAGCCGAACCTGAGTCCCCCCCACGATGGCCCCAGCGTGAGAACTGTGGGCAGCCACCGCCCCGTTACGGTGAGTGGGTCACAGGAAGAGGTTCTAGGGACTAGAACCATTTCGGCGGGGGAGGATGTCACAAGGTGACGTTTTGTGAGGGCGGAACAAAAAGTAGGGAAGATGGGTTCCACCCGACAATGAGTTCCGCCCGGAAGGAAGCGAAAACACTGGAACTTCCGGGTTTCCCCCGAAGACAAATCAGCCCGTATTAGATACAGGTGGGGATAATAAACGAAGCGATCGCTGATAGGATACTGAAGAGGAGGAGCTGGATATAAAAAGAGCTCTGAAAACACAAATGGTGTGCTTCTCTGTTGTGCCTGTTATGGTGCTTTGTTGTGCTTTGTTTGGCTGCTCTGTAGGCTGGTGTGTGACGAAACTATTCCCTTGGGGAAAGAAGTGGAAGACTGCAAATAGTTCCAGCTAGGAGAAATTCATATTGAGGGTGACTGGGTGAAAAGGAGATCGATGTACTACGCAACTGGGTTGAGGAGGATAAACAGTATGGATTCATTGAGGTGCTGACATGTGAGTAACGTTCGGAGTATCATACAAACCTTGAGAAGGAGGAATTGTTTGAAGTGTGTTGGGAGTGTTATTATACAGTTTCAGCCCCACTGGTAAAAGGAGTGTGGGCGAGCCGATTGACGCGTACTGGGAACGGACAGGAGATCCATCGACAAACCCTAAACACCTTTTCCTTTGTGCTGTAAACCACGCCCGACGAGCCACACGAGAGACCTGGGACCGAGCGGGCCATATCCTTAGTTCACGAAGTGTGTGTGAGATGCTGTGGGTGAGTCTTGACCTTTATTTTGTGTATGTACACTAATGCCTGGTTCACACGGCAGGATAATTAGGCCGATTTTAGCCCCGATTCACCCCTTCCGACAATCTTAAGGATGCTCCGATAATCGTAAAATAAACTAATCAGATATTCTTGCCGTGTGTGGTGTGTTTAGACTGCTCTCGTCTACTCGGAAGCACCTCGGGACCGCTCCGATCTCAAATCGGGGATATCCAACATGTTGGATTTTTTTGGCCCGATTTCTTCTCGTGTGTGGTGTCTCCCGGGGACAAACGAGCATGCAGCCTGTGGACTGTGACGTGTAGCCAATCAGAAAGCGAGGTGACGAGGAAGCGAGGATGTACCGGTGTCATGTAAACAAAATCACGGGTCACAACAACTCACCTCCATATCATGATGTAGCAAGTATAGTCCATGCTCGCGTTGTCTTGTCTCCACTTCTTTGACCATCGCCTTTTTTTTTTTTTAAGAACGTTTTTTTTCCGGATAAAAACAAACTGCAAACTATCGCCACAGCATCCTCTTCGTCCGCCATGATTGTTTACTCTGAAATCACGTTTGATCTCGAGAGATTTCCCGTCTGACCTGGGACTGCTCGGGAGTCTAATCGGTTCGTGTGTGATGTGTTGATTTTGCCATGTGGCGGCGCACCACTAACTGTACGACCAAAACTGTTAGACCCGCGATGTTTTATCGCCGTGTGTGGGGTCTCTCAGAGTTGGAAAATCGGCCGACGATTTTAAATTCGTCCCGTCTGGTGGAGCCTTAAAGCTTGCAGTGCAGTGCTGTGCTTTTAGAGATAGAGGCTGCACTTAGCCCAGAGACCCCGTGTGAGAATACCAACACGTTGAGGCTAGACCAGTGAAAGCGAAGGGAAATAAATATCAGGATCTTCAGTGTGACCACGTTAACCATCGCTGATCTTGAGAGAGGGCGGTGGTGAATCACGTTGTCCACCAGAGTGAGTAACCTATTGGTATTTACTGTTTGGGCCGAAGGCCATTGTTGTGTGCAGCTATTCATACTAACCACCTGCGTGCGGAGCCTCTTCAAAGAGTTCGCCCCTGTTCAGTACCCCTGGAACCAGATAGGAGGGGGAGAGCTAGTCCATTCCCTCGAGGAGGAGCGTTGGGTGAGGTATGATATCAACATATGTCAACGAAGTGTAACTTACCTCTGCTTTCAGCACGTCTGTGAAGAGAAACGAAAAGCCCCAGTCTGTGTATCACTTGTGCCTATGAAGTGTAACTTACCTCTGCTTTCAGCACGCCTGGAAGAGAACGAAAAGCCCCAGACTGTGTATCACTTGTGCCTATGAAGTGTAACTTACCTCTGCTTTCAGCACGCCTGGAAGAGAACGAAAAGCCCCAGTCTGTGTATCACTTGTGCCTATGAAGTGTAACTTACCTCTGCTTTCAGCACGCCTGTGAAGAGAACGAAAAGCCCCAGTCTGTGTATCACTTGTGCTTATGAAGTGTAACTTACCTCTGCTTTCAGCACACCTGGAAGAGAACGAAAAGCCCCAGTCTGTGTATCACTTGTGCCTATGAAATGTAACTTACCTCTGCTTTCAGCACGCCTGTGAAGAGAACGAAAAGCCCCAGTCTGTGTATCACTTGTGTCTATGAAGTGTAACTTACCTCTGCTTTCAGCACGCCTGTGAAGAGAACGAAAAGCCCCAGTCTGTGTATCATTTGTGCCTATGAAGTGTAACTTATCTATGCTTTCAGCACGTCTGTGAAGAGAAACGAAAAGCCCCAGTCTGTGTATCATTTGTGCCTATGAAGTGTAACTTACCTATGCTTTCAGCACGTCTGTGAAGAGAAACGAAAAGCCCCAGTCTGTGTATCATTTGTGCCTATGAAGTGTAACTTACCTCTGCTTTCAGCACGCCTGCGAAGAGAACGAAAAGCCCCAGTCGGTGTATCACTTATGTCTATGAAGTGTAATTTACCTCTGTTCTCAGCATGCCTGTGAAGAGAAACGGAAAGCTCTAGTCTGTGTACAACTTAGGTCTGTGAAGTATAACTTATCGCTGTTTCCAGTACGCCTGTGAGGAGGAACGAAAAGCCTCAGTGTACGAAGAACTTACCCTTGTGGTGCCACTTACCTCTATCTTGCAGTACAACTCCGAAGAAGGACGAGAGGTCCTGGAACGCAGATCCTCGACCCCTGCTCCAACACGATCCTGAAGAGACCCCTAAGGGCGAGAAGAGAAAACACCACCTCAGACACGATCTCCATGAACACAGGTGGCAAGTAGCCGGAAAACACTGAACCAAATACTCATTGCATTTCCTTTGTTCTGCCTCCAGGAGAAGCGGAGGGCGCCACGGACAGCAGAGAGCCCCTAGATAGGAGTTCCACCCTCTGCTCCACGCAGAATTCAGTCCTGGGAGCAAGAAGAGAAAGAGTTGTTTTAATTTGCCTTTTCCCCTTTCCACTCACTTTTAAATATTTAAATAAAGATTTATTTTAAACGTAGAATACTCTGTTTGTCTGGTCATTGGGGTGGCTTTTGGAACCTCCTCGAGGTGGAAACTAGGATGGGGCGTGACCCTTTAGCTATCTCTGGTCCGCTCCGACCTGTGTGACATAATACTGGAAGTCTATATAGGGAGCCAACGCTGTGAAGCATTGACATCGCACGTGAGTAACGCTGTACATTGTACTGTGCAGAGTGGAAGAGGGTATATTACCTAACGTGTGTTGTGAGTTCAATGAACAGTTTGCGGCCCCACTGTGGAGAGAAGCGTGGGTGAGCCGGGGAGTAATACTGGAAGTCCATATAGGAAACCAGCGTTGTGAAATATTGCCATCGCACGTGAGTAACACTATCCATGGTACTATGTAGTGTTGAAGAGGGTATATTACCTAACGTGTGTTGTGAGTTCAATTAACAGGTTGCGGCCCCACTGTGGAGAGAAACGTGGGTGAGCCGGGGAGTACAATTAGGAGTAAACACAAGAGGTCCGGCGTCCATCATTTAGGTGCTTTTCCCCTCCTTGAAGAAACACTGCCTAACCAACCACACGACAAATCCAGGTGGAGTTTGGCTCAGTCCTTAGTTCACTTAAAGTGTGTGGAGTGCCGTGGGTGAGTCTTGGTCTTCATTGTGTGTGTGTACACCTAAAGCTTGCAGTGTATTGCTTTGCTTGTGTTGACAGAAGCCACTTCGAGGCCAGAGGAGTCGTGGGAAATTACAGCAAAGAATCTAAGGAGTGAGAAGGAAAAGTTCCAGTCACCTCGCTGTGGGAAGGAAAAGTTCCAGTCACCTGTGCAAAACTTACCTCTGCTTACAGCCACGAACCTGAGGAGGAAAAGTTGAAGTCCCAGTCACCTGTGAAATTCTTACCTCTGCTTATAGCCACGAACCTGAGGAGGAAAAGTAAAGTCCCAGTCACTTGTGTAATTTTTATCTCTGCTTACAGCCACGAACCTGAGGAGGAAAATTTAAAGCCCTAGTTACCTGTGGAAGATTCACCTTTGACCCAGCCAAGAGCCCAGAACTTCCTTATGCCCCCCCCCCTTTTTGTTGTTTGCCCCATCATGGGTTTTTGTTTTTCCTGTTTTGTATAAATTAAGTCTTCTCTGTGTATTGCTGTCTGCGCCTGGGTTAGTCTCCTGCCAATTCCTGACAAAAAAATTCTGTTTTATCTGCTCTCACTGTGCTGTAACAGACACGTATCTGTAAATATTAATATTTCCTAATATTATAAGGCTCTGAATAATGTGCAAACAAAAAGATGTGTGTGTGTGTGTGTCTCTCTCTCTCTCTAGTATGTGATATTACTTTGGGAGTTTTTCATATGTGAAAAGACCCTATATTGGATCTTTCATATGCCACCCAAGGGTACCGCCTTTAGGGGTAGCTATGCAGCATTCCTAGTTCTGCCCAGACAGGTTCGCTTCCCAGTTTGCCTAGTTCACTACCGTGAATTTAGGAACAAGTAGTGACAGGCCTTCTGCAGTAAGCCCAGGTTCCGCCTCTTAAAGATAGAAGATGAAAGGTTTACACAGGCACTGGAATGATCAGCTGCAGTGGCATTTTGGTAGGGATTCCCAATTCGTTGGTCACGACGTGACATCGTAGTGACCAACTGAAAGGGAACGTCTCGGGTATGTAACCCTCATTCCCTGAAGGAAGGAAGTGACATCGTAGTGACCAACTGAAAGGGAACGTCTCGGGTATGTAACCTTCATTCCCTGAAGGAAGGAAGTGACATCGTAGTGACCCACTGATTGGAACCACAAGTCTGAATGATAATACAAAAGAGGATTTTAATTGTGAAACACATGTAAAGAACTACACTTCCCACAATGTATAAGTGAGGTCCAATCATGATTACAACCACAGCAGTCATCATTATGCTATTTTAAGTTTTGTTCAAATTCATGCAGCAAGGACGATTCGAGTTTGCATTTTAATCGCTCTTGCTGTACTTTGATGTCATCTTCCTGTCGGCTCTTGCGGCGTACTAATGTTAAGATATTTTCACCTAAAAATAATTGTTAATGACCATAATAGCCTATTAATTTCTGTCTGAATGCCAGGGTATGGCGATTGCTCTGTACTCCCCGGTGTCTTCCGATGGGCGCAAATTCAAAATACTGTATGTGTTCAGAATGGCATGTGTTGCTCGTCATTTCAAAATATGTGTTTGTTGCGTCATGTGAACCACGTGCACCATGTGCATCATCAGAGGTGTCAAGTAACGAAGTACAAATACTCCGTTACCTTACTTAAATAGAAATTTTGGGTATCTATACTTTACTGGAGCTATTTTTTCAGCCAACTTTTTATTTCTACTCCTTACATTTTCACACAATTTCTGTACTTTCTACTCCTTACATTTTAAAAATCGCCTTCTTACTCCTATTTCATTCTGGCTTGTTTTCATAAAAAAAAACCTATCCAGATAAATTGTGCCATCCGAATGAATGTGAGTGTGGTTGGATGAGAAGTATAAACCATTCCGACACCTTATTGGTTTATACATGATCCATCGCACATGACCCTAATTACGTCACACTCCAGCAAGGAGGATATAGCCAGAGTTGGGGTACGTTTTAAAAAATATATTTTTTGTAGGATGGCATTGTGCTGATCGACCCACGAAAAAAATAAAAGTACAGCAACAGTAATTAGAAAACCTCTAGCTGTCTCCTCTCGCGATACTTTGATATCATATGCCATCCATTTGCAATTGATGAACAGCGACTGCATCTCCGGGGAGACACTGCATTTTTGTCTTCAAATAGAAAAGTCCAAAATAAAACCCATGCATCACTTTCAGGTCAGTTCACATTTACAGGCCTGTGTAAATGTATAGCTTTGGCTGCTGACAGCACCAACTCATATGCCTGATTTAGTATAACAATGTTCCCATTTATATCATGTAACTTCAGTTGTTTAAATGACATTGTGCTGCGTTGTGTTTGAAACAGCATGGTAAATATATCTATGCTAAAGACATTCATTGTTTTGTATCTGCTAATTATTACACTTAAATGTATTTTGGAGCATTTTTTTTCCGGGTGGATCATCAAGACTATTGGTCCTCCTAGTTGTCAATCAGGAGTGTTGTGCAATTGCATTTTTTTAAAAAGTGGAGAAGGCGGTTCTTTTCTAAAATTCGAGAAAATGCTCCGCTACACCTTTAACTATTATTTGAATTATCAAAACCTGATTAACTGAATGCTTGAGTGTTAAATCAATCAAACACCTGTATTATTGAGAACATAACCATACATCCCAACTTTTTTTTTAATAGACATGAGCTGCTTTCTTAAAGCTGACTTTTAATTTACTTACAAGAAAGACATTTAGTAATTCCCAAAAATTGCTTGGATTTATACTGACACGTAAGATTAGCTTTGTCACATAAGTTCATTAACTACACAGGTACAGATGCGGAAATATATATAATTGCATATTTGTATAATTGTGTTGCTGTCAAAATACAATTATAAATGATATCAATAGTATTTTAATAAACTTCTATTCTCACACATATGTAGTTGTTTGTGATGTTTTTTTGGGGGTGGGTTAACTAAAGAGGGCACCACTGGGCACCCATTTGGCCAGCGGCCCTGCTCTGAAGTTTGACTTTTTGCACCATTACAATAATTATATGAGAGTGACTAAACGCTCAGAGAATTTTCATTTTTTGATAAACTTTCCCTTTAAGCAAAACTGAAACATAAGGGAAGTGATTTCAATAAAGTAAATGATTAAAACCACTTTATGACGGGATTTCACAAGTGAAGTTATATTCTGGGTGGGCCAAAGCTCAATCTTTATTTAATAACATGGGTTTATCATTAATTGAATTCTGGATGTACAGCTAGATAATACAGCTTATTTCTGACTCATAACAACTGACAGCTCAGTCATGATGTTTCCTACTGGTTTGTATGGGATATTATTGATTTTGTGCATTGGTAAGACTTTTAAACACTTTAATGTTTGTTGATAAAGAGTCAAGCTGTAGTTAACTGCAGGAAATATAACAAATGTAAGCCTGTCGATTACTACACGTAATCAACAGATTTTCTTTCAATAAAGTCTGTTGCTCATAATCTTTAAAAAATAGTTTCATCATCTTTCTATTTTGGAAACAGGATGTTTAGGTGAAAATCTGCAGTTTCCTGAGTTTAATGGGGCAACAGGAAAAAGCGTAGTGCTCGCCCCTGAAGACCCACCATACACTTCTTCACAGATTAAATTAATTACATGGACTTTTGGAGTGATTACTATTCTTCTCTCAGACACTGGTGGAAAAATGTACATCCAGAATATAAAGGCAGAGTTGATCTGGACCCCACCACTGCTGCTCTGGAGCTCAAGAACCTGAGGCTGAATGATTCTGGGACATACAGGCTGACTGTAGCAACAAGTGATCTCCAAAACCATATAGGACAAACTTCACTCAAAGTGTATGGTGAGTCTGTTGCTATAACTATTATTTGAGCATAGGCTTAATAAAGCATGTACTAATAGGTGGTAGGGGTAATGAAAAAATACTTTTAAAAATAAAAACAAATGGTAAAGAATTCTTTAGCAGCATAAATATTTGTTTATTATCAAGATTTAGGATTTTGAATAATTGGTGCAAATTGCAATGGCATTAAAACTGGCAAACAGAAGGTAAAGCCTATGTTATATTGACTTAATTTTGTCTGTGGTGGTGTACAATTTACTTAAATGTGTTTATGTTTAATTTAAGGATACACAGAATTTTTCTCAAGTTCCCAGCATAAACTACAGGATGAATGCATTGTATTTTTGCATTATTTGATGGGTTTTAATTTTTAAATTTTTGTAATTATTTTGAATCTAACAGATACAGTATGTTCGTCCACATTTAACCCAAACATAAGTTGAAACAATGCAGCATTTTAGAGTGTTTAAGTGTCTGTTTGTTATTTACCAATATTTGTAGTAACCCGAAAAACAGATGCAAACCACATGCAAACCACAGACTCTCTTGCTTTATTTAAAAACAAACAAATAAACAAACAAACAAACAAACAAACAAACAAACAAACAAACAAACAAGCAGTGCTTTTGTGTTTTCTCTCTTCTCCACACAGAAACATTATCTGACACAACACTCATCGGTCCACAAGAATCATTAATAGAGGAAGAATCCAGTGCTAAGTTAACCTGTAAAGGAAGCGGTGACATCACTTCTGTGAAATGGATGAAAGATAAAAATCCACTGACACCCATCAACAGAGTCATCTTCTCATCTGATAACAGATCAGTGTTGATCAGTCCAGTGATCAGATCAGACAGTGGAGAATATCAATGGACATTAAGAAACCCTGCTCTGATACTGCAAACCTCAGTCATCAACTGTGAGCAGTTAAACATCAAGATTTGAGTTTGAACTTGATGAAATATCTCAATTCTGTAATTCTCTGTTTACACATCTAACAATGAGTCTCTTGTCTGTGTTATAGATGGACCAGAAGATGTTTATATTGATGGTCCGAATGAAGTGGATTTAGGCCGTCCTGTGTCACTGTCTTGCTCTGCCATTTCTGTACCTTCTGCTTCATTCACCTGGAGGTTTAATGGATCAGACACCGGTGTAACCACAAACACATTTACCATTGATAAGAGTGACATCACACACAGTGGAGATTACATCTGCACAGCCCACAATGATGTCACAAAGATAAATGTCTCTCAAAGACATCTATTAGTAGTTAAAGGTAAGAGGGATAACTTCGCTTATATAGAAAACTGTAATGTCAAGCAATGTCTTACCTATTAAATTAGCTTTTTTAAAATAAACTTTATTTCTATCTATTTATTGACTCTTATTGCTGTGCTATTTTGTATGTACATCTAAGTTCTTAACTGCAGACTTTTAAAATCCTATATTTATTTAAATGGCAATGTCAGTAGGTGAAACACATTACAAAATCTCCAAGAGACATTATCTTTCTTACCTTTTTATAGTCTGTACCTTTTTCTTTAACCACACTGAACTTTGTGTGCAATGCTCTGTGGATGTTAAAAGTCACGTTCTTCATGGTCCCATTTTTTTAAACCCTAGTTAGTGTGTAATGTTGCTATAATAGCGTAAATAATACCTGTAAAATGATAAAAGCTTAAAGTTCACTGCCAGGCGATATATTTTCTATAACAGAATTTACCTTTCAAAGCCAGCTAACGGTCGGTTTGGACTACAGCCCTCTACTTCCTGCTTTAATGACGTCACTAGAACAGTTTTTTGACTAAACTCCGCCCACAGGAATACATCAGTCGCCAGCTAAGCTGCTATCGAATCACAACACACTAAACAAACTACACAATCAGAACTTGTTACGTATTTCTGAAGGAGGGACTTCATAGAACAACATCAGCCCGTTTTTAGGACAGTGAAAACAGCGGTATAGAGATAAGTAAATTGTGTGAAAAAACAGAGTTTTTTACACTTGAAACATGAACACATGTTATATTGCGCACTGTAAATGTCACAGGGTGACTATTGGAGGGCGGAACCAAAAGTGACAGAGATTGGTTCCGCCCAGGCTGCATTTGACGACACACCAGTACTTCCTGGTTTCCAGGGCAACACAATCGGGACCTTACGAGCCACAGGTGAAATGAATTAAGTAAGCAAACTGTGATTGGAGGCTGTGTGAGGATGAGACACATAAATAGCTCTGCAGGAACACAAAGAGAGAGGCGATTGACACGGGAAGAGCTCCTTCTTGCCAAGGGAAGACACGCACCTTTTGAAGAGCCCGAAGGCTCTGTTGATCCGGGTATCGCTGGGAAGCGGGCGGAAAGAGGACAGAGCCACAGGAGGCGAAAGAAAGGCATGTCGTGGATCATTTAAAGGAGTACCCCGAAGAAGGTTCGTTTGGTGCTGTTTTGGTGCGCTTGTTGTTGCGCTGTTTTCCTCTCAGGCTGAAGCTGGCGTGGCTGTGTGGGACGAAGTAAACCATAGTGGTTGGAAGACGATTGGAGACTACTGGATACTGAAACGAAACAAAAGGAGAAGCGGAGTTAGCGTGAGTGTTTGCTATATTGAGGATATTGTGATACAAGTGAAATCGCTGTGCAACCCTGTTGGGGGAAGAAACGCCTTGTTCTGTGAGGCTGGAAGTAATCGCCTGTGTGTATCAAAAAGGAGAGCATCAGAGAAGATCTTACAGTGACTGTGAGTATGAAACATTGAGTTTGAGACACACTGTATGCTAACCTGTTTCGTAGCGAACGACTCCAGGAAAAGGAGGACGGCCCTACCCCTAAATAGTGTGGTGGGTGAGCCGGAGGAGGACAACTATTCACTGCTATGCTGATGATACTCAGTTTTACTTACCTTTCAAGAAAAATGAGTTTTTGATTTCGGAGTGTCTTGAGGAGATTAAGAGTTGGATGTCTCTAAATTTTTTAAAACTAAATGAAAACAAATCAGAGATTATTGTCTTTGGAAAATGTAATCCAGTAAATTTGGGTCCTTTGGAAATGTACAACAAGCCACTAATAAAAAATCTGGGTGTGTTCTTTGACAGTGATTTGAAGTTTGATAAACAAATAAATGCTGTTGTGAAATCATGCTTTTTCCATCTGAGACTTCTGGCAAGGGTTAAGTCCTTTCTGTCTCCTAGAGATTTAGAAACAACAATACACGCTTTTGTTTTTTCGAGATTGGAATATTGTAATTCACGGTATTCCGGAATTAGTCAATCAGCATTATCTCGGCTACAGGTGGTTCAAAATGCTGCAGCCAGGATGCTGACAGGTACTCGAAAATATGAGCACATCACCCCAATTCTATTCTCTTTAAAGTGGCTACCAGTGCACCTCCAAATTGAATCCAAAATTCTAGTGATGGTTTTTAAAGCTTTACATGGTTTGGCACCCTCCTATCTTGGAGACCTGTTAGTGCACCGAAATTACACAAGATCCCTTAGGTCCTCAGATCAGCTGTTTCTCCAGGTTCCCAAGTCCAGGTTAAAATCTAAAGGGGATAGGGCGTTCTCGGTCTATGGTCCTAAACTCTGGAATTCGTTACCTCTAAAAGTTAGGGCTTCAAGGTCATTATCTACCTTTAAATGTGAGTTAAAATCTTATCTGTTATCTAAAGCTTTTATTTCTTTTACTTAATTATATTGATGTATCACATGTTTTTTTTTTACCTTGTTATTTATGATGTATTTATGATGTATTTATGATGTGTTTCTTTTATATAATTTGCTTGTACAGCACCTTGGGCAGCACAGCGCTGTAGTTGTGTGCTTTATAAATAAACAAACAAACAAACAAACAAACAACTTGGGCTATCACAGTGACGTGAATGTTGACTGGGCCGTGCTAACAACGCCTAACGGGTCCCGGTGAAGTGGAGGAAGACAAGGCGTCCTAAGTGTTCACTTGAGTGCGGTGGGTGAGTCTGTGTTTACTGTGAAGAATACACTTTGAAGTGGTGCAGTGTCTTGTGCTGTGTGTGTATTGTCAGAAGAAACCCCCGCCTCCACCCCTTTGTCGTGGGAGAACGAAAAGGCTGCCGGTTTCAGTTGCTATTGCTTGACACATGCTGTAAGCGAGCTTCTGCTGTGGATATTACCGTGGTGATAGTCGGCAGCCTGTGGAGAGAGAGAGAAAGAGAACAAGGAAAACTTTTTCCTGTACCGTACTTACTGTACGTCGTCCCAAGTCAGGAGAGGTGAGAGAAACCAGCAGTTATAAATAACTGATCTTCTGTGTCCCAGTCAGCAGCCTGTGGAGAGAGAGGAAGAGCACGAGGAAAACTGTACCTGTACCGTACTTACTCAGCCTGTGGAGAGAGAGAAAGAGAGCGAGGAAACTTACATGCACCATACTTGAACTGCCTGTAGAAGGAGAGAAAGTGAACCTGAATAGGCCGTTATTTTAAGTTCCCCTTTTTCCCTCCCCTATTAATTTTTTTAAATAAAATAAAGTGTATTTTAATATTACTCCTACCTTGTGTGTCTGGTCATTGGGGTGACTTTGGGAACCTCCTCGAGGTGGAACCTAGGAAAGGGGCGTGACCCTTTAGCTATCTCGGGTCCGCCCCGACCTGTGACATAAACACAATCTAAGCTTCAAAAACACAGAAAGAACGGGACCTTTAAAGCTTCTTTATGTAACCATACAGCCAGACACATAATCTTTCTTTTTTAAGAGTGTGGTTTAAAATGCCATTTTATTTAACTTGATACAGGATAAAGTGCTAGAATTGTTTACAGTACATGACATCGAGCACAGAAAAGCTTTTTGTATTTTTGCTATAGAAGGTGGAGGTGTAGGGCTGACAACTGGAGCAATAGTTGGGATTGTCATTGGAGTTTTAGTGGCAGTTGCAAGCATTTGTGGTTTGATTTTCTACTTTATAAAACAAAAACAACGTGAGTAATGTAGAGACAAACTGTATAATTTGTAATATAGTATATTAATTTTGTTAGTATGTGTGACATCTTATATGTTCTTTTGTAAATCCACAGGTTCTGGGTCGGGCAAAAAAATAGCTGAGACCTCTACGATATACAAACGTTGACTGTAAAAAATAAACCCACCCTGAATATTTAAAACTAACATGGAGTCACCTTTATTCATTTTATTTTTAATTCAATCTTTTAGCTGTGTTTTCTGATGAAATTATATAACAATTAATTTAAGTTATTTTATTTCAAACATAAAGAATATTGAAGCTTTCAATTGTATGAGGCTTCAATATTGATACAAAGATGTTGAATCACTTGTATTTGTAAATCACAGATTTTCATGTTTTTTTGCTATTTCTTGTGAAAGTGGTTTGTGTTTTTTGTTATTTGTATTTGTACTCAGCAAAGTCTGCATTATTAAATTAAGTGTATGTACATTTTTATATAAATCTCTTTTTGATTTGATTTAGGATGCAACATTTCACCTCTGAATACAAGGCACAATAGTTTTTGTCTTTGTAGGATTATACAAATGTTTTACGTAAGCAGCGGTGTAGCAAGTGAACAGAGATGACAGACATAGACCTCTATTCCTAAAGTAAATAACAATAAAGAATAATGTTTAATTGACAATAAGCAAGCTATTCAGTATGTCTCAGTCTGCGAGTTTGTGGCTGTGTTTGATTTCATTGACAACTGATTAAAGCGTGTTTGTGTTGTTATTAATGCAGTGGTGATCAGATGAAAGAGATTCTTTCCCTGCAGTTTTGCTTTAACTTGCATTGTAGTTGTAAAAGGGTCATTTTTATTTTTTTATGTTGACTTTAAGAATATTGCCCATATGCCTATGGTTCATATTTACATTAAGATAAGTTGCACTTACTCATTTCATTAGAAATTTCATTTTTTATAGATATTAAATGAATGATAAGAGGATTAGAAGAGGAACCTACAGTAGTTTAATTCAGTCATCGCACAAAACAGACAGTGGTCGAATAGACCACTCACCACCAGCAAAAGGCTGCACTTTACCTCCACCTCAGTCTAGCATCAACTAAGAGAGAGAGAGAGAGAGAGAGAGAGAGAGAGAGTGCAATAAAAAGGCAAACAATTTGAAAGTATTTTTCGTGTGATTTATTTATTAATATAATTTGGGGCTGAGTTATGGCTTAAATGCTGGTTTTTATATGGTTGACCTATGGCTGAAAACTGGTACCGATGTTAGAACCTGTTCTGGCCCAGATCTGGGCCGATTTGGGCAAGATTAGGCTGAGTTATGGCTCAGTTTTGGAAGTTCTGGTTAAATGCTGGTTTTTATATGGTTGACCTATGGCTGAAAACTGGTACCGATGTTAGAACCTGTTCTGGCCCAGATCTGGGAAGATTATGGGCTATTATCTACCCATGTGTGGCCCTTCTCTGTAATCCAGAACTGGGCCACTGTAGGGCCGTCATTCTTCGTTGTATGTGGGCCGAGGAAAAACTGATTGTGTGGGCCAGAGCTGGGCCGGAACAAAATTGCTATGTGGGCCATAAAGCAAATGATATACAAAGTTCCACTGTCGCTCAGAGAGCTAATATTGGTTTCCTAAATGGAAACATGTTGCTGAGATGTCAGCCTATAATTGCAAATGATATCCGGCCAATAAAAGAAAAAGTGAGATACATTATTACACAGTATGATCATTCCTATAATATTTCTTAGATATTATAGGTAAAAAGGGTGACGTTCTAAATGTGGCCAACATTTTCCAGACATGTGTGCTGTCCTGCTGTAACAGAATGAGTGTGCCATTCCCTTTAAATTATGACCATAGTATGAGCCCACTATGAGTGTACTGTGACTAGGGATGTCCCGATCAGGTTTTTTTGCCCTCGAGTCCGAGTCCAAGTCATTTGATTTTGAGTATCTGCCGATACCGAGTCCCGATCCGATACTTCTATAATACATAAAAAAAAAGAATAAAGAAGAGCGAAAAAACAGAACCAGTCCAGGATGTTCCTTATGTCATGCCGCACACATTGCTGTTTCTGTGTAGAGTCAAAAGAGTCTAACTCTGTGCCAGCGCATAACTACAGATGTGTTAAAAAATAATGAATATATACTATATATGTTCAGGGGTTAAATTGGGGTTTGTTTTGTGGGGAGGCTCTGTTTGGAGGGAGGGTTCGAGGGGTAACATGTTTAATCCTGATGACAGCAAAGCCACTGGGTGTGTTTCAATGACATTTTGTATCTCTGATAGGATTTTATAAGTTTCAGTTTTAAAGCTGTGCCACATGTTGACCCAAACTTTAAAACCTGAACTTTAAATAATGCAAATCTATGAGTCTGACACCCTATATGCATTTGGTGCACATGTCATTATGCACAATTGATCAAACTTTGAATGAAGTTATAAGACTTAACCTCCTTGACTCATTCTAGGCATAAGATAGACTACCCAAAAAGACTCAATTAACAAGAAAAACAACATACTGATTCAGCAATATGTCTTATAAATTAGCCATAGATTCCCTAAGCTGGTCAGCAGTTAGTTATAAAATACCTATAGTTAGGTCGTGATTCATTTGTATAATCAAAATACATTATTTTATTAAACTATACAATCAGTTGTATCCAGTTATCTAGTTAACATTTTGTAATGAGATGAGTGACATGGCTATACATACTTTAATACTTTGTTTCTAGACTTCTATTAAGTTTTTTCGACATGGGCACCATTCTTACCTCTCTTTCTCTCTCTCTCTCTCTCTCTCTCATCTCTACAGTAATGTCAAATGATCCTGCGCGAATGCGCGTTCTTGAGGTTCTGAGTGAGACGCGGAACTGCGTCTGAGCACATGTTGACAATAACGATCAACGCGTCGTTTAAATGAGCGGTAAAAACGCGGTTTTGTCGTGGGTTCCTTGCACGCACGAGTGTGAAGCCTATGAATGAAAGCACATCAATAGGCTTGTTCGACTTCATGCGGCGCCGCAACAATCGACAGCCGGGTGACGTCAAACTACCGCGAGAGTGATCCGCGAAATCATACGGAGGAGTTTGCTTTTAAATCGTTCTCGCGGAACTTTGACGTCATGCAGCACCACAAGAACCGGCAGCCGGATGAAGTCGAACAAGCCTATTCTCTTCAGTTCACACGCACCAGCGCAGCGCGTACACTGGCGCGGAGCAGCGCGAGAACTTAATGGATTTTAAACCCTGCATATGTATCCGAGTCCTGATCGGGAGGTAACGTCCGATTCCGATCGAGTCTGAAACCACGTGATCGGGGCCGATTTCCGATCACGTGATCGGATCGGGACATCCCTAACTGTGACCATAGTATGAGCACATAGTGAGCGTGCTATGTTCATGATCTGGGGTCACACCACACTCATTGTGCACTCATACTATGAACTCAACATTCTGAATTCACAATAGCTCACACTGTGATTCACAGTATGAGAATGGTGTGACGTGACTGTGATCATCCAGTATCCACCTTTTCCTAGTGAGATATAGGAAGTAGAATGCCTTGTGTTGTATTGCGTCATTTTAACCTGCTCAACATTTTGAAATTACAATGAGCTCACATATCATCATACTGTGATTATCATGGTATGAGAATGGTGTGACGTCACTGTCAACTATAAATGTATTTCCAAATACAATTAAAAAATCATTAAAATTGCATAAAAAAAATTAGTTTTATTTTGTTTTAAGCAAATATTTATCAGTTTTTGATTGTCTGATTTAATTATCTTCCATCCAACCACAGTTCACCTGTTTGTTTAAAAGTGTATGTATGTAGACTGCTCACTAATGAGACCTCCACTCTCCTCCCCGCTCCTCAGAACTCTCGCTATCAAACGTATCAGCGGATGTGGAACTACATGTACTCTAAACAGCCCAGTGTATTCGTGAAGAGCACAGAGCAGGGCATCGCTCGAGTCTTAAACTCAAAATATTCCTTCTTTCTCAAGAGCACCATGAACGAGTATCACCGGAGCCTCAACTGTAACCTCACCCAGATCGGAGGCCTGTTGGACACCAAGGGTTATGGCATTGGCATGCCTCTGGGTGAGAGAAAAAAGAAAATTATACATGAGCATGACAAGAGGATAAAGATGCTTTATTTATGATTAAGCACTTCACGCAACATGATCTCACAGAAAGTTGTGTTATAGTCATGCTAAATTTTATAAATTTATTCGTGTCCATGGCACGAAATTCAGCTTTTTACATGCCTTGAGCACGAATGTCTTTTTTGTGACACTCCCATGAATTTCTATAAATAGTTTCTTGTGTCCGTGGCACAACTTTCTTTTTCATGGCATTTTCTGAGAAAACAATACATAGAATGACAAGAAAAGGAAATTTGTTCATTACACATAAAAAACTATTTGTAGAAATTTGTGCGAGTGTCACGAAAAAGACATTCGTCCTTAAGGCACGGAAAAAAGCTGAATTTCGTGCGGACACAAATAAATTGATCAAATTTTGCGTGACTATAACACAACTTTCCGTGAGATCAGTCTGAGTTCACAATATAGCAGTTCTTGATGGGCCCAGAAAGTACTCAAGTCATGTTTTAAAATATTTATGCCATTTAACATTGTAGTATTATCAAAATATAAACCAAGTGGTCTTTATTTTAAATCAACATAACATAAGCGTAATGCATTACTTTATTCATTTAAGAAAAAAATAATTCGACTATGTGGACTGGGAAGTAAACTTCCCAGGAACTTGTGTCACAGGGTGACTTCGGGCGGAACCAAAAATGGAGAGGAGAGGTTCCGCCCGGGCAGATTTTTTAATGCACCGGTTTACTTCCTGGTTCTCCATAGCAACAAACGAAGCCAAATTCGCCACAGGTGAAATGAATTAATTAAGCAAAGTGTGATTGGAGGCTGTGGGAGAATGAAGCACTTAAATAGCTCTGCAGGAACACAAAAAAGCGTGATTGACACGGGGAAAGCTCCTTTGCCAAAGGCAGAACAAAGACACGCACCTTTTGAAGAGCCCGAAGGCTCTGTTGATCCGGGCTGTGCTAGGAAAGCCAGCGGAAAGAGGACAGAGCCACAGGAGGCGAAAGAAAGGCCAGTCGTGGATCTTTTTAAAGGAGCACCCCAAGAACCTTTTGGGCTGGAACTGTTGATTGTGAGGTCATCGCGAACCTTAAAGGTTGTGAGGAGAACGAACACATGACGGATTGAGACGAAGTGAAAAAGGGGATCTAAAACGGCATCGCTGTGAGTACTAGATCAAGCTGAAAGTGACTTGTGTATTAACCTGGCTTATGTTAACTCCCTCCAGGAGAAGGAGGACGGCCCTACCCCTCATAGAGCGTGGTGGGTGAGCCGAGGAAATACTTACCGAAGCAGATACAATAACGACACCACTAGCTGGGCCGCATATTTCCATCGCCAAAACTGAACTAAGCGAAGTGAGGGAAGACGGGCGTCTTTTTTCGTACACTTGGAGTGGTGGGTGAGTCTTTGTGCTGTGGAAACCTTTATTTTCGACGTGGTGCTGTATATTGCTGTGGGTTGCTGTGTATTGCTCTGTGTTTTGTCAGATTAACCCCGCCTTCACGCACTTCGTCAAGGGAAGACAAAGAGGCTGCTGGCTTAGTTAGTTCAGTACAGCATACGTTGTGAGCATGCTTCGGGCCTCCAGAAATAGTACGGTGCCCAGAAACGATTTTTTTCCCCCGTCTAGCCATTGGGCGGATGTGAAGAGTGGCGGTGAAGAGCTGAGGAAACAGCAGAGGTGTGAGTACGATTTGGGGCTATTATTGTTGATGTTTCCAATTGCATAAACATTGTTGTTGCAGAGAGAGAGGTGACGTAATTCCATCTTCCCGTGGCCTCTACAAAGGGGCGCCCCTGTCCAGAGTTCGAACACCTGACGGTAACGAGGAAAGGGCAGCGCTCGGCCCGGTGAGACGTTGGGATATTCCGCCCCTCTGCCACCATCTACTGGTCGTGAGGGTTCGCCCCCGACGCCACCTAGGAACTACTTACCCGGGGTAAGTTACCCCATTGCACGCCGCGCCGACTGCTGTAAGTCCGCCACTGCTACCTGTGTGCCGATTAACCTCTTAAGCTGTCGACCTATAGAGACGTAGCAGGCACTATATCCGATACCTGTGGAGAGAAGAGGAGAGAGAGTGAATATTCTGAGGAGAAACCGAGTAAAACCTGTACTTACGGTACGCTGAGTCCAGTCGAGAGGTGAGCCATCTTAAAGCCAACTAACTGTGCTTTTGTGTCCAAGTCGATACCTGTGGAGGGATAAGAGAGGAGTAGTAAGGAACCTGACCACAATTGTGTAACTACAAGGGAGAGCCTTCACGGGGAAGATTCAGGTACGCGACCAAGATAACAATCCCCCACACTCATTCTGGTTTGATTCTGCCTCCAGGAGGAAGGAGCGCGCCACGGATCACTAAGGCCAGGCCGGAGCCTGAGTCCCACGTCCTGGACCCCCGTTGGCCCCTTGCTTCCCGTTATCCCCCGGCTGAGGCCCACCTGGAGGGCAGAGCTAGATTTTAGTTTTAATCCCCCTTTTTCCCCATTTCCCAAGTTATTTTAAATATTTAAATAAAGATTGTTTTAATACTTACCTGTCCTCGCTGTTGTCTGGTCATTGGGTTGGCTTTGGGGACCTCCTCGAGGTGGAAGTTGAGAAGGGGCGTGGCTTTAGCAAAGTAACAGCCAGCCCCTGGGCGGTGACACTTGCACAATCTTTAGTGAGAATCCAATCTAAAGGGAACAGATATGTTCAGTTTGAAGGACACAGTGGCCTCATACACACTGCAGATAAATTCGGTTGTCACTTCACTTTTTAATGCTTAATTCTGTTTTGTACACACAGTTCAGTAATGTTACAAGAATGACAACCGCATTTACAGAAACTCTGCGTACAGAACCGAACTGATCAACCTGTTGTTAATGAAGTATTTTAACGTGATTTAGTATTTTCTTTCACAGTTTTCACAAATTTCTGTTACATTTCCCTTGTTACATTCAACAAATTAAATTTCATTTTGATCAAAACATTTTTATAAAAAATCCAATTAAAAGATCTACAAATTAAAAACATTGGAAAATATTAGGTTCATAGTGCTGTCGGATATTTTGATCACACTGTAATATATATGTATATATAAGTGTTTTTTGTAACATTTTTTGTGTTTACAGAAGTAGATGTTGCATGATACTGTATGTGTCAATCATTTACTGTATACTTCCTTATATAACATTATGCCTCAACTTGCATAATTTGTCTTTCCCTCACAGGTTCCCCTTTCAAAGATGAGATCAGTCTGGCCGTGTTGCAGCTGCAGGAAAATAACCGGTTGGAGATCCTGAAGAGAAGGTGGTGGGAGGGAGGACAGTGTCCCAAAGAGGAGGACCACCGTGCCAAAGGCATGAACCCTACCTGTACCTCAACACAATAATCTCATTTATACTAACATACCATCACTTATCTTCAAAGGTCCTGTAAAATACACACGGGCACATTTCATATTTGCCTGTGTGTACTGTATGTGTGTAATTGAGTGCATGTGTTTTACTATGCAAACACGAGTGCGTGTCACCATTTGGATAACAAAGTAAGTGTGTGCATACAGGTGATAGTTTAGTACATCCAGATGTGTTAATATGTTTTTAACTGTTGCAGGACTTGGAATGGAAAACATTGGTGGTATATTTGTGGTGTTGATCTGTGGCCTGATTATTGCTGTGTTTGTGGCTGTGATGGAGTTTGTGTGGTCCACACGTCGATCAGCTGAAACAGACGAGGTACGACCTCTCTCCTGCGAACGCCAATATCACAGTCACACTACAGTAGGTTACCACGGCAACCCGCCAGCTCCTCAGCTTAGTCTGTGTCGTAGTGAAGTCAAGTGTTTGTCCCGTGCTGTGCATGTCTGCTTGTGTACATCATATTTTTCAACTCATCCTTTGCATCCTTTGTTAATTTTCCTATTTGTCATGTTTCAGGTGTCCGTGTGCCAGGAGATGTTGACGGAGTTTCGGAAAGGCTGCACTTTACCTCCACCTCAGTCTAGCATCAATACTGAACTGCTAGGAGAACAGAAATGAGAAACTAAAACAGAGAGAGCGAGAGGGAGAGAGAAAGAGAGTAAAAAGCCAAAGGGGGAGAAACTATGAACTATAACATGTTTTTGCAATGTTTGTGTCTTTTATTTTTATTCTAATTTTCTTTCAGATTTCAGGTATTACAGTTTTTTTCAATTGCTAAACAACAGTGAGCACAACTGGAGCTACATGTGCAAAACTCTAACTACAGTCTGCACTACCAAAAGTCACCTGAGCACAACTCTTAACATATGGCTCAAAACAGCTCCGTGCAGCCAAACACTAAACACAACCCTCACTGAGATAACACACACTGTCATTCAGAACACACAAAGAGGAAAAACACCAACATCAAACACCAATACAGAAAATACTAACTTTTTATCTTTACAGTTTCAGTAATGTTTTCTTCAAAGAATGATTTATTTATTGATTTATCACATGATTTATTATTTTTTTAGAACATCATAATTCTTTAAGGTAAATGAAAATTAGCAGTCTGCTTCAATAGTCTGTAGTAATTTACGGAATTACAGTAATGAGGAAAAAAGGTAGAAACTAAAAGTACATGAAAGGTAATATTTTATATATATGAAATATATGTATGAAATTGGAATTTATATGTTTATATAAAATTGCAATCAGCAGTGTTTAAAAAAGGCACAAGGCTGAAATCAATTCTGTTTTGAATGTAGGGTTCACAGTTTTGACAGCAGTGTGTTAGCATTTGAACAAAGTGCTGTAAATCCACAGTGTTGTGCAGGTTGTGGTTAAAGTCATGGGATAAGTGTGTAAAGTTTTGAAAAGTGTGTTCAAGCAATGAAAAACGAACTAGAGTTTGGTCCACATGAAATGCTGCTGTGCAGACTGTAGTTAGAGTTTTGCACATGTGACTCCAGTTGTGCCCATTGTCGTTTAGCAATCAATAAAAACTGTAGTGTCATATCAATTCAAATGTTTGTAATATTAATGTCTGAAGTAACCTTAAAAATGCATTGATAAAGATCAACGCGAGACTCAATGGGTAGTACAGAGATATTAAACTTCTCTCTCTCTCTCTCTCTCTCTCTCTCTCTCTCTCTCACTCACTCACTCACTCACTCACTCACACACTCACACACTCACACACACACACACTCACTCACTCACTCACTCACTCACTCACTGATGAGGTCACACACTGAAAGTAGCACAGAGACTCTTTTGGATGTCATTGTCTTAATGCTGCTGTTAAGATCGGAGTCAGACAGCAACAGAATGAGAGCACACACTTCAATGGAGGACAATGTGAAATACACAAACTTGTTAATGAAAAGATACTCTAAACAGATATTCTTACTTTTCTGTACTATACTTATTTTTAAATTCACTGTCTGTGTAATTTAATTCTGGGGTTGTGTTGTCTAAAATTAAATAATATAGAGATCCTTTATTGATACTGAGGAGATCAACATCTCTGAATATGACTGAATATCAGAATTGAGGAGTTGTGTGATCATTAAAATGTGGACTTTGCTTTAAATCAGCTGGCATTTTAAAGAACTTGAGTGTTTAACAGTGCTGTATATCACATCTTACACATCAACCCAAATCTTCACACATAAACATTTGCTTATTTGCGTTCATCAGAGAGCAGCAATTTTAGAAACCCAGTGTAAGACATCTGCTCTCGTGGTTTTACAGACACGCACACAAAATATAACACCCCATAAATATTACATTACATTTTTAATATTTAAGTTCACAGTTGTTCCTTGGCTTTGTTTCAAATGCATTCCTATATTTCATATGTAACTTTGAAACTTAATTTCAATCTTTGTCTTGACCATAAACTCAGTAATTATTATCAATATTTAAGATATCAAGGTTATTTTTCACACAATATTCTTTACATGATTTTATGTATAGTAGATCACAAATAATGGCTTTAGCTGTCTTCTTACAGGCATGGTCTCATATTTCTAGAGGCATTTATAGATGTGAAACACATATTGCATTTATAACATTATAGTTATTTAGTTTGGAGGGTTAAGGGCAATTATTGCAGTTTTTTATTCTTATGCATTTTTTTACTGTAAACCATTGACTGAATTGTGTTTTCTATTTTCTGCAGATGATCGTATCATCAGTTTTATTTGATAAATAACAAAAGCAAGCAAATCTTTACAATATTATGCTGAATATACATATGAATAGTAAGTAGTACATTTGACCTCTTTTGGGGGAGTTCAGTCAGACTGAAGCTCTTGCACAGACCACATACAGACGGATGTATTGCTGTAGTCATCAAGTTCATGTCCAACACTTTAAAGTATACTCAAACACTGAGTGATCAGCTTCTAGATTATTTTTTATTAAACATTACAATCTCTTGTAAAATTATAAATACACTTTGTTGTGTAAAATAATGATGTGTTATAGTAACCTGTGGTAAATCTAAAGTTTAATAATCAAAGTTAATCTTTTTCACCTCTTTGTATACAGATGCATCCTTTGCTGTGTGATCACTAAAAGCAATCTGATTGGCTGAGGCTCGCTGTGATGTCTTTCCTGAGCGACCACTGAAGGAAACTGCAGCGTATTCAATGTCTTCAGTCTGTGAGGTGTTTTTATTGATTTTGCCTGACTTTACTGTGACATCAGCATATGTGATTTCTCCCTATGGGTAAAAAGTGTAAACAACATAAATGTCATTATATTATTAATTAAAGAGCCCTTTACAGTATACTGACGTATCTGATTTTGTGATAAACCTATGATTTATTTAAGAGCTTTAGGATTTTACTACACCTGTTATTAATTTAATCTCTTGGTTAGTTATGTTTTTATTTTAGCAGTAGTCTCACCTGTTGTAAGTCATCAGGGCTCTGTGTAATATCTTTAAAAAGAAAAAGAAGTGGTCAGTAACAGCGTGATACAAGCTTAAGCAGAATGGTTTCAGAAAAGAGGAAATGAGTCAGAAATGTAGAAGTGTGGATGAACGAGAAAAAGTGTGAGAGGAAAGAAGACAACATGGAGCCCAGTTTATTAGATCTTAAATACCTAAACATCTTTAGGACAGCGAAATATGAAATATACAGTTTCAATAGTTTGACAGAATTAATATCTGTACCCAATTTAATGAAACTTAAATGTGTAATCTTGTGCAATGTTAATTCTTAATATAGAAGAAACAGTTAAATCTGATGAAAGAGTTTATGTGAAGTTTACTCACAACTAACAGAAGTACTGGCAGCTCTTCTGCAGGAACATAAAAAGAGAAATGTTAAGAGTATTGCTGTGATAACCTGATGCTAAATACTGATATTAAACATATAACGCTTAAAGACTTCACATGGGTCAGAAATGGAGCCGGGTTTAAAAAGATGCCCCAGAAATGACAGTGTGACATCAGAAATGTTTATGAAAATCAATTCAAGAGAGCATATATTAGACTTTCATTTTAATAATTGCTGCATGTGTTGTACTGTATGTTCACATACCGGTTTTTATTTATGAGTAAATATCCCACAGAAGCTAAAGTCATAGTGATCAGTATTACAGTAACAATCCCTGCAGTAGCAGCAGTGGACAGAAGAGGAGGTTTACCTGTGGAGAGATGAAAAGAAAAGCTTTTAATGACAAATGTTACATGTTGAGATATATTATAAAGCGCTGCTCGTACCTTCTTCAACTTTTAAGGTGGTTACTCCTGATCGACTTCCACTAGGATAGGTTGTGTAGCCACAGCTGTAGACTCCCTGATCAGTCAGTTTCACATGTTTGATGATGATGGAGGCGTCAAAGGTCAGATTTGGGTTTGTACTAAAGCTGACTCTGTTTTTCAGGAATGTGTTGTTCGGGTTAATGCCATGTTCCACATTAAAGAGAATGACTTTTACAGAAACATTTTTATTGGAGGGATTTTGCCAGGTCCACTCAACTTGAATTAATTTTTCTTCTGTGGGTCCATGGACAAAGTGGCATGGCAGTGTGACATCATAACTCTGGTATGCGATGGTCTCAGAAAGAATGTCAACTCTCTGACCCTGAAGTACTGGATTAAAGGATAGAAATGTGTTAATGTAGTAATTACATAACTGTCATAGTTTCATTTTATTTATGCAACATTACAAGAAATTAAAAATGCATCATTTAAAATGATAATTTTGTTAAGCATCAGTTTTTAATAACTAAAAGGTAAAAGCAAAAAACCCAAAACCATTTTTAACTTGTGTACTAGATAATAAAGTTTTAAAGAAAAACGTGATGTGTTGTGGTTATTTAAGTCCTTTAAACTATTAGAATAGTATGCAAATCAAGTTCAAAATGAAAACACTTTTTATTGATATTGATCTTGTGTCCCAAAGCCATTTACATTTTTCAAAAAGGATACTTCATGTGCCAGAAACTGTTTATACTGCCACCTGAGAAAAAAGCTAAATAAAATATATTTGCTAAAATAAAAATGATAACAGAATAAACACTGAATAATAATCACTTACCTGTTAACAGTCTGGTATAAGACAGCAGTAAAGGAATAAACTTACTAAACAAGTCCATCATAAGCTTTCATTTCAGGGACAAAAGCTTTGCTCGACTTTAAAACTTGACTTTCAACAGCACTTCCTGTATTTCCTGGTAACAGCATGAGTGCTTGAATGAAATGAAGGTTCTTTTTTCAAATTTTTTTTTTGCTTGCTTGACACAGTCTATGTAACACATTAATAACAAAACAACATATAGAGGAGTTAATAAATATACATCATTTTATATATGTCTTGAAGCTTTAACAGTAAAATTGGTTCAAGCTATTAATCATTTTGGACCATCTTTTGGTACATTTAAGAGAGCTTTTAACATTTTAACCAAGAACCAACCTTTCGTAACCAAGAATGAAAAAATTTTTTTAATTTGACTGAAGATTATTTTCAATGGTCAGTTTTAAATCAAGAAATGTAAACATTAAATGCTCAATATGAGTGCTGTGTAGTTACTGGACATATAAACATATCTCTTTTATTTGTATTTGTTTTTTTTCAGTGTAAATATTTACCTCACAGGTTGTTTTGTGTACATCTGTAAACTGACAGTGCTGGTACTGTATTTACAGAAGATTACTTTGATGAATATCATGATATATCATATGAATATATTTCACAAATGAAAGAAAGACATCAGGTATCAGCATTTCATTCTCTCCTAATGCTAAAGTTTCTTGTTTTATCTGCTTTCTAACAAACACATTTCTGTGCTCTGAATTATTAAGGGCTCTGAATAACGTGCAAACAAAAAGATGAATATTTCCAAATACAGTAAAAAATCTTTTTAATTATAGTAACCCAATACTTAAAATTATTTTTAGAAAAAGTCAGGGCGTTCATGTCAGGTGCGAGTTTGTATAAGCATACTTAATTCTGACCCCCCCCCCAAAAAAAGAAGATTTAATGTTATATTCATTATGGCTCAGTCCATCTTCAATGTGTTGAAAAAATAAACGAACACTGTGTTAAGTCCGGAAGGAGGAAGAGAGCATTTTACTTGTTGCTTATTACTGGACCACCAGGAACTGTTTCCCAGAACTCACGCTCCTCGCTACAGCCCCCCCTGGTGGATTTCCCTGAGGAAGGACCTTCTTTCTCAGAGAGGGGGCACATTATGGTACCCGCACCCCGACCTGGGGAACCTCCATGTGTGGTCTCTGGACTGGACGCGGAGGTTCTAAGTGATTTAGCGCTAGAGGTATCTAACGCCGGTTTCACACCGCATGCGTGAGCAGTGCGTAAGCGGTGCGTGTTTTTTTCGGCGCCCATGTTAACAAGTTAAAGCATGTACACCGCACGCGTGAGCATGCTTAAACTGTTGAAGGGAAACACGATCGGCTGCTTCATGCTGTCAAACACTGAGTGAATTCTTTATTTTATCATAAAACTTCAGAGAAACTGATTTTATAATGTGCCATGGGCTTTTTATGTCTATAATTGTGTTTTGTGTCTATATCTGACATTACACGGACCAGAACAGCACGAAAACAATGTGGGTTAAACAAATCACAGTTATATAAATTACACTGACCTTCAAAAAGCGTCTTAAAGAGGTTTTGCTCATAAATGCATGTAAAATAATGTAATGTGAACTTGAGATTTTTATACTGTTATTTAAACTGCGCTGCAAACGCAGCCGGTGTGAAAGAACAATGGCCACGCGCAGCAAACGCTCTCCTCACGCGCTGCTCATGCTGCGCATACGCGCTGCTCAGGGCCGTGCACAGGGGGGTGGCCCGGTGGCTAGAGCAACTGCCCCTCTGCCCTTATCAGCTGAGGTGCCCCTCTCACCAACCGCCAACCCCAGTCAAAGTGTTCTGTTACCGCTCGTCTAGATCCACCTTTTCTGGTAATCCACTTCGTGATTTCCCGCCCGCTACATGCATGCATCTCTCACAATCTGTGTCCACTCTTTGAAGGGTGGAGACGACAGTTTGTCATATTAACAGGTAGATTCATTACATTACCTCAGTTGTTAAGCTGCTCAATTAGTAATTTGGTAGTTTGAAGCCGAGAGAGGTCGTGTACTATATTTATTTTTGCTTGGTTGTTTTCTCGTGATCACGACTTAATTTTCTCCTTATCTCGAGATAACAGTTGTATTCTTGTGATGTGATTAAAGCTTACAAAAGAACATAATTTTTAGACAGCAAAAGCATATTTAGGTAAATTAGCATGAATGAACAAATTAGATTTTACTTGGATCAGGGATTCGCTCAAGATGAAACAGATTTGCCAATAATTGACCATTTGATAGTGAGGTGAATTTAGGGACCGTCTATAAAGTATCTCCAAATACGTTTTTACTTTAAACAGCATTAAAATGGAGTTACTTAAAGCAACACTATGTAGTTTTTTTACCTTTAAATAATGTCTCTAAAATTATTTCAGTGATAGAACAACTTTTAACTGGACAAATTGTACTGTTGCTGCAACCTGAGCAGCCTCCTAGCTGCTACAAGCACACTCTGAAAGTGGCAGTGGAGGGTAGGAAACACAGCCCCGCCCCTCCCCCTGCCTGCATGATACCAGGCACTGTTGCGCTTTTCAACCACATGGGGGAGCTGTAAGTCATTTTTACATGGAAACTACATAGTGTTGCTTTAAAGTCAACAAACAGTCACAAAACCAACTGTAAAGTGTTCATGTGGTTGTCAACTATGCACACCTTTTTAGATTTTTTATTTTTATTCAAATAAAATGTTAAATACTATTGAAGATAGAAACGTGTACATTGTTACTTTAGAGATGGTCCCTAAATTCACGAACATCAAACTTTATTTATTTATTAAGCCTATCGACAATGAGCTACGCGTGGTAACCCAAAATATGCATCAGCAGTCCACTTCAAAATAAACGAATATTATGGACAGGAAATTACATTATGGCATTTGGATTATCATGTCAGGATAACATGAAAACAACTTTTGTTATCTCGAGATCATGAGAAAACAAGCAGCAAAAATAAAATGTGGATGACCTCTCTTGGCTTTCGTATGTTTTTGTATTTCTGTGGGTAATGATTTGCTCTTGGTCTTCTAAAAGTGCTAACAACTTAGCAAGTAAACATTCTTAGAATTACAGTGATTGTCTAATATAAGTAACACAAAATTTGCTGTTGTTGGCACACTTTGTAGACAAAAAAAATAAAAACAATGTGTTCACAAAAAAAGAAGACTGCAAAGGAAGGCTGCAAAAGCTCTTCAAAATTGTAAACATGGATTCAAAGCTTCAGCGCGTAAATCATATAGAATATTAAGCAGTTTTGTCACACTTTAATTCTTGTTATTAAGTATATTTTCCATTATAATCACTTCTCTTTTTCTGATACTAATCTATAATATATCATATTGTTAAAACCATATAAATTGTGCCCTCCCCCAGTGCCCCCTTTTTGGTTTGGGCCACTGCCCCGCAAAATGTCTGTGCACGGCCCTGGTGCTGCTCACGCATGCGGTGTGAAACCGGTGTAACACTATTGCTGCAGCTTGAGCGCCGTCCATGAGACAGGTTTACACACTGAAATGGAACCTGTTTGTCGACTGTCATTCTTCTTAACAAGAAAACCCACGAGAATGCCCGATCAGCGTTGTGCTTTTATATCTTCAGCATCGGTTGGAGAGGAGGCTGCCCCCCTTCAGAGATCAGGTGGTGAACCTGCAAGCGCTGCCACCAAAGGAGGCAGACCCAGCCATGGCTTTGTTAATGCATGTCTCGTACACGCACTGCGATTGTATGTCGACGGAACGCAAATATTTAGGACCTCAGATCAGCTCTTTGTCTGTTACGGTGGTCAGCAGAAAGGGAAAGCTGTCACCAAGCAGAGGATGTCTCACTGAATAGTGGACAATCGCCCTTGCTTATGAAACACAGAGCTACAGTAGAGGGAATTACCCTCAGAAGATCTTTGTTTATCATCCTGGAGCCGTTTGGATTTAATTTGTGAAGGATGGACGCACTTTTTATTGGACTTGAAGGTCGTGGACCCCGTAACATTACATTTAATCAACTGAACAGGGGCGTAACTATCGGTAAGCAGGGTAAGCGTTGCTTACGGGCCCAGACCAATCAGGGGCCCGCCCGATATGGAAGAATTTGATTGACAGTCGGCGGGCCCTATCACATATTCGTTGCTATCCGCTGTTCCCAGGCTTTCTCACGGGTTTTCAAAGGGGCCGTCCGGGGCTAAGCCCCGGCACATAGGCTGAAGGTCTCGCTCTGCTCTTGCCAGTGTACCAGCTGCGCTTGTGCGCGTGCACTCGCTGCGCTGGTGCGTGTGCACTGAAGTGAAGGGAATAATGCGTTTTCATTCATTATAGGGCATACTCACCAACGCAAGTTTACGATTTGCACGAACAGATTACATACAAAGTCAATGCAAAGACGCAACCAGGTGCGTTCTCACAGGGCGATGCAAATGACGCGAATTGGGTGGCGCAATTGCCGCGAAAACATGCGCTTTCCCCTTAAAACGTGTCTTCGCGCAAGTTATGCAACTCAAGCGAAAAAACTCAGAACTGCAAGAACACGCTCTCACACAGGATCATTTGACATTGTAGAGGAGAGAGAGAGAGGTAAGAATGGTGCCCACGTCGAGAAAACTTAATAGAAGACTAGAAACGTGTAAAGAATTAAAGTATTTGTCACTCATTTAATTACAGTATGTTAACTGGATAACACTGGATATAACTATTGTATAGTTTAATAAAATAATGTATTTTGATTACACAAATCAAACCTAACTATATGATTGTTTTTAGCTGCTGACCAGCATAGGGAATCTCTATGGCTAATTTATAAGACATGTAAGAGTCTTTTTGGTATCTTATGCCTAGAATTATTCAAGGAGGTTAATTCTTTTAACTTCCTTTAAAGTTTGATCAATTGTGCATGATGACATGTGCAACAAATGGATATAGGGTGTCAAACTCATAGATTTGCATCATTTAAAATTCAGATGCTCTTTTTAAAATATTTGGGGTCAACCTCTGGCACAGCTTTAAAGCTGAAACTTATCAAATCCTGTCAGAGGTCCAGAATGTCATTGAAACACACCAGTGGCTTTGCTGTCATCAGTATTAAACATGTTACCCATCGAAGTACCCCTCCCCGCAGAGCCCCCCCACATAACAAATCCCAATTTAACCCCTGAATGTAAGTGAGCATCTTTTTTATGTATTTAGACCTAGGTGTATGTGTGTGTGTAGTCATAGCAGTGAGTAACAAAATGTTATAGTGTGCTGTCACCAGCAGTGTTGTTTGGTGCATTGTCACCGATGTTATGTTTTTGTTGTGGTGCGCGTAGGCTATTTCTGATTTTGTCAGTCATCTCATGTCTCTATGATCCTGTCCTGTCCCATTCATTGTAGCCTGCTTGTGGACATTGCGTCATCACGTGCTGTAGTAAAGGGCCCACCTTGATAATCCTGCTTAGGGGCCCGGTGTTGGCTCGTTACGCTACTGCAACTGAAAGATCTAAAACATTTTCTAAAATATCCAAAAATGTGTTTGTCTGAAAAACGATGGACATATGCAACTCGGACAGCTTGGGGGTGAGTAAATCATGGGTTTAATATCATTTTTGGCTGAACTATCCCTTTAAATTGATAGCTCACTCTATGAGAAGTGTGGCATCATCTTGGGCTGTAGCTTCGCTGAAAGACATTTGTAGAGCTGATGGCTGGGCGACATCTAACACTTTTACTAGATTTTATAGCATTCTTGTCGAGCTGGTATCCTCTCAGGTTATCTCCTCAAACTGGTGAAACACAGAAGGTCAGCTCCTGTGTCGACTTGCAGCTCCCTTCTGGTGCTATACCATAGCGCCATTATGGAATACTGTTAGTGACGAAATGTGTACAAAAAAGTTTGGTACTTGTCCACCACCTCGGCGGCCATTGTTGTGGATCATCGGCTGTCAGCCTCTCACCAGAAGGAAGGAAACGGAGACGTCACATCCTGTCGCCACAGTTTGCTGTTCCATTGCTGATACCGGCTAGGTATGCTTGGCTTTCTCATTGAAAATATCTGATTTGGTATTGTACATCCAGCTCATTTTATACTCGTACAGCGAGGCGGCGCCAGCAGATGCAAATAACTGCATGCCAAGTTCATTGACATTTTAGTAGCTTTTCAAAGTAGATTGGTCCCGCGAAGCTCGCTCCCAATTTGTCGGTCACACTGTGACATCGTAGTGACCAACTAAAAGGGAACCACAAATCTAAATGTTAAAATTAAAGAGGATTTTAATTGTGAAACACATGTAAAGAACTAACCACAATGTACAAGTGAGATCCAATCATGATTATAACCGCAGCGGTCATCATGAGACCTCCTGCAGGGGGAACTACGCTATGAAAAGTTGTGTTTGAATTCATGCTGCGCTGCAAGAATGACAGACAGATGACATCAAAGTACAGCAAGGACAATTCGAGTTTGCTTTTTAATCACTCTTGCTGTAATATCATCTTCCAGTCAGCTCCTGCGCCGTAGCATGTTTGAACACAAATGTAAATTATTACTATTAGTAATATACTGTTTAGATATTTGGTAACGCTTTATTTCGATAGTCCACTTTAGACATTTTACTAATTATAAGTAACTTTGCAACTACTTATCAACTACCAATCTTTAGAGAATTAGTAGACTGTCTGCTTAATATCTACTAACACTTTATTGTGATGATATCTCAACAGACATTCAACTGACTATAAGTATCTTTTCAGGTGCATGTCAACTTATTCCACTAACCCAAACCTCTTCCCTAACCCTTACAGGCTACTAATACTCTAATGACAGTTAGTTGACGTATAGTTGCAAAATATTATAAGTTAGTAGACATGTAGTTGCAAAGTTATTTATAGTTAGTAGAATGTCTAAAGTGGACTATCAAAATAAAGTGTAACCAGATAGGTTCACCTAAAAATATTCAAAATGATCTTTAATGAGCACCATAATAGCCCGTTAATTTCTGCTGTTTTGTTCTGAATTCCAGAGTATGGCAATTGCCATACGCAAACGCTGTCCCTGCTCTGTAATCCCACAACACGCCAAGCAGTGGCGGCCGGTGTCTTCTCTTCCGAGGGGCGTTAATTCAAAATATGTGTTTGGAATGTCATGTGTGTTGCTTGTCATTTAAAAATATGTGTTTTTTGTGTCATGTAAAAAATAATACTATGGAAGTGAATGAGGTTCCTAAACGGTTTGTTTACAAACATTCCTTCAAACAATGGGTCTCAAATGTGTGTACAGATGTTTTAACTTACAAATCATGATTCAACCAAATCTTTCGTACTAAAATTAATTTTAAATCTATGCAAAAATGTAAGAACAACTTAGACCACACATACACAATAATTACGAACAAGAAAAAATAAATAAAAAAATAACAAAGATATATATATAGGGTTCTTTTTCCTTGTTCATTATTATTGTGTATTAGAGTGCGGATCGGGCCGCATTTTTCTGTCCGAGCCCGGCCCGCGTCCGAATGGGCAGTAACCGAACCCGACAGGCATTAAGATATTTATGTCCAAGCCCGATCCGAGCCCGAAATAATTGCATTGTCACAGCAACATAAACACATTTCTGCACACATGAAGATGGATGGCGATAGTTCATCTTAAAATGAAACTTTAAAGTTTATCAGCTTACCCCCAGACCATCCAAGAGGTAGGTGACTTTGTTTCTTCAGTAGAACACAAATGTAGATTTTTAACTTCAACCGTATGGAATAAATTTCCCGCCTAATGTATTGAGGTCACGGATTAAAAAATAATATGCATGAATAAAATAATAATAAGCGCAAATCAGAACTTTAAACAGATTTAAAGTTATATTGCACAAAACTGAAAAACGAATGCAAAGTTATCCATATTGCATACAAAATGACGTTTTCTTTGATTATATTTTTCATTTTTTTCTTCTCTCATATATTCTGCTCATATTATTTTTTTTGTATGCTTGTGCTGTTTTTCCCTTGCTCTTATTTCCACACTCTGCGCTTGCATTTCCAAAAGTTGCAGTTAGAGTTTCATGCAAATCAGGGCAGACTTTAAGTGTCGCCATTGGTCCGCTAGTTTTAGATTGACAGCTCCTTCTCTAGCCAATCAGTCGAAGAGAGGGTGTTGACGTCACTTCGGTGCGACTCAAAGCAGGCGATCGTGCAGGTGAAGATGGATAACTGTCAGATGGGCTTTGATAATTTCAGATAACTTTTTGTATATTCACAGGTAGTGAAGTATGCATGTACAGTTTCTTTAAAAATAATTATTGGCATTTATAGAGTCCGTTTTGAGAGAAAATTGAATTTTTCTACTGTTATTGAGCTTATTTACACTTAGCGGTTAGCGCTTAGTGTATTTACCTCAAAGTTTACTTCAGTAATATTACCTTTATTTAAGTAATAATAGTACAGTTTGCATATCAATCCTGCTTCTTTATGTTTATTCATGAATTTATGCTGTTATGTGAAGTCATGAGAGCTATATTTATTGTAATACGAGACATTAAATGCCATTATATGAATACTTTTGCTTTTAATGTGCTCATTATACACTCACAGTGGCATTTTTGTGCTGGATTTAAATGCATGTTTATATATTTGTTTTTACGTTTATATTGCAAACTTTTTTGTTTTTTTGGCACAATATTACGTGGTCTTATTGCAACAGGTCCTATAAAACTGTACACGTGCCTTCCCGTGTACAGTTTGAAACACATGTAGCCTTTCTACAACCCTGCCTGTCACCTAATAATCTTAATATATGTGGAGATAAATAAACCTTTGCACTAAATCTGGCTACTTTCATCCATTTCTGTGTTCTGGCTCTGACACACCAAGAGACATGCTGGAGATTTTAAACATCTTTAAACCAATCTCCTTATGTCCAATATTTATATATGTCCAATATTTAAAGTATATGTGTATCTTTTTATTCACACACGTCATATGCAAGAAAGTAATGCAGTGTTTTTAAACTTATTTTCTTTGTATGCTGTCAGAATATGAATATTGGCTCAATAAAGGACTATTAATGGAAATTCACAATTCAGAGATTGTATATATTTAGTTTTATTTTGTGCAGCTTGCTGGATTGGAGCTTAAAGCATCAGTTTATAATTTATGTAAATTTAGCATACAGTTATTTTAATTTGTGTCATTTAACTCGGTTATGCAGTTCCTAGCACAGATAATAAACAAAGCCTTTTCTGTATTGTTGAGTTGTATTATTTATTATTTATTTGTATTAATACAAATAATGTAATGCCCGAGTAAACACAATGGGTCTGAAAATAAAACAAAAGCAATTGGTTTGAAAATGCTTTATTTCTTATCAATATTGGGAAATCCTCTACAGTAGTGTTAAACACAAAGCTTCCTTTTATAACATGTTATAACTACTGTACATTTATTCAAAATAAAAACCTGAAGCACCACACTGATATTCAGGCCGTTTGCTATTATGTTTTTTTTTAGTCAAGATCGTTCAGATGTACAACTTGGCTGAAGTCTACCAATAGTAATTTCATAAATATATTTGTCCTAAAAAGCAGACAGCCATCTATGAAAGGTCTGAATGCTTATGATATCGTAATATTTTTTGTTTTATACTGTATACGTTTGCACATAACTTAACTATTATCACTTTATCATTATAGTGTACTGAGCATAGAATGTGTAAAGCCAATGTATGTAATTCATTTTAGCCTTAAACTGCAAAGACTCACTCCACTGCCTAAACCTAAACTAGCTAAAAGGATTCGTGTTAACAGACTTTCATTTACTTGGATGACACATTATCTTAAAGAACTGACAAAGAGTACTCACAACAGACATAAGTGTATTTCTGTCAAACACTAACAATATTTTGTTTAATGATATTTAATTGTCTAATATTTCCCAGCTGACGGTTATCCATCCTCTCCTGCACGACTATGCAGCTGGGAGTCGCACTGGAGTGACGTCAACTTCCTCTTCAACTGATTGGCTAAAGGAGCTGTCAATCTACAACTAGCGGACCAATGGTGACGCTTAAGTCCGCCCTGATTTGCATGAAACTCTAACGGCAACTTTTGGAAAAGCAAGCGCAGAGTGTGGAAATAAGAGCGAGAATAAAAACAGCACAAGCATACAAAACAAATAAATATGAGCAGAAAATATTAGAGAGAAGAAATAAAGGAGTAATATAAACAAAGAAAATGTCATTTTGTATGCAATTTGGATAACTTTGCATTCGTTTTTCAGTTTTGTGCAATTGAATTTTAATTCTGTTTTAAGATCAAATTTGCGCTTATTATTTTTTCATTGACGCATATTATTTTTTGAACCGTGACCTCAATACATTAGGCGGGAAATTTATTCCATACAACCGTTTCAGTCTGTCAGTTGTATAATGGAAGTGGATGGTAACAAAATCCGATAGAAAAAACATGCACAGACAAATCCAAATTAAACCCTGCAGCTTGTAACGACACATCGATGTCCTAAGACACGAGACAATCAGTTTATGCGAGAAACCGAACATTATTTATATATTTTTTTACCTCTAATACAACACTATCCACAGAGAAACGGGAGTCCCGTATACGCTCTCATGCTGTGCACCCGATACAATAGGCAGCAGTATGCACCTATGAAGTTGTTTCGCAACCTGCTATTAAACATTAGATGAATAAGAAGGTGATGTGAACGCGCATGTTTGTTTTAAGATGAAGTATCACTTTAAACAGGCTCATTGGCTACCTATATATTATATTAAGCTGTTTTAAATTTCAAATGTTCAATTCCATATTGCGCTGAGCCCGACCCGAACCCGAACATAATTTCTAAATATCTATCTGAACCTGGCCCGGCCCGTCGGGTACCGCCAGGTCCTGTCGGGCTCGGTTCGGGTATCCTTCCTCTATTGTGTATGTGTGGTCTAAGTTGTTCTTACGTTTTTGCATACATTAAAAATAAATATTAGTACGAAAGTTTTTGTTGAATCATGATTTGTAAGTTAAAACATCCGTACGGACATTTAACAAACAAATTCGTGCATTTGCATCCTTAGTGAATGAGACCCAATCTTCTTTCCTGTTCATCAGAACAAAAAAATTTATACAGGTTTGTAACAACATAGTCTCGCGTAGAGACACAGACCTTGTGTTTTTCGCTGTTTTTTCTCAAGTCAAACAACCAATCACAGTTTGTTTCATCTAACGTCACGTTTCGGACTCCCCACAATAACAACCCGGCTGGCAACAAATTTGTTATTGAAATTTCATATCTCTTCACTTTGTAACACCTACAAGCAATTCAGGAGAACCAAACTTTTTGACTCCACTAACTGCCTCAAGCAAAACTCTTAGACGTCTTTTAGAGAGTCTATGCTGCAAACTTTGCATATTTTTGAGAATCCAATGTTTAGCTGATCATGATAACTGGTCGTTATTATAAACGTGAACATGACAGATTCTCTTCCTCAATGGAACGTAAGAGCTTTGGTTTCCAGGGACTAAAACTAATCGCGACATTTGTGTCTCCTGGAAATCCAGCTTATTTCAACCAATCAAAGATGACTTCGACATTCTCACAGGGTTTCCAGAAAAGTGTACAAAAAACATCAGACGTTTAGCCAACAATCTGTGGGCGTGACATCTGAGGCCGAGACTAGTAACAACATGAGAGTGATTAAACAATGAGAGAATTTTCATTTTTTGATAAACTTTCCCTTTAAGCAAAACTGAAACATTAGGGAAGTGATTTCAATAAAGTAAATGATTGAAACGACTTTATGACGGGTTTCCACAAGTGACGTGATATTCTAGGTGGCACAAATCTCAATCTTTATTGTATAACATGGGTTTATCATTAAATGAATTCTGGATGTACAGCTAGATAATACAGATTATTTCTGACTCCTAACAACTGACAGCTAAGTCATGATGTTTCCCACTGGTTTGTATGGGATATTATTGATTTTGTGCATTGGTAAGCCTTTTAAACACTTTAATGTTTGTTTATAAAGAGTCAAGCTGTAGTTAACTGCAGGAAATATAACATCTGTTGATTACTACACGTGTTCAAAATCTTAAAAAAAATTGTTTCTGCATCTTTCTATTTTGGAAACAGGATGTTTAGGTGAAAATCTGCAGTTTCCTGAGTTTAATGGGGCAACAGGAAAAAGCGTAGTGCTCGCCCCAGAAGACCCACCTTACACTTCTTTACAGATTTATTTAATTACATGGACTTTTGGAGGGGTTACTATTCTTTTCTCAAACGCTGCTGGAACTTCAGTATCTCCAGACTATGAAGGCAGAGTTAATCTGGACCGCACCACTGCTGCTCTGGAGCTCAAGAACCTGAGGCTGAATGATTCTGGGCCATACAGGCTGACTGTTACAACAAGTGATTTACAAAACCATGCAGGACAACCTTCACTCAAAGTGTATGGTGAGTCTGTTGCTATAACTATTGAGCAAAGGCCTAATAAAGCATGTACTGATAGTGGTAGGGGTATTGGAAACCTAATTTTAAAGATAGTAATAAAGAGTAAAGATTTTTTTTAGACACATAAATATTAAAGATTTAAAGGTGCTGAATAATTGGTGCAAATTGCAATGGGATTAAAACTGAATATTGAATGTTTGGCAAACAGAAGGTCAAGCGTATGTTATATTGACTTAATTTTGTGAATGAATGTCCTACATCAGTGCTCTTCAACCCTGGTCCTGGAGGACCCCCTTCCAGAATGTTTTAGATGTCTCCTTAATCAACACACCTGTTTCAACTTATCAGCTTTTTAGGGAGACATTCTGGAAGGAGGCTGATGAGTTGGTTCAGGTGTTTTAAATAAGGAGACATCTAAAATTTTCTGGAAGGGGGTCCTCCAGGACCAGGGTTGAAGAACACTGTCCTACATAGTTATAAGCCAGGGAACAAAACTATTGTGCTAAACGGATACAATCCAAACCAAATCCATAAGCTCTCTTGCTTTATTTACAAACAAACAGTGTTATGTGTTTTCTCTCTTCTCCACACAGAAACAGTATCTGACACAACACTCATCGGTCCACAGGAATCATTAATAGAGGACGAATCAAGTGTAAAGTTAACCTGTGAAGGAAGCGGCAACATCACTTCTGTTGAATGGATGAAAAATAAAAATCCACTGACACCCAGCAACAGAATCACATACTCATATGATAACAGATCAGTGTTGATCAGTTCAGTGATCAGATCAGACAGTGGAGAATATCAATGTACATTAAGAAACCCTGCCAGCTCTGATACTGCAAACCTCAGACTTTTCATCAACTGTGAGCAGTTAAACATCAAGATTTGAGTTTGAACTTGATGAAATATCTCAATCCTGTAATGCTCTGTTTACACATCTAACAATCTCTCTTGTCTGTTATAGATGGACCAGAAGATGTTTTTATTAACGGCCCGAATGAAGTGGATTCAGGCCGTCCTGTGTCACTGTCTTGTTATGCCATTTCTGTACCTTCTGCATCATTCATCTGGAGGTTTAACGGATCAGACACCGGTGTAACCACAAACACATTTACCATTGATAAGAGTGACATCACACACAGTGGAGATTACATCTGCACAGCCCACAATGATGTCACAGAGATAAATGTCCCTCAAAGACATCTATTAGTAGTTAAAGGTAAGAGGAATAACTTTGCTTTTATAGACAATTTTATAGACAATTTTATAGACTATTTTTAAAATAAACTTCATTTCTATCTATTTCTTTTTAATCCTACAATAATTACTCTTATTGCTGTGCTTTTTTGTATGTACATCTAAGTTCTTAAATGTAGACATCTGAAATCTGAAATGCCAATTTATTTAAATGGCAGTAGGTGAAACAAAATAGCAATATCTCCATTAACCATTTTCTCGTTTACCTTTTATAGTCTGGAACCTTTTTTAAAACACTGAATTTTGTGTGCAATGCCCTGCAAATGTTAAAGCTTCTTGTAACCATACAGCCAGACCTTTCTTAAGAGTGTTGTTTAAAATGGCATTTTACTTATTTTGATATTGGATAAAGTATTACAATTGTTTACAGTACATGACACTAATCACAGAAAAGGTTTTTTTTTGTATTTTTGCTATAGCAGGTGGTGGAGGTGGAGGGCTGACAACAGGATCAATAGTTGGGATTGTCATTGGAGTTTTAGTGGCAGTTGCAGGCATTTTTGGTTTGATTTTCTACTTTATAAAACAAAGACAACGTGAGTAATGTAGAGACAAACTGTAATATAGTATTACAAATTTTGTTAGTAAGTGTAGTGTATGTGTGATATCTTATATGTTATTTTTTAAATCCACAGATTCTGAGCCTGGCATTAAAATTGCTGAAACTTCTACGATATATGAAAACGTTGACTTTAAAAAATAAACCCACCCTGAATATTTCAAACTAACCTGGAGTCACTTACAGCAGGGAAAATAAGTATTTGACACATCAACATTTTTATCAGTAAAGTTATTTCTAAGTGGGCTATTGACACAAAATCTCCACCAGATGTAGCCACCAAGCCAAATATTGAATTCATACAAAGAAATCAGAACATTTAAGTATACAAGTTGAGTCATAATAAATAAAGTGAAATGAGACAGGGAATAAGTATTGAACACATGAAGAGAACAAGGTGCAAAATGGCATAGAAAGCCAGGAGATCACCTGAAATCTGTCAGTATTGAGAGAGAAACCCTGCCCTATCAGTACTAACTGATATCAGCTTCTTTAATCCTAATTGATGGCCTATAAAGGCTCTTCATTACCCATGAGGCACACAGGAAACACTCTCTCAAGATCTTCATAATCTTATTGTTGAAAAGCATTTGACGGGAATGGTTTATATAAAATTGAACTTTTTGGCAGTCATTCTACACACCATGTTTGGAGAAGAAATGGCACTGCCCACCACCCCAAGAACATCATACTGTACCAATAGTTAAGTTTGGGGGTGGAAGCACCATGGTTTGGGGCTGTTTTTCAGCAAGGGGTACTGGTAGACTTCATATTATTGAAGGCAGGATGAATGGAGTAAAGTACCGGGACATTCTGGATAAAAATCTGCTTTCATCTACCAGAAAGCTGATAATGAAAATAGGGCGGACATTTTAGCAAGACAATTATCCCAGACACAAGGCCAAGGAAACAATGAAGTGGTTTCAAAGAAAGAAAATCAAGTTGTTGTAGAAAATCTATGGAGAGAACTAAAGATCAAAGTTCATAAAAGACGCCCAAGGAACCTTCAAGATTTAAAGTGGGCCAGAATCACTCCTGAGCAATGCAGATGACTGGTCTCTCCATACAAGAGGCGTCTAGAAGCTGTAACCACAAAGGCTTTTCTACAAAGTATTAAATAAAGTGTGTTCAGTACTTATTCCCTGTGTCATTTCAATGGTACCTGCTGATGCAAGGTCTTCCTGAAGTTCTGCCCGAGTGGTTCTTTGCTCTTGGAGAACTCTCGTGATTATTCTTTGGACTCCTCAGACAGGGATCTTAAGTGGAGCACCTGATCGTGTCTGGTTTATGGTGAAGCGATGCTCTTTCCATTTCCGGATAATGCCCCCACAGTGCTCACAGGAACATTCAGCATTCTGGAAATGCACCTATAAACCATTCCCGTCAAATGCTTTTCAACAATAAGATTATGAAGATCTTGAGAGAGTGTTTCCTTTGTGCCTCATGGGTAATGAAGAGACTTTATAGGCCATCAATTAGGATTAAAGAAGTACATCAATTAGTACTGATAGGGGCAGGGTTTCTCTCTCAATACTGACAGATTTCAGGTGATCTCCTGGCTTTCTATGCAATTTTGCACCTTGTTCTCTTCATGTGTTCAATACTTATTCCCTGTCTCATTTCACTTTTTTTTATGACTCAACTTGTATACTTAAAGGAACAGTATGTAGGATTGTGGCCAAAACTGGTATTGCAATCACAAAACTTGTGGCTAAAACTGGTACTGCAATCACACAACTGGTGGCCAATACACAAAATGACAACATAAACATCAGTTGAGGGCTGCAACTCCCCTTTTTAAATGACAATATCCTGGCCAAACCACTGTTGTCAATGATAAAAGTATTTGAAATGAAAATGATTTCTTAATGTCTAGTGACATATCAGGGCCATTTTATGATAAATTGATATAAATTTCTTACATACTCAACTCAATATTTGGCTTGATGGCTACATCTGGTGGAAATGTTGTGTCAATAGCCCACTTAGAAATCTCCTTACTGATAAAAATGCTGATTTGTCAAATACTTATTTTCCCCGCTATATATTCATTTTATTTTTAATTCAATCTTTAAGTTGTGTTTTCTGATAAAAATTAAATAATAATTGATTTCAGTTTGCATTGTAGATAACAATGTAAAAAGGGTCATTTTTATTTTTTATGTTGACTTTAAGAATATTGCCCATATGACTATGGTTTATAATTCATATTTACATTAAGATAAGTAGCCCTTACTAATTTCTTTAAAGAAACGTGTGTAGTTACATAAAATCTTTACTAATGTTTTAATGTTTTATTCTAATGGCTTTATTTGTTATCACATGTAACCTGATTATGTTGAGATGTGGATAAACAGTGCTGATAGTTATATTATACTGTATTTACAGAAATTACAGCGATGAATCTGAATCCTTTAACAGTCTCTTCTTCTGCTACACAATTCTGTACAATAACATGGAGATAATGAGAAAGCAAAACCTGGAATAAGATCAGGCTAGACAGTACCAGATTCTCATTTATTTTCTGAGTTTACCTGTCTATCGACTGTACAGATTATTGTTTTTCATTTCCACACCTATCTGGTAAATCGGAGCAGTATCAGGTGGTTTCCCTGATAGGGTTAAAAAATAAGTCAGAAGTGGACCGTAATCTTTAGTTATCATGTTTAAATGGCTTCCTGAAACACAGATTACCCTGTCCGGGAAACCTCAGATAAAGATTTTATGATCAGTGCTTACACATTGTGATTCACAGCTGTGATTAAAGAACAAACTCTGAATTTCAGTTTTTATAGATATTAAATGAATGATAAGAGGAATAGAAGAGGAACCTACAGTAGTATAATTCAGCCATCGTCCAGTACAGACAGTGAAGGGAGTGGTGAGCACAGCCCGTGCTGGAAAGACCACACACCACCAGCAAAAGGCTGCACTTTACTTCCACCTCAGCTTAGCATCAATACTGAACTACTAAGAGAACAGAAATGCTAAACTAAAATAGAGAGAGCGAGAAACTCTTCATTTCTCCCAAACTGAACTCTCTCTCTCTCTCTCTCTCTCTCTCTCTCTCTCTCTCTCTCTCTCTCTCTCTCTCTCAATTTCAATTTTTCAATTTCAATTCAATTTCAATTTAAAGAACTTTATTGGCATGATTGTGTCACTTACAATATTGCCAAAGCATTATACATAAAACAAGAAACATACAATAACACAATATTAACAAACATTAAGGTGCAATTAAGCTAAGGTGCTGGGTGATGGATGAAGTACTACTGCAAAATAAAATAGAATCAGAGGATATTTACAATATAAAGTTGACTTTGAAATATAAACATATGAAGTATACAAATGTACATTTATGGAGGCAGATGAGAGGTAAAATAAAAGTACTGTACAAGATCAGGGCTGTGGATTATTTCTGATGGTGTGTAACTGATAAATGAATTTAGCAGCAGCTGATGGGTGTCTGTCTTCCCCCAGTAACATCTTCATTTGATCTGAATCTGAAGAGCTATGAAACTCTGGTATGAGCTTTGAGATTTTGTCAAAGTGTTTTTCTCTAAGCTCTTTATATTTACCACAGTAAAGGAGAAAGTGTGTCTCTGTCTCGATCTCGTCACTGTCACAATGGACACAGATTCGCTCTTCTTTTGGGAGCCATGTTTGTCTATGTCGGCCTTTCTCTATTGCCAGACTGTGATCACTGAGTCTGTATTTAGTGAGGACTCGTCTCTGCTTTACATCTCTAACAGTGGAGAGATATTCTGACAGACTGTATTTTCTGTTTAGTGCCCGATAACATTCTAGTTTACTTTGGTTTTTACTTTCATTATCCCAATGATCCAAATATAAAGTTTGACTTTCTTTAATGATTTGGTTTATTGTGGTTTGTTTGCGTTCATTAGTGCTGGTCTGAAGTTTTAGAGCCAGTTGACAGATGGGACTGGTTTTAGGTCTCTTCTCTTGAGTTTTAAGGGCTTCATATTGAAGTGTGTTCGGGGGACTTGAGTTTAAGTGTGACCAGAATTTAAGGGAGCGTTTTTGGATGTGTATTATTAGGGGGTATCTGCCTAATTCAGCCCTGCATGCATTAGTAGGTGTTCTTCTCTGAACTCTTAAAATATTTCTACAGAATTCAGCATGCAGGGATTCCATTGGATGTTTGTCCCATTTGGAGTAATCTGTTAGGCATTGTGGAGCCCAAACCTCACAACCATACAGAGCTATGGGCATTATTACACTATCAAATATTTTACACCAAACTGTAGCAGGAATGTCTGTTTGTTTAAATTTGCCTTTGATGGCATAGAATGCTCGTCTAGCTTTCTCTTTAAGTGCATTTACCGCGAGACCAAAACCGCCTGATGCGCTGATTTTTAACCCGAGATAGTCGTAGTGTAAGGTGTGTTCTAGTGCAGTGTTTCCCAGAGTAAATGTGTATCTGTTATCCTGTAGTCTTGCTTTTTTCTGGAAAATCATAATTTTAGTTTTTTTCAGATTGACTGTCAGGGCCCAGTTTTGACAGTATTTCTCCAGCAGGTCCAGATGTTGCTGTAAACCTTGTGCAGTGTCTGACAATAGCACCAGATCATCTGCATACAGAAGAGCTTTAATCTCTGAGTTGTTTAGGATGAGACCGGGTGTGCTGGATTGTTCCAGTAACGCTGCTAACTCATTAATATACAAGTTAAACAGAGTTGGACTCAAGTTACAGCCCTGTCTCACCCCACGCCCTTGACTGAAAAATTCTGTTCTTTTGTCACCGATTTTAACTCCGCACTTGTTTTCTGAGTACATGGATTTAATGATGTCATATACTTTTCCTCCTATGCCTGATTGTAGAATTTTATAGTATAAGCCGTCGTGCCATATCGAGTCGAATGCTTTTTTAAAGTCAACGAAACATGCATAAACTTTGCCTTTGTTTTTATGATGAACGTGTTGGTTGAGTAGCGTCTGTAGTGTGTAAATGTGGTCAGTGGTGCGGTGGTTTGGTAAAAATCCAATCTGACTTTTACTTAAGACGTTGTGTTTGGTAAGGAAGGCCAGAATCCGAGCATTTAAGATACTACAGAAAGTCTTCCCTAGATTACTATTTACACAAATGCCTCTGTAGTTATTGGGGTCAAATTTGTCTCCGCTCTTATATAGCGGGTGTATTAAACCTGTACTCCAGGTTTCAGGAAAGTGTCCAGTTTGTAGGATTAAATTAAACATTTTTAAAAGTGCCTCTTGCATTGCTGCAGGACTGTGTTTCAACATTTCTGTTCTGATGTTGTCTAAACCGCATGCCTTTCTGGGTTTTAATTTCTTTAGTGCTTCTTTTAGTTCTTCTAAGCTAATCAGGTAATCTAAGGGGTTTTGGTTGTTTTTAATGATGGATTCCAATTGTTTTAGTTTAGTTTGTAAATTTTTTTGATCAGGTGTAAGACTATCTGAGGAGATTTCCCTGAATAGGTTTTTAAAATAGTCTTTCCATAATTCTCCATTTTGTATGGGTATGTCCTGGTTTTGTTTTTTGTTTAGGCTATTCCATTTTTCCCAGAATTGATTATTATGAATTGAGTCTTGGATTTCTTTGAGAGTATAATTGAGGTGTTGTTGTTTTTTGTAGTGAATTGTATTTTTGTAATCCCTAAGTGCTTCGCAATAGTTTTGTCTTATTTCTGGTTTGTGTGGATCTCTGTGTTTTTGGTTGGAGAGTTGTCGGAGACGTTGTCTTTTACTTTTACATTCATGATCGAACCAGATTTCATCTCCAGATTTTACTTTAGTTTTTTTGTTTGTACGGAGTAGGTTCGCTTTGATTGCGCATCTTTCATAAATATGATTTATTTGTTGTACTGCAGCATTTACCTCGATTTTATTAGTCATAAACTGTGTTGTTTTAAATGTATTAATTAAGTTGGAAATGTCTTTGGAGCTGACTGCGCTAATAAATTCGGTTTCAGAGTTTGGGGACCATTTAAATGTTGGGTTCAATTTGGTCAAATTGTAGGGCTTTTGTTCGCTTCTATGAGTTTGTTGTGTTCTCTTTATAAACACGTTTATTTGACAGTGGTCTGATAAGGTAGACTGTGGTCTGACTGTAAATGCTCGTAATAGGGAGGGGTCTAGGTCTGTAATGGCATAGTCAACAACACTAGCACCAAGAGATGAGCAGTATGTGAATCGACCTAAAGAGTCACCTCGGATCCTACCATTAAGCATATATAAGCCCAAACCTCGACAGAGACACACCAACTCCCTACCATTTTTGTTAACTGTACTGTCAGGGTTGTTTCGTGTTGTAGTGGTGGGAATGAGAAGCATGTTTGTTTTCAGTATATGATTATTCCCATGAGTGTCTATAATGTCCGGTTCTGAGCCTGTTCGGGCATTAAAGTCTCCACATAACAGTACGTTTCCTTCAGCCTGAAAATGGCTGGTTTCCATCTGAAGCTGATCAAAGAGATTGTCCTTGTAGTATGGTGATTCTGATGGAGGTATGTAGGCTGCACAGATATAAAGGTCCTTATCGCAGTCTATGATGCCTCTTTTGAGTTTAAGCCAGATGTGTGTTGAATCCTTTTTCTGTACAAATAAGTCATTTTTTAAAGTCTCTTTGTACCAAATGATGATGCCGCCAGAGTCTCTTCCACGTTTCACGTTGCAGTTCTTAAGTGATGACAATATAATTTCTATGTATCCCGAAGGGCAGCGAGTGTCAGTGTCTGATCTGCACCATGTTTCTTGTAGAATAATGATGTCCTGATTATTAATGTTTTTTAGGAACTCTGTTTTTAGAGTTTTGGCCCCTAAGGTTGAGGAGTAGAGGCCTTGAATATTCCAAGAGCTTATAGTAAAAGATGCCATTGTGAGGTAGAGATAGGTGTTTTGGTAGTCCAGTTGCCTTACGCTAGCATTTTACAGATAAGGTGTAGGAGATTTCTCACTTCTGTAATGTCTGAGGAGCCAGTGTGTTGTTTGCCCTTTGTAATCTCAGCATATGTGGACTGCTGTGATGGTGAGATGGGCTGTGTTGCTCCGTTGGTAGCTTCTGACTGATGGGTAGAACTGTCCATATTTGTAGATTGACTGAGGCTGAGTGGAGAAGTACTTGGTTGGCCTTCAGTCTGTTTTGATATTGTTTGCTCTGCTCTGATGGGAGAGATTTTTGTTTGTAGATGCCTTGTTGAGGTCGTATGCTGGTTACTGTTATGGCTGTTGGGTCTTGGGCGATGATGTTGTGAGGAAGAGGGTTGTGTCTTTCTACCAAGAGCTACATCTTTTAGGTTTTTGGCAAAGATTCGTACACTCTCTTGGCTTAGGTGCACGTGATCGTATAAGTCCTCTGTTGTAAGGCTCGGATGGTGTGCAACTTTGATTGCCGTGAGGCTGGAGCATGCAGAGGTGATCTTCTGGTTTATACTGTTGATCAGACCAGCTGGATAGTCCTTCCTGTGAAGTAATGTGGAGATGGTGATGTTGGCTTGTGGGAATATCCTTCGAGCCCTCTCAGCCACTCTTACAACACTGTCAGCGACTTTCTCTCTCTGGTTGTACAGATCATTTGTTCCGGTGTGTATGACAATGTTCTGTGGGTTGTGCAGAGTGGATTGGTGGAGGAGCTGGAGTGCGCTGTTGGTTGTGGGGCACCAAAATTTGCCAACCGCATGTTTGGGGAAGAGCTTCTGATGGTGTAAGAATTTGCCATTCGAGTCTATTAGAATGGCAGTTTTTGGTGGTTGTGGTTTTTGAGAGTGCTGTGAGGTCTGACTGGTGCGTTTTTGGGGACTCTGCTGGGTTGGTTGTGTGATTGTCCTGTTATTGGTTCTCTGGCAGTTATCTCTGTTGTTTTGTTCATTTGCTGTCTGGGAGCCTGTGGATGTGCATCTGGGGTGAATCTTATCAGAGCTTTTGATAAAATGTTCCAGTTTTTCATTTATGCTGTGGATGAGTGTGTCTTTTTCCACTAGATGTTTCTTAAGCTTAGACACTTCTTCTGTAAGAGTTTTGTTGTCTCTTTGGAGATTTTTTACGATCATCTCCAGTGTGCATGTTCTGCTGTTGTTCTCCTCTTTTATATTCTTTATTTCCTCTCTTAACTGTTGAGTAGTGTCAGATTCTTGGAGTTTGCTTTCTTTAAATTCAGCAATTTCCATCTCCAATTGTGAGAGGCACTCCTGAATCCGTTGGATTGACACTGCTGATCTTGGTGTGTGGGGGGAGGGAGCGGCAGTGTGTTTTCGTGCAGGTGAGGCTGTGATTTCTTCATCTGCTGTTGTTGCAGCTGATGATGATGTTGGGGGGAGGGATGACTTCTCCTTCTCTGCTAAAGCTTTCAGGCCTGCAAAGTCTCTCTCGAATTGTTCCAGTCTGTCCTCAGAGCCCTGGATCATAACAGTGCCATTATGATATAAGTTTATGTTAAATTTAGGTGTAGTGTCCAGATATAATTGTCTCATTGCTTTGTTTCCACCCATTTTAAGGTCTTTGTAGGTAGAGCAGAGTGCTGAATGCCAGGCGTTTGGGTGTTCTGTGTGGAAGAGCAGGTCTGCTTTTACGTTCCTCTCATTCACTTGTATAAAGTCTGCTTTAAGTGTTTCTGGGGATTCTTTGATCAGTTTGGTTTTGAATTTCTTTCTTGCAGTTTCACTGGTTACATCATCCGGGTATATGATGGCCAGGGTGTTGGGGTCCCATCCCGCTGATGTGTTACCTCCATCCATTGTTACCTGTATTGCTGTATTTAGTTATTGAAATTTAAATGGTATCCAGCTGGCGGTCGTCAGAATTTGTAATTAGATGGGTCGTTTGCAGACTGTTGTCCTTTCAGGGGAAAATTTAGCCTTTTGTTAGGCCTGGGTCCTTTCACAGTAGCCAATTGACACCTCTAGTGAAAAACTTTGGTTGTTGTTTAGCAAGTTTGGCAAGCTAAGATTGACTCTCCTTTTGCTTGGTTTAATTTAAAATCTTGGTATATATATATATATATATTTTTTTTTTTCAATATCTGTTTATTTCCTTAGGTTTCCAAGGTTCAATACATTTAGAGAGACTTACTGTTCACTGATATGGTCAGGTTG